>NC_136908.1:46686091-46766159 GCF_949606895.1 Notothenia rossii | reverse complement strand
GTTTTGTCCCAGATTATAGCAGTTTGCTCATTTTCATTCTATCTTCAAAATTACAAAATATACTACCTCATTTAAATAAAACAAGAAAAAGGAAACATGATTGGTTATTTAATAGGGAATATTTCATCATGTTGTCCAACATTTTGTGCCAAACTTCTCTGGTTATTTTGTAAGTGATGCACTATTATGACTCATTTACCCACTAAAGGCTATTATTCCATCTTTTTTTATTATTCTGGGAAAATTATTGTGATCATTCTTTTAGATTGGTTTTAATTTAAGCAATGCTGTCACAGATGGGAGACAAGTCTGTATTTTTATAAGCCAATGATCTGACAGTAAAACACAATTTAAAAAAAAATACAGAGAAGTTGCAGACATGCTGAGCATAAGAAGGAAATGTAAAATAATGTCCCACGCTGCCCCAAGAGAAAATAAACTGTTATGTCAAAGCATCTGTCAGTTTAGCTTTCACTCTTCCTTCAAGTATTCCATGCCATCTGTGTCTGTATAGAGCAAATTCCTTCCTCCAACTTTATTATGAGATTAGGTTAAGCTACAATTTAGTTTCAAATATTTTATGATATTTCTGTCCCTATATTGCCTCTGTTCTCTAAAGAAGAAAACACATACCAGATGCACCCAACTCTGCAACACAAAATAAAAACATCCTCCACCATGATGACTTGTCACATTTGATTAAATGACCTTCTCTGGAGAAGAAAAATGGCTTTTGCCTTGAAAGTTTTCCCCACACTCCGTCTCCAGCTCTTATCCATATGTGCGCTTCTTTGTGCCTTTTAGTGTCTCTCCTCTTCCCCATTCTTGCTTCTGCATTAACTCTCCTGTTTTGTTCTTTTGTTCTGTCTCACTCTCCTACTTTTTTCCACTTCTTTCTTTCTCTAACTCTCTAACTCATCAAGGAATACTCAGTGAGGAATAGGAGGCAGCCTGCGGGGGGGATCTGTTGGCCGTGATTGGCTTTCCTTGCTTGCCAATGAGGTGTGAAGCGTCTGCCACGCTGCTGTAACTCTTCTCCGAGGGCCACCCTCGCCTCTCGTGCATCAACACACATACACACACACACACACTTTCACACAGTATGCTTCAAAAAAGATACAAGCTTTTGACAAATGCGCTCATCCACACACATTTAAAACACAACAGTAGACACTAAGGGAATGTGGTTATGCCCAGGCAAGGACACATCGTCTACTTTGGACTTCAGAGTTAACACACATAGAGAAATGCCGGTGGGGCCTGCAGATGAGAGTGGAGCGTCATACACTGGGCAGGCAGATGGCAGGCTGCTCTGTAGCCTCTGCTTAGGCTGATGGCTCTATTCATCAGACGGCTCCCCTCCCTGCAGCCCTGCACCGGGACACCATTTATAGAGCTCTCTTTCACTCCCCTCCGCTGTTCTCTCCTGCGCTTATTTATTTGTACTGCACTTCTTCTCTTCTTCTCTCTGAGTCTGTCTGCTTGGCGCCATAAAAAGCTGTTTTGTCCAGCTAGAGGAGTGAGTTATTGGCTCAGTGGTAGAAAGTGCTACCTTCCTGCCTCTTTTTGGCAGGCTGAAGTTTTAGTTTTCTGCTTGGTGGCAGAGGAAGTCTCATTGGTACGAGGCAAACTTTAGTGGTTTACAGCCAAAGCCAGTTCACTGCAGGGAAAGTTATACCTTGGAATAAAAAAAGGAACTCTTAAAGCAATACTTGATTTTCTTTCCTACCCAGCGATATTTAAGATAAGAGATTACAGCAGCTGGTTAGCGTAGCTAGCTTAGCATAAAGACTGGGGAAAGTTATTCTGGCTCAGTTCAGAGGTAACAAAATGCACCTACAGTAAAACAGCTCTTTTAAAGATGGACTATGTAATGGCCACATCTGTAACTTTTGTCTCCCATGGTAACATCACAGTGATGATAAGAGTTTAGGAAGTCATTGCTTCCAGCCGAGTGATAGTCTGACACACAACTCAAAAAGATTTCACAAACAAGATGTAGGATAAGAAGTTTAAGTTCTTCTCATTCTCAGCAGAGGTTATTTGACCATGCAACAGGTTTTTTAATTGGTCAAAATGTCAGAAAAATCTGTTAAATAAGTGATAGAATAAGAGCAAAGGAACAGGAAAGAAGAGAAGGAAAATTCCTTCAGGCAAGAGATGAGAAAAGCATTGATCTATATCAGAAAGTTTTTTTAAGGGATTCAACATGTGCTGGTGCAAGTGGTGCAGTAGATGGATGGCCGTGCACGCCTGTGTGTGTGAAAGTGGACTGAGGCCCTGAGTAAGAGCTTTTCACTCAGTTTCCATCCAGAAGTAATGAGGCCCTGAGCTGCTGCGCTGAGGAGACAGTACACCTCCAGGGGAGGAGGATGACCTTGTAGACCACACACACACACACACACACACACACACACACACACACACACACACACACACACACACACACACACACACTCTGTATATATTATCACCATGCGTTAATGGAAAAGTGCTATTGTGTTGGAATGTTAATGGAGTTTAATTCCTATTACCAGAAGAAGAACAAAAACAGCACATGAACACAATCAATTTCATCAGACTTTTAGAGAGGTGTTGATAAGCATACACGCATTGTTTCTGATGGCTATTTGCTGTGCGTACAGTCCATTTAACATAATTAATGTTGATGAGGACAGAACTTCCTAAAGGCACAATAAAAGATCTACAGACTTTTCTGTAGTTTCAATGTGAAAAAAGTAACAAATGAAAGGTTTAAAGGATGTCTGTGCTCTTTAGCGTGACAATAACAAACCTTTCTCTTGCTCTTTTCCTGGCTGCGACTGCGACTGAAAAAGTGGCTTGCTGGAAGTCAGAACAAAGATAAGATAGAAGTTTGGTAATGAGAAATAACTTGTTTCTGTGTGACATTTCACACGTGTGCCGCACAGAGGAAGTTCTCCATTGTATTCTAACTATAAGTAACTAGAGCCAGTCATTTGGAGTTTCCTGATATGCTTTAAGAAAAATGTTGACTGACTTTTTACATTTCAGATTCACTTGACAATTCTTTAATACAGAACTGCAATAGAAAATAACTCTCGTTTCTCAAGTGTTGCCTATTGTATCTGTCATCATTCTCATAATGATACATGCAGTATTGCACCGATATGCTAGTGACCAAATTACCATGCACTTTTGTTTATGGTGTAATCCGGGGGCTTTATGTCAATTAAATCCCAATTAATAAATGTACTTTGACATCTACAACAGGTTTCTATGTATCTCCAACCTATACACTCTGAATTCCCCCAACAACATGTCCGGACAGAGTAAGTTTGAAGGTTAGATATGAGGCATACAGAGGCATATGACTGTGTCACAAGCCATTGGTTACTAAACCTGTTATATGGCCCTACATAAGCCTATCCATCCGTGACCTGCGGAAGCCAGTTTAGACTAATCCCCACAGCTGTATAAAATGTTTTCTCATCCTTCAGAAGAGGATTTAAATTACTTTGCACTTACAACTTGTCCTGTGGCTTGCCTGCTGTGTGATGTGCAGCTGGTGCCCAGAGCATTTCTCTTCTTGATTTTGTCCACTCGTCTAATACACTTGGATGATCGGAGCCCACTTATATACAGTGTGCTCACATTGTATCCATCTGAGACCTACACACACATAAACACACACTAAAATGTACTTTATAGTAGCCTTTTTATTGTCATATAAACACATGCAGTTGCTAAACACGCACACAGACACATGACCTGTTCACATACAAATACAGACAAAACACGAATACAGAAACACACAACGTGATTTATTATTTATAATATGACTATTGCTATTGCACATGCAGATTCACATTGTAAGCAAAATGCTCGAGGGCAAACAGGAGTTATTGCACATTAAAACACACACACACACACCCACTGTGTTTGAGACCTCATTGTCCCCCTAACAGTTGTGCAAGGTGCCTCGAGGCAATCACAACACAGACACACTCAAATATGATTATCTCCATTTGATGTCCTGCGATTGGGTGATATTGGTACGGGTGACATCATGGAGTCATCATAAGCATTGCATAACCCAGAGGAGGGTTATAACCCAGGACAACACTATACATCTGCATGACATGGAGTACTGTTATCTGGCACTGAACTTTGTCGCTAGTCGTGTGTGTTTCAGTGTGTACAAACATGTGTATACCTTTCAAAATGTCTTTTTTCACCTCCAATATAAGTCTACTTTATGTCCAGAAGAAACTGCAGATAGGGCCAGAACCTGCATGACTTTGAACTTTTGGAGGAAATTGAAAGCTCTATGTAAAGATGGTCCACACAGAGGAGTCCGGGGCTGAGCTTTGATCTGTGAACCTTCCCGCTGTGAGATGACAGGGCCAACCACCGAGCCCTGTGATGTACACACACCAACATCTGTTAAGGCTGATGGAAAATGCAGTGTCTCACGCACTGTGCAAAGCAATTTGGCAGAGAGTTTGAGGTGTGACATTTTTCCAAGATGCATCATTCATGAATAGGTCATAGGGTCCCCTCATCGCCCCACTCTAAATCTAACCCCTGTCTTTACAGGTTTTTATGTATTGAGATAACAACGGTTTATGTGACTTCTACTTTTAAGCTTTTGATGGGAATTTGTTTTTTTTATTCTAACACCTGATATCTACATTGCATATTTATTTCTATGTATTGAATTTTTCAGATTTTTTTAATATTGTCCAACAACTTAAGACTTTACCTTAGTAGTGTTCCTTGTTTTTATACTTATTTTCAAAGGAATGATTGCCAACATACAGAATTGTCGTATATTTTATAGATGCTTAAATGTAGGTTCAGGATTGTTCCTTGGCCCTTGTCTGAAACGCCTACTTTGGACTCTTTGGTTTACTTCCAGAACATATTGACATCACTATGTAACACTTGTGCTTCTGTTGGCTAGCACTCAAACATAGTGTACGTGATATCGTGATAGGGCGACTGTGGCTGTGAGGGAGTGTGGTCGTCTTTCAACCAGAAGGTTGTGGGTTCGATCCCAGCCCATGCAGTCAACATGTCGATGTATCCTTGGGCAAGATACTTAACCCTGAGTTGCTCCCGATGGCATGGCCAACGGTGTGTGAATGTGTGTGAATGTTAGGTCCTAGAGTAAGGTACACTGCTCTGTATGAATGGGTGTGAATGGGTGAATGACATGTAGTATGTAAAGCGCTTTGAGGGGTCTTAAAAAGACTGGATAAAGCGCTATATAAGTACAGTCCATTTACCATTTACCATAGGCTAAGGAGCTGATATCTCTTTGGGGTTGACCAATCACAACAGAGCTGACCAGCAAACCGATCAGACTGGGCTCTGGTTTCAGAAAGAGGGTGAAAAGAGGTGCTGCAGCACAGGCTGTATGAGAACAATAAAAGGCTTTTTGAACATTGAAGCATGGATACATGTCACAGTAGAGACACTACATACTGATATACACCTGAAAATGAACATTTAAAATAGGGCCGCTATAAATAGTACAGCTGTTTCCTTGCTTTTCAGTCACAAGAATGACTGCCAACATGTTGTCATGTGTTTTACTGTATGCTCAAATGCAGCTTGTATGCTTAAATCGATATGCCCCATGATGAAATAGCAACAACTAACATCCAAGTTCCTGTTGATATTTGGGTGGAAACATGTGTACATTCCGCTGTTTAATCAAGAAGAGTCTGTTGTCAAGGAGACATTCAGATCCATTTCATAATTTGGGTGTTCTCCAAGATTCAACATTTAGTCTGCTATTATTTCAAAACAAAACATAAACCCCCCCCCCCTCTCTCAGCTGTCCCATCAGGCTCTGCTGAGCGTCTCTTCAGTGGAGTGAGGGTTCCTGAGTGTTGACTAATCAAAGGCCTTTTCAAAGGGCAAAGACTGATGTCTTAATTAGGACTGCCAATGTTAATCATACTTAAATATTTATAAGGAGGAATTCTTTTGTTTAGCCTTGACCTTTCCCCGCAGCTCATTAACATGGTTATTATTGCTGCTGCTGCTGCTCTTAGACATGGCCGCGACACGGGCCCCAGGACCATTATCGATTTTGATGGAGCAGACATGGTGCTGCGTTAATGCTTTGTGTGTGTGGATGACATTGGCTTATCAGTATTTGGAGGAGTTTAACCCTGGAGGTGTGTGTGTGTGTGTGTGTGTGTGTGTGTGTGTGTGTGTGTGTGTGTGTGTGTGTGTGTGTGTGTGTGTGTGTGTGTGTGTGTGTGTGTGTGTGTGTGTGTGTGTGTGTGTGTGTGTGTGTGTGTGTGTGTGTGTGTGTGTGTGTGTGTGTGTGTGTGTGTGCACAGCCTGAGGGGATGCTGGGTAATATCTTATCAATGCAGTGAGTTCATTGTGTTTAAGTGGCAGTGAAGGTAATAGAAGCAGCTTCATAAACACTGATGGGTGTTCTTTGTGTCAGCTCAGCATTTTGACTGAACATCATGATCAAAATGGAATTGTTATTTGTAACACACACACACACACACACACACACACACACACACACACACACAGGTAACCACCATTTCGCGACTCCAATTGTTTCTTACCAATACTCACACAGAGCCTCAGGCACAGGTTTTATTGCTACAGTCTGGATACACAGCACTTGTAGCAGTTGTGAGGTATTGTGGTGGCCACAGGGGAGCCAGCTTCTCCTTCACCCAGAGGTGCAGCAGGTATCTGTAGCAACAGCACTGTTTAAGATACCAGAACTTTACTGTATACTAATGACATGGTCTATAGTCTAATAAACATCTTCTGCTCTGAGGGAAAATTATTGTGGTGTGGCATTTTAATGAAAGCCATTAATCAATTAATGTTATTCTGTCATTTCAATATGTTCAGAGAATGCATTCCTGCTTGTACCTATTTCTTTTTAAACTGCCCAAGGTAACACCATTTTCTTCAAATCTTAATAGGAATAGTCACCTGTGTACTATGACTTAAAGGCAATCTTCCACAATAGTATGTTTGCAATAATTGGATGCGAAACACAGTAAACTTCAGATTGAATTGAAAAATAGATCCAATGGAGGTGGCATCTTGGATTACCAGAAATATTTAAATATAATAAAATGTCTACAGTACTATGCACCTCCAAACTAAAATCACAAGCAATAAATCATGATATCCTTAGATTATTACCTTGTTGGAAATGGCAGCTTGACGGCAAGGTAAAGAAGTGACACTATTTTAAATGTGGCATTAACTTAATAATTTACGTTGAAGCACTATTTTCTCTCCTGTTAGCGAGATGCTGCATCTGTTTCTCTTTTGTTCCCTTTGATCCACTGATGTTTTTTTGGTTAAAGAATGATATATTAACATATCTTTCCTGTGTGCACATTTTCCGTCTCTCCATCTAGGTGTATGAGTGCATTTGAGACAAAGAGATGAAAATTAGGATGTGTGTAGGTGTGTGTGAGTGTAAAAAAGTAGAGAAAAACATCACAACGAAACCCGTTTCATTAGGGCAGGGGCGGTTTTAGGGGGGGGCAGTGCCCCCTGACACTGCCTTTGGACCCCTCTGAAAATGAAAACAATTTTTTTTTTATGATTAAACGACTTCTTGTCTGACAGAATAGGTGGAACTAACGATATTTGTAAATCTAGTGGGACCCATTAGAGAGAGCACACCTTTATCTATTTCATATAGTTGTAAAAAATAAAGTAAGAAATCATTCCAATGTGTACTATAGGACAGTAACAAAAATCAAAAACAGTTTAAAAGGGGAGTGATTAGTAAAATATGCATAAATAAAAAGAAAGAATGCTAACTAGGTAACATAAGATAAGAATAAACAAGTTTAAATGATTTGTTATTGGTTGTAATCATATTCCAAAGATGTTTGGATTATTGAAAAGTATACAGCTCCCTTTCATATGAGTGTTGAGAGCTGTATCCATAAATCCATTTTGTGCTCAAAGTGCACCAGATTGATGCATTTCACTTCAACATTTAAAAAAAAAAAATTCCCGGGGGTGCATGTCCCCGGACCCCCCTAGAGGATGTGAGGTCCACCCCCTAAATAAAGCAGGTTAAACTAATTAAATTGCATACATTTTATTTTAAACACCGAAAACGGGTCCCACAGACCTAAAAAGCACACAAAGGTTAAAGCTAAACATATAATAATGCTAAAATGTGCTAAATATATACACTGCAAAAAACAACAAAAGAGGAGTAAAAGTAGCTCATGACTTGTTTTATATTTTGAAAGTAGCTGTCATCCTAAAAAAGGTTGGAGACCCCTGCATTAGAGCGTAAAATCTGTAACTATAAGTATCTGAAATGTAATGAAACAAATAACAATAACTGTATTGCATTGTTTTCCTTTGCGCAATTACTTCATACTGTCTTTGTCTTTTTCGTCCTGCATTTATTGGGCCCCCCTCAGAAAATAACTGGCCCCAGCCTGGCCCCCCCAGTCAAATTGGTCTAGAACCGCCACTGCATTAGTGACATATTTCATGCATGTGTGGAAAACAGATTCAGCAACCAATGAGTAAACAGAGGTGAGGATTTGTGCATGTTGATTTTTGCGGGAAAGATTCATCCCTTTTTAAATATCCAAGTCAAATTTGGAGTTGGACTTATTGAATAACTATGCCACCAACTATGAGAGCAGCTCTCTGTCTCTCTGCTCAGTAATCACTAAATGCCGTTTGGGAAGTGACCGTAAGCACTTCACACCACCTAAGTGTTTCACAATCAGACCGATGAATAAAAGATTTGAGTTTGAAGGGCCTACATTTTGAATTAAAAATAAGTGTGGGACCGTGGAACAAAACCAAAAATAACCAAATAGAGTTTGTGGCGACTCCTGCCGCCCCTCCTCGTGCTTCATACCACTTGTGGAGGCGGAATTGAAAAGCTGCTGTCTGTGTGCTGCTACCTGTCTCTGTCGAGTGAGACAGAGGAGCAGGTGCAAAAGTATTTCCAATCTCAAGTTGTCTTTTTGATGTTTTAGTCCTTGCTTTGGAGGTATGTGCGGAACAGTTTTTTTTTCTTGACTTTCTTTTTTCTGCCGCATGATTTCCAACCATTACAGGCTGATCCCACTGAGATTGTGATCACTCCGTACTGCTTCTGTTTCCCGCAGAGCACACATCACACATTTTGTATCTAAAGAAATGCAAACACAATGTTGTTTAATAAGCCCCTCTTTAAAGATGTGAGCTGGAAATATTAAACACGCTTTAAAAGAAAGAAACAACCTCAGGGCTGGATAAAAACCTAATGGATGTCGTTCTGTTTTTCTGATTTATATTGATGTCCTTTCCCTAAGCAACATATACAAAACCAGATGTCTTTATAGCAGGAGGGATGGTGTCACTGCTTACAGATCAGGGTATATGTCACTGACCATTAAATTAAGTGTATTTGACCAACTACACAATACGATTATGTTGAGAATCTTAAATAGAAAGCAAGTAGTCCAGCAAATGAGAATAGTAACACTTTTCCAAATTCCTTCACCACAACACATCCCTGTGAATGGCCTAATAAAAGCCTTGAAGCTAAATTATTCTGTCCACTGCAATACTGTGGGGATTTTAAAAAACTAACCAGGAGCACATCAGAAAGACAGAAGCTTCAAACTAAATTATGATATACAAACAAAAGGAGTAAGACATACATGTATGGAATATAAGCCTGCTTCAAATAAAGGCCAGTAAATGTGAGGTAGGCTAAATACATAATGTGGGCACGAGAATAGAGAATTTACAGAAGTAGTTTTGCTCAGAAGTATATTCCAGGATTTTATTTGGCAGTGTAGAAAAAAGGTTTTTAGATGGACCCTTCATGCTGGAAAATAACATTTACAGACATTATAATGTAGCCATTTATTTCAAACAAGATGTGTTTGCAGTTGGCCATCTGCTACAAGTGTTACTATGCACGCTGACACACAGGTGAATACACCCCAACATACACTCAGCGTTATAGGCACTACAAGATGAGAGAAAGAATACAATTAGCTGGGTTTGAATAGTTTTATCTCCCGATTTATCTTTTTCTCATAAGCAACTGAGTGTGACTTTGCCCTGGCAGCTGGTCAGGTGTTGAATAGGGCAGCTCTTCATCCCCAATAACCACAGCAGGACACACAAACACACACACACGCACACGCGCACACGCGCCCGCCATCAGGTGTCTTCCACTGCCAGAGTCACTGGTCTTATTCAATGTTCTGTCAACGCTGTGGATTTATACACATAGATAGAATGACGTGAGATGCATTTTTTTAACCTTTTCCTCTCTTTCTCATTTATCTTTTTATGTATTTATTTAACTAAATATCTTTAGGGCAGCAGGTACAGAAAAGATGGTACGTTTGATCTCAGGCCAGCAGGGGTCCATATGGTTGAAAAAGCAGGTGGATTAAATGTTGCTTGCTCTCTGGCATCCTCCATCCCTGGTCTCTTGTCTCCAATTTTGTTCTTTCATTTCACTCTACCTTTAACCACTAATCTTTCAGATATGTGTTCTCTCTTTTATCATGTCCATGTGGGGAAGATTAAAATTTCCTGAAGCAGTAGCCACCTGTGGAAGTACATAAAGGTAAAGGAGGTCGATTTTATACCTTGGAGCAGCAGACCCTGAAGCTCTTTTTATAGGCTGCAGTTTCTCATGGGGAGAGGCTCTGAGGAGTGGTCTGCCTCACCAGAGACCTCTGTGCTGGGTTAGGGTTAGATTATATATATACATTATAGGCCAAACAGAGATGTTGTGTGCATGTCCTATCTGTAAAGGCATCATTTCCTCAAGGAATTAGGATGTCTACCCCTTTTTTCTAAATCCTATTATGATTAAAGCAAACACAACCCTGTATAAAGTGGCAAACCTGCAGACACTTCCTTTCTGCTACACTACATCATTCAATACCAATTGTTTCATTTTTCAATTGTCCAATAAAGACGTAATTCCTGGGAGATTCTATATTTAGATTTCGAGGTGACAGTGTGTCCATTTGTTATCTTCCTTAAAATACATTAACTCTATGGCATGACTTTTTATTTTGGGAGGAAAAAAATGTTTTTAACCATGCGTTTTAGGAGCTTAGGGGTCCCTGATATTATATCAATTATAAAATGTGACCCCCCCTCACCCCTCAACCAGGGGTTGGTTTGTTGCCTCAGGGCAACACTGTGCTACGAGGGTATTGAAACACCAAGGATTTCTACAATTCAGAAGAAATAGAAAAAAACATCTCTATATTAATTAAAAAGGTTTTGTGTGTGTGTGTGTGTGTGTGTGTGTGTGTGTGCGCGCGCGCGCGCCTGTGTGCGCGCGCCTGTGCGCCTGTGTGCGCGCGCGCGCCTGTGCGCCTGTGTGCCTGTGCCTGTGTGCCTAACCCAATCTTGACCTTCATTGTCCTCACTGTCAGACGGAATAGCCCTAACAGCCTGATCGTGTCCCTTCTGCCCATAACATGTTTTGGTGTCCATTTCCTGCAAATATCAGTAGATGGTGAAGTAAAAACATTGATTAGGTTTATCATTTTACAGTCGAAAAAAGTGGTTTGTTGCCTGAGGGCAACAGTATGCCATAGGGTTAAGTCAAATGGGAGCAAAGAACAGCATTCTGGGGGAAAACAAACTTGTAGTCTTTCTGTAATTTATCCACATTTTATTTTTACTAGATAATTAGTGCTTAAAGATTTGATACAGACTTACACGATTGTTCACGATCAGTTAAAAAAAAATTGGGATTATTTTAGATGAACCCTAATGTCTGCACAGTAAATGGGAAGCTGCAAAGACTTTAATCAAGGGGAAACAGCTAGCCTGGCTCAAAGGTAACAAATAAAAAACATGCCTTCAAACACCTCGAAAGGCTCACATCACAGGTTTTATTTAATGTATTTAACCCATATACAACGGAAGTATAAAATGTCATGCTGTGGTTTTGGGGGGCCAGTATTTGCATACTACCACCTTAAGAACATATCTAGGATTAAAAGACTAATGTCACAGCAAGATTTAGAAAAGCTTGTAAAGTATTTTATCTTCAGCAAACAAGACTACTGTAATAGTGTCTTCACAGGGCTCACCAGAAAATCCATTCGAAAGCTGCAGCTAATTCAGAACGCTGCTGCTCGTGTCCTCACTAACACTAAGAAAGTGGATCACATCAATCCAGTACTGAAGTCTTTACAATGGCTTCCAGTCTACCAAATAATTGATTTTAAAGTGCTGGTTTTTAAAGCACTAAATGGTATAGGACCAAATTATATTAACGATCTCCTGCAGAAGTATGAACCATCCAGGAGTCTCAGGTCTTCTGGGACGGGTCTGCTCTCTATTACAAGAGTCAGAACTAAATATGGAGAAGCAGCATTTAGTTTGTATGCCCCGACCATCTAGAACAAACTCCCTGAATCCTGCAGGTCAGATACAACTGTTAATACTTTTAAAACTTGACTAAAACGTATCTTTTTGACGCTGCATTTGAATGAATTGGTCATATTCACACTGCAGTAGGCCTATGGCTTGTATTCATGTATTTTATACCTGTTGTGTTTATTTTATTATATTTGCTTTTTAAATGCCATTTTATAATATGCTTCTACTGTATTTATTCTTAAATGTCTTTAATTGTATTTTGTAAAGCACTTTGGGTTGCCGTGTGCTGAAAGGTGCTATATAAATAAACTTGCCTTGCCTTGCAGCCTTGCTTTGCCAGGTGCAGTAACTACTTGTAGTCTCCTGTGGTTGCCTGGTAACCCCATGGTGCCAGTAAGGCCCCGTCCACACGGAGAAGAATCAAAACGAACCGATGTCGATATCAAAAAAGTCTTCCGTCCACACGGAATCGGCTGAAGAAACGTGTCCGTCCCGTCCGTCCACAGCATGGATGTATAATAAGAACGGTCCACACGAGACCACTCGACCCGCTTTAGTACATATGCCGGGCCTGTGGCGCTGTACTTCTGCCACAAAATACACCTTCACACATACAAATACACCGTCCATACGATAAAGAACTATATTGTTTTATCTCCGTGTGGATGGGGCCTAAGACTTCTAGTGGCTGCAGCCAAGAAGTAGCCCCTTCTGAAACCAAACCTGCATGTGCATGAGAGAAGTGAACCACATCCTGTGTAATCATCATGTGATCACTTTTTTTGCTCTTGGAAGAAAATGTTGGCTGAAATGTTTTTTTTGCAAATGAGTTTTTAGTATTTTATTGTGCAGTAGCTGTTTTATTTTCACCTGTATGCGTGTGACCATGCGTGAAAACGTAATTTGTGTCGGTCTGCATGGTCCTGTGCGTGTCCTCGCAGCAGATTCAATATCTTAGCTAGTGACATGGAAAGGTTTGAAAGGAAAGAGAGAGCGAAAAGGAACAGAGAGAGGCGGTAAGAGAGATGAGAGAGATTAGGGATTGATTATCGATTGCTGTGGAGTTGTCAAGAGGCTGAGGAAAGATGGAGGTGCATAGATTATTTTCCTTTTGTTTGTGTTCCCCCCCCCCCCCCCCCACTTGCGTTCATTGACTGAGCAGGAGATTGGTAGAGAAAGAGAGTCGCAGAAAAGATTCACGTCATTTCTCCTTCATTTACCCTCTCTCTAGCTTTGTTAAGATCTCATTTTCTCTTCTGTGTTTAGAAATATTGAATTTCGAACAAAGGTTAGACAATAGAAAATAATACAAGGCAGGAAGGAGGATGAAACCAGAGAAAAATGAATGTATAAAAGAAAAGAAAACAACACACACACACACACACACACACACACACACACACACACACACACACACACACACACACACACACACACACACGCACACGCACGCACACACACACACACACACACACACCATCCCTCTGTCATGGAAAACTTCATACATCAAACCGCTGCCCAAAATTCCATGCCCAAAAGAACATAAGGACTACAGACCAATAGCCCTAACCTCAGTGATTATGAAATCACTAGAAAGAATTCTGCTCCGATTTCTTATCAGTACAACACAAGACAAACTGGATCCATACCAATTTGCCTATAAACAAGGGTGCGGCAGGGAAGATGCTGTGGCCACTCTGGTTCACATCATCACTAAACATTTAGATAAACGAAACACCTATGCAAGAGCCCTCTTCCTAGACTTCTCATCAGCATTCAACACAATACAAGCAGACATCTTGGTGTCAAAAATGGCCAAAATGGAAGTAAATCCATACCTTATTTACTGGTATGCTGCTTTCCTCACTAGTAGAGAGCAACTTGTGAAGGTGAACAAAACCCTGTCATCTGCCATCACAACCAATGTAGGTGCCCCCCAGGGCTGTGTGAGTTCAGCTGTGCTCTTTACTCTCTACACTGATGATTGTCGTACCAACACACCAAATCAAGTCATCATAAAGTACTCTGATGATACTGCAATAATATCTCTGCTCAGTAACACAGATGACCCTGAGCTGCACCAACAGGCTGTAAATCAGGTGGTTGAGTGGACTGATAACAATGCTCTGTCTTGAGATCAACACCAAGAAAACTGAGGAAATCATTTTTGGCTCACCATCTGACTCCCATAAAGTCCCCATTGTAATCCATACAGATGAAATCAAGCAGGGAGTTTCATACAAATACTTGGGTGTAATGATTGACTATCTGCTGTCATGGAAGGATCACATTGAATATCTGTGCAAAAGGACAAAACAAAGAATTTATTTTCTCCGCCGTCTTAGGTCTTTTGGGGCGAGCAGAGAAATTCTTCTGTTGTTCTTTACATCTGTGATCTTGTCTATTCTGCAGTACTGCAATACTACCTGGTACAAATGTTTGTCAGCAGCTTTAAAATCAAAACTGCTCCACCTGTTAAAAATCTGCTCAAAGATTGTTGGTCAACCCTGTCAGAGACTCTATGACTCAGCCTATCATAACAACCTAGTGAGGGAGGCTGTCCAACAACATCATCTCTGACCCAAACCATGTTCTGAACAGTGAATATGAACTGCTACCATCTAATCGGAGATACAGGGTCCCACGTTTCAATAAAGTCAGACTGAAGCACTCCTTCGTGCATCAGTCAATCCTCACAGTAAATACAGAGCTAAATCCCAGATCAAATGCACGCTGAAGGCTCTTTGAGCATGTTTTCTCTCACTGATTGTGCTGTTATGTTAAATGTTTGTTGTTTTTGTTTCATGTATTGTGTCTGGATATTTGTCTGTTGATGTTGGACATGGAGCTGCTGTGACGCAAGTCAAATTTCAGACTTGATCTGACCAATAAAGTATTATCGTATCGTACACACACACACACACACACACACACACACACACACACACACACACACACACACACACACACACACACACACACACACACACACACACACACACACAGTATTTACTTTATTACTAAGCTGAGCAAATCAGCATAAAGAAAATACCTTCCAGTTTCCAATTCCCAAATCAAACAAACGCTCATTAAAATCTCGTTGTCCCTAGTCGTCTCACAAATCAGTTCCACAAATTCCATTTCATGGAAACACACACATTTCACCCCAAGACAGTAACCAAAAATAATCCTGTTTCATTTCCATTCAAATAACTTAAATCCTAGGGATTGTTATCAATGATCACAGTGAACGTACTCCACAGATTTCGTCCATCAACATTAATCAGTGTGAGCATGTGTGCTTTTTTTTTTAACATGCGTGCATGTGTCAATAAAAGTCCCAGACTCAATTATTCCATTAAGGAGACAGTGCACAGTAGCATGGAGGGACTAAATCAACAGCCTCGTACACACACAAGTCTGCTTTAAACACTGCACAGTCAATAAGCTATTTCCAGTTAAAGGGGAGAGTGTGGTGGTGTTTTGTCCTTGTTTGTGTGTGCCTCATTCTGAACAATGGGTGTTCCGAGTCTCTGGTTGAATTTTCCCCTTTTCCAGAGGCTTGTTTCCTTCAGCAGTGGGAAACATAAATCCATGTCAGCCTTTGTAACTTTTGTG
Source organism: Notothenia rossii (assembly GCF_949606895.1). Classification (NCBI taxonomy): domain Eukaryota; kingdom Metazoa; phylum Chordata; class Actinopteri; order Perciformes; family Nototheniidae; genus Notothenia; species Notothenia rossii. The sequence continues at coordinate 46,750,157 of NC_136908.1, read as the reverse complement.
CATGTGGTTGCGCGCGTGTGTGTGTGTGTAATATTTGAGTGTACTTTTGGGTGGGTTAGAAAACCCTCCATGGTTTCTGTGATTGTGATGTGTATGTCTCCCCACACATATGGCTGTGTGTGTGTGACTGGCATTCTGAGTGCAGACTGCAGCACAGTCCTGCTCTCCTTATTCTGATACCAAAGGGCTACACACTTAATGAGTTGTCCTGGGACTTTAGGCTTTTTAACACACACTCACAAGTTCGCAGACACTCACCCACACACACACACTTCTATTTTACCTCAATATTTGTGAGATACTTCTATACTCAGTGGCATAATACAGTCCCTATATCCTCAAATGTGAACCTTATCCATCCTAACTACCACAGCTCCAACCCTTTTACTAACTTAATTCTAACCTTTACACTGAAGTCTTCACCCCAGAGGAGCCCCTTTAAGAGATGAAGAGCCATACAAAATACCCCCACCACAAGGTGCTCAATATAGTCCTTGGGTGACATTGAGCACACTGCATGTGTTTTTTTGTTTGATTTATTTGTCATGTATTTTCCATTTATCACAGATTTCTTACAATAAACTGAGTCCCATCCAATGCACGTCACTGATTAACATTTGAGTTCAATTGGCATCTTTTGAACAGCGTCCCCATCTGATCAAATGAGTGTCGATACAGCTCACATGAGAAAGAGCTCTTCCTCAGGCCGATGTGTCATGCGAAAGCACCTTTGAGCAAATACACTCAATCTTCCCCTGCTGCTTTGGAGGTTAACCCGCCCGCTGACCTTTTTAGATGGGAACAAGGGGAAAACACATTCCCCACAAGAAGATAAAGAATCACTGTCAGTTGCTACACACAAGCTGTTGGGATTTCTATTGACAAAACAGTGTCTCTCAAAAAAAAAGGATATTGACATTAAAATTGCTCTTCCAACTATATTCGTCCTGACAGTCTTGACAAGGCGTGACATCATACCATCCTGTCTACATTCTGTTTAAGCGTCTTTGGGTCTAGAAAAGCGCTATATAAATCCCATTTATTATTATTATTATTACATCATCTCCACCCCTAAATATTACTACTCCATTTGCCGCTCTTATATACACACATATACTGTATACACTTACACACATGTATCCTGATATATAGCTATTGTGAGATTGCGCAACGTTTCCAGAAGCAGTGATAGACAGCAGTTATCCTCAGTTTGTGAAACCGTTGCCTATATGTCACCTTGTAGAAATGCTGCACAGACCCAGGCTGACAAACCCTGCTGTAAGTCACACACACACACACACACACACACACACACACACACACACACACACACACACACACACACACACACACACACACACACACACACACACACACACACACACACACACACACACCACACAACCACACAAAGAAAACCTTTTGAATTAATATAGAGTTGTTTTTTTCTATTTCTTCTGAATTGTAGAAATCCTTGGTGTTTCAATACCCTCGTAGCACAGTGTTGCCCTGAGGCAACAAACCAACCCCTGGTTGAGGGGTGAGGGGGGGTCACATTTTATAATTGATATAATATCAGGGACCCCTAAGCTCCTAAAACGCATGGTTAAAAACATTTTTTTCCTCCCAAAATAAAAAGTCATGCCATAGAGTTAATTGTATTTTAAGGAAGATAACAGATGGACACACTGTCACCTCGAAATCTAAATATAGAATCTCCCAGGAATTACGTCTTTATTGGACAATTGAAAAAGGAAACAATTGGTATTGAATGATGTAGTGTAGCAGAAAGGAAGTGTCTGCAGGTTTGCCACTTTATACAGGGTTGTGTTTGCTTTAATCATAATAGGATTTTGAAAAAAGGGGTAGACATCCTAATTCCTTGAGGAAATGATGCCTTTACAGATAGGACATGCACACAACATCTCTGTTTGGCCTATAATGTATATATATAATCTAACCCTAACCCAGCACAGAGGTCTCTGGTGAGGCAGACCACTCCTCAGAGCCTCTCCCCATGAGAAACTGCAGCCTATAAAAAGAGCTTCAGGCAGGCTGCTGTATAGGGTTAATGATACCTAATGTTAGATATAAATAAAAGAACACAAAAAGCACCAGCTCCATACTTCAGAAAGGCTTTATTGTCTATTTAAAAAAACTTTAGGGTTTTATGTTGTTGCTCACACACAGCTACACACTTTGCATTTTCAACACGTTAGACACGATATCAACATTTTCTTGAATTAATCAGAACTTTAGATCACGTAAAATATTATAATTCCTTGAATTTAAGGTCAATTGATCCACAATTGATATACATAATAAACATGATCCAATAAAATGTTATGCATGCATATACATTGATCTGTCTTTAAAATGTAGCAGCAACTCAAAAAGTGCATTGGCGGTTCAACTTTTCTTACCAATTTTCAATTTAAGGGCTTTCTTTATGCTATGTATATTATTTCCTTTTCAATATGTATTCCCTTATCATGTGTTCTGTAGACAGGCTTGGACACAGCCCAGATCTGGCACTATATAAATATGTGTACACTATGTGTGAGGAAGAGTGAGGATGGAAATGAGAGAGATCGCTCACACCATCTCTCCGCTTTCAATCAATAACCCTCTGATTCTAATAGACATTGATTGCATCTGAATCCCAGATCCCAAGTCACAAATGTGATTATAAAATGGCCAGTCTTGACACTTTATTGAAAACAATGAGGCTGGGAAGAGAAACAGGAGGAGGGAGGGAGTGGGAGTGACTGGCTGGGAAAGATGGATTAATCTTCTGCTTGTCAGCTTGCTGAAGTCTTCTCCTTCATCCACTTCTTCTTTTGTGTGCTTGTGTGCATGCGTTTGTATATGTGGAAGCAAGTGTGCACATTCTTTAAAGAAAAGATGGGAGACGTGTTGAGCTACTGTAAAAGCAGTAGAGTTCCAGTATTTCAACTGCACCCTACCTTGTCTCATTTACATTTTAGACCTCTGATGAATGGACTTTTAGATCATTTTGTATCTCAAGACCAGCACAATTCATAAGATGTGTATCATAGATCACTGTTATTGTTACTCTGGAATTACAGAAGAACTAAATGAACTAATATGGAATTGTGTTCTTCCCCAAAGCCCCAATATATTAAAGAATAATCGTCCCTGCCTCGAAATTATATGTTTATACTGCTAATTTGTTTTCCTAATTATGTTCTGTTGAGAAATGCAATCACTGCCTGTATTATGTTCCCAGGCTAGGTTTTGAGGTTGATGAGGCGCAGATACTGTCTTGCTTTATGCACCACCTCATATTTTAGAGTTGTCAGTGAATATTTTACTTTTCAGCTTCGGTGTCAAGTTAACATCTTTTGACTTGCCAAATATCTCCTTGCTATGTTGCCTGAAAATATGAATTAAGATGTGATACATTCCCTCTCAAAAGTATGCTGTTGCAAATTAATAAACTGAATTTAGAGAAAATACAGTTGTCACACATGCCTCCCTAAATGATCTGAAAACTACTCCCAAAATCTACTGCTGTGTTTACAAAACTTCCTGATGTAAACAACTTTCTATCAGCATCAGCAACCATTAATAATTCAATATAGCTCTTGTGTAGTGTAAATCTCTGAATTACATGATCTGTCAATCACTTTGGGAGCTCTATCAGATTTCAATCTCATGTTTTGAATTTAGCTGGTTTTCAATTTGAATTGAAATCTTCCCTTTAAAAACATCTGCCACTTATTCATCTAGCTAGAATATATACTCAACCACTTTCAATGTGTGTCATTGGAACTTAAAACAACAGCTATATATCAAAATGACCCTTCACATAATGGCTGATAGTTATTCATTTACGTGACTTTTATTTTTCTGCTTTTTGGAATCAGCCCCAGCTAATGCTTGTGTCAGTGTGTGTGTTTTCTGTGAGGTCACTTGTTTTATTTCTCGTTTTGCAAGTTGATGGTAGCTCTGTGATCACATGATACAGTGTAAAAAAAAAAATGTCAAAAGAAACTGTGAGAGGTTACCTAATGTTTTACAATTTAGATTTTGCATTTACCTCTGACTAAAACCCTGCCTTTTGGCGGATATTATGTGTGTGTGACTTATTTCCTTTCTACATTTCATGTGGATACTAAGAATGTGTGTCATTGTGTTTGCATGCATGTCTCCTGTCTGTGGGGGTGTATCAAATATGTGCCTTTGTTTTCACTAAAAGCAGTGCCAGTATCATCAGATGCCCATGACTAGACTACTATGTGTTTTGAATTTGTTTGGCATACCCGTTTACAATTCATTCTGCAGTGAAGGCTGTAATGAAGCTATTTTCTAACCCTCTATTTGTGACACAACTGTAGACTGAAATATCAGTTTCACCTTTCACTGAGGCACATAATCTCTACCTGGAAGTGAAATAGCTTAAAAAAGCTCAGCCTCCATGTCACAACATACTCATTTTATTTTTACTCCATTCACCAAAGGCTTACACACAGTTTGTTCATGCTGCATGTCATCGTGAAATGATCAAAAATAATTTGTTCTCTTTACCTTAATATAGACACAGAAGCTTTTACATCCACAGAAAACTAATTTTGCCATTTATTTATTTTATTGTGGAAACGTCACAAGCAATGCAGAGGGATTATAAAGTATTACAACAACAGTACAACAGATTCAATGAGGGATTATTCGAGGCAGGGTAGATTCAGGAAGAACGCAATAAAAGGGATTTCTTCAGTGAGTGTGACCGCTCATGCAAACAACAAATGCTGCATCTTGGGTATCTATTGAAATGTTTTAATAAAGATGCTCTCCTGCATATTGTTTGACAAACAGGCCTGGCTGTGTTGTTCTGGTGCATTTTGTTTGTAGTCTCACTTACCTTTTGTAAATCAGAGATGCATTTTCTTTGTGTAGTATGTTTGAGTTATTTGTACTCTGTGCCGACTGTTTTGTTTTTCCTTCGTTCATTTATTCCTAGCTTTGGTGCAGAACATTGCAAAATAAGTAGTGTGTTGTCTTCACGCCTGAGCGTCCACAGTTGTTGTTTGTTAACAAAGTGTATCAGTCCCTCTGTTGAAACCCCCATGCAAATTGAATATGATATAGTCTGTCACTCCAACACATACAGCGGCTTCTCTGCGGTGACACTGCCTGTTTATGACATTTACTCATGCATACATAACTACGCAATTTACAGCTCTTCCGTCAGACTTGGAAGACAATGATCAATTTAAAATGTAAATGCATTACCTCTGTGTTCAATCAATTAACAGTGAGAATAACATTGGTTGGTAATTTAATGTTTTCGCTTCCTATTCATCCTTCCTCATCTTTTTACTGGTGTTCTGATTTATCATCATGGACACCATGGACATAGTTGAATGCATGTATTTTCTAAATATAATCAGTGAAGATATGCTTGATATCTGTCACAAACATAAGTGGATGTAGGAATTGTAGGATGGGAGGATTAGTCATCCATTTCTCCAAGCAGCAAATTTGCATGAACGTGTCTGGTACACACTTGTGTTGTCATGCCCTTTAGAAAGTTTCTTGTGTTTAAATATTCAACATGATGATGTATGATGCAGTCTAACACATGTCAGGCTGATTTTAAGTGACACATGTTTATGCCTACTGTAGCTTTTTGAAGATTGGTTTACTGCTGGTCAGACCCAAAATAAATGCATTACATGCTCAAAACATCCTTAGAAATATTCATTCAGTTAAGCCAAGAATATCAGCATGGGTAAATATCCCAAGAAAGGATAAATGCAGATATTGACCTACAAAATAAAGCTACAGATATGAATACACACATAGACCGTATTTGGCCAGTGGATGCTGTTCCAAGGGGAAGTGAAAAGAGGAACAGTGGTAATGTGGAGCGGTGCCAGTCGATATTGTGCTGACAGCAGCTGGTCAAGTTGGTGAAAGCTACTGTCAATACATCATATCAGGAGACTACAAGAATAGATTCTCAGAACCTCAGTGTTTTTGTGTGTTTGACAATAATAAGGGGGGGGGGGGGGGGGGGGGGGGCTGATGAGTGGAATAAAAGTGTGCCCTCACACTATAGACAGTCTGGCTTGTGTCACAGTTTGTGAAACAAGCAGGACCCAAATGCAGATATAAACTGAAACTTCCTTTATTTCAAGGCTATGAGATAAATGTACAATGATAAACAGAACACTCACCGCAGAACTAGTCAGGGAACAAGACGAACCGACCAAGACAGACAGAAAACCCAGAACTTAAATACACCCAAGACCAATCACACAACAAGACACAGGTGAGGAGGGAGGAGAAAACACAGGGCCCTAGGTGAACATAATTAGACACACCAGGGAAACTAATGACAAGAGGAAGAACACAGGGAAAAGGACAAGACAATAACCCAAAGGAAAACATGACATGGAAAACAGCAAAAACACCCAAACCTACAAAACTATAAACGTGACATAACATGAGAATCGTGACATAACCCCCCCCTCAAGGGACGGATTCCAGACGTCCCAAAAAACAAAAATCCAGCAGGGTGGGTGGAGGGGGTCTGGAGGACGGGTCTCGGGCGGACGGCCCGGGGGCAAGGCAGAGTTCAAAAAAGGGGAATTCGGGCGGACGGCCCGGGGGCAAGGCAGAGTTCAAAAAGGGGAATTCGGGCGGACGGCCCGGGGGCAAGGCAGAGTCCATGGAGGGAATCTCGGGCGGACGGCCAGGGGGCAAGGCAGAGTCCATGGAGGGGTGGAGACCAGACAGCTCCGGAGGCCGGTCAGGAGCCGGTGTTGGCAAGATCCCCCATGGAAGAGGACACAGGACCGGCAGGACCCCCGGCAGGAGAGCAGTCGGCAGAATCCCCAACGCGACAGGACATGGAGTTGGCAGGACCCCCAGCGGAAGAGTAGTTGGCGGGACCTCCAACGTGGCAAGACATTGAGTTGGCAGGACCCCCGGCAGAAGAGCAGTCTGCGGGACCTCCAACGGCTCAGGACATGGGGTTGGCAGGACCCCCGGCAGAAGAGTAGTCTGCGGGATCTCCAACGGGACCAGACATGGAGTTGGCAGGACCCCCGGCAGAAGAGTAGTCTGCGGGACCTCCAACGGCACAGGACATGGGGTTGGCAGGACCCCCGGCAGAAGAGCAGTCTGCGGGACCTCCAACGGCTCAGGACATGGGGTTGGCAGGACCCCCGGCAGAAGAGTAGTCTGCGGGACCTCCAACGTGACAAGACATGGAGTTGGCAGGACCCCCGGCAGAAGAGTAGTCTGCGGGACCTCCAACGTGACAAGACATGGAGTTGGCAGGACCCCCGGCAGAAGAGTAGTCTGCGGGACCTCCAACGGCACAGGACATGGGGTTGGCAGGACCCTCGGCAGAAGAGCAGTCTGCGGGACCTCCAACTTGACAAGACATGGAGTTGGCAGGACCCCCGGCAGAAGAGTAGTCTGCGGGACCTCCAACGGCAAAGGACATGGGGTTGGAAGGACCCTCGGCAGAAGAGCAGTCTGCGGGACCTCCAACGTGACAGGACATGGAGTTGGCAGGACCCCCGGCAGAAGAGTAGTCTGCGGGACCTCCAACGGCACAGGACATGGGGTTGGCAGGACCCTCGGCAGCGGGGCAGACTGCGGGACCTCCAACGACACTTGAGTGGGTTGGTTCGCCAACAGAACCTGGGAGCTGGCGTCGGACGGACATCCAACAGGAGACGAGGTGCTGGAGTCGGCCGGTATGCCGACAAGACACGGGGAGCTGGCGTCGGCCGATGAGTCAGCAGGTGACGAGGAGCAGGAGTCGGGACCATGGTTACTGGAGCCGGCACTGAAGCCGGGAACATGGCTGTAAGATCCGGTTCTGGAGCCGGAAACATGGCTGTGTGGGCCGGCACTGGACCCGGAAACATGGCTGTAAGGTCCGGTTCTGGAGCCGGCAACATGGCTGTAAGGTCCGGTTCTGGAGCGGGAAACATGGCTGTAAGGTCCGGCTCTGGGGCCGGAAACATGGCTGTAAGGTCCGGTTCTGGAGCCGGAACCCTGGCTGCTGGGCGCGGAGCAGAAGCCTGGACCCTGGCTGTGTAAGCCAGGTAATGGAGTATGGAAGCAAAGCTGCATGGGCCGGCACTGGAGCACGGAGCCACGGCTGCTGGGTCTGGCGCTGGAGCCGGAACCATGGCTGTTGGGCGCGGAACCCTGACCTTGCGTCTCTTAGGAGGTTTTTGGAGGCTTCGTGGACCCCCAAACTCCAGACCAGACCCCAAGAAAGGGTCAGAAAATGAGGACTGGCTCCCAGGGCTACGTGAAAAAATCCTAAACCACTCGAGCAACAAGCTCCAGAGCCAGGGCTTGCGAGCAACCTCCTGGCGTGCCTCCTTCAACGCAGCCTCTCTACCCCGTCTAGATGAGGCGCCTTTCCACGTATAAAAAATATACTCCAGAGAATATCCAAGACGTTCCGCCTGTAGCTTCAAAAGATCTGCTGGGTCCATTTTAAGGTCGGTTCGTTATAAACTGAAACTTCCTTTATTTCAAGGCTATGATATGTACAATGACAAACAGAACACTCACCGCAGAACTAGTCAGGGAACAAGACAAACCGACCAAGACAGACAGAAAACCCAGAACTTAAATACACCCAAAACCAATCACACAACAAGACACAGGTGAGGAGGGAGGAGAAAACACAGGGGCCCAGGTGAACATAATTAGGCAATTAGACACACCAGGGAAACTAATGACAAGAGGAAAACACAGGGAAAAGGACCAGACAATAACCCAAAGGAAAACATGACATGGAAAACAGCAAAAACACCCAAACCTACAAAACTATAAACGTGACATAACATGAGAATCGTGACAGCTTGCTCCTATTCAGTCTACCTTGCCTTGTGGAAGAGATGAAGACACTATTATCATTTTGTTGATGGCATAAGGACTTAGAGCCATTACACACCTGGCGAACAGAAGGCTGCAAGGCGCCACTGTGGCAAACCATAACCTGTGGTTTTTTGCAGTTTTTTCGTTACCATTGGTTCTATCCTTCATTAGCAGCTGTTCGGACATTTTGAGCATGATGATTTTACAGTGGAGGCAACTGGTGAGAGAGAGCTGCTGGTAGTTCAGCCCACTATAGTAATGATATCACATATTTAACACAATTTTTCACTGGTATGTTGTCCTCTTTTTTCAATTACAAAAGATTACCAAATGAGAATACGAGCACAAAGCAACACTTTTATCGCAGTAATGTTGCCACGCATATTCTTAATGATTTGTACTGCTTAAAAGTCAGAAGTCATCCATCATCCTGACCTCCACACACTTGATTTTCCACTTCCTGTATTGGCACTTGACTTTGGCCTTTAATGTAAACGGATATGGGCTATAGTGGATAAAGTTAAAAGAGGGACTATGTGCTTCCTTTGAGCTTGATTCCATTGCACCACTTTATGTTTGATGGCCTTGCCTTGGCTCTTTGCATGTTTAATATGTGTACCAACCCCCTGACCATCTGCAGTGCCCATCCCAAGAGTTCAGTTCTAGGGGGGACAGAAAGAGGCACAGTGGGGGTAGCTTGGTCTGATCTCCATGGACATGAGCCTGGATCTCTAGAGAAATGACTGACAAAACATTGATTCACCTGGCCCTGCAGTGTGTTGGTAGACACGCACGCACGCGCGCGCGCGCGCACACACACACACACACACACACACACACACACACACACACACACACACACACACACACACACACACACACACACACACACACACACACACACACACACACACACACACACACACACACACACACACACACACACACACACACACACACACATATGCACACACACACACACACACACACACACATATGCACACACACATATGCACACACACACACACATATGCACACAGCTATGTAGACAGACAGACAGACAGACAGACAGACAGACAGACAGCTGCTAGCCTGACGGGGAGGCTGATGGAGATGATACATGGATGAATAAACACACACACGAGATGATGGAATAAAAACTGAAACACACATTTACACAAAAAGTAGTAAGTCATCAATATGCAAACTAACTAATTATATGACTGAGTGACATATTCAACCCACCCGTCCATGCACCCCCACGCACACGCCCCTGCACACACACACGAGATATACAGAAATGTCAGCTTCAATATAATTAACTATCTAGTAGCTCACAAAACAGACAGAAAATTGAAAATCTATTTACAATCCAAATCAATGGGTTATCAGAGTGTCATTCATTGCGTCCACACAGCACATACAACTTCATTAGTTCAGCGACACGCTAATAGATTTTCTACGAAAATGAGATATCATGAATGAGGCTGACATATCCAGTGTCTCAGTTTGATTTAAACCAGGAGGAATCAAGCCATTGAGAGAGTGAAGGGAATGAGCATATACTTTTATGAAGATGGACACACTAAATTCCGCATGGCACCTCATAAATATTATCATCCCTAGGATAGAAATGACTTGTAAATTGAACATAAAGCGGATATATACATGCTCTGTGATTTACCAGCCTTCCGCATTGAGGGATATACAGTGACAGATGCGTGATTAATGTCATTATGTGGCTGATACAGTGTGTTTGTTGGGGCTCGTAGGGGAAAGGGGAAGACCCCCGGGAGCAGTGCACCTCTGCAGGGTGATCTCTGCATCCCCACAGGCTTAAGCTAAACCATATACAGCTGTGTTTAAAGGGGTTCACTGAGTTAATTCAAAAGGACACAGGGACGCAATATAGGCTTATGGGATGCCACACACATGCACGCATGGACAACCACACACATTTGTCTGAAAGATGAGGAGAGCTGCTGAAATAACACTGCCAGCTGGCAACAGGGTTCACACAGACACACACGCGGACCTCCCTACAACCCACTTGACTGCATTAAAAAAGAGGCTTCATCAAAGCTATTCATGGTGCCTCAATAAGTCATCGTCTCATTTGCAAGACAAATGGGAAAGTCAGATTGGTCAGTGAATTTGAATAAAGAGCCGAGCACCGGTCGTGCATCTTCTGTTCCTCCTCTGCCCTTGCAGACGCAAGCTTTCACAAAGCAGAACTATATCAACTGAACGCTCAATATAACAACTTGAAAATGTAAACTTTAACACCTTGTATACATTACCTAGGCATGTCCTGTTTCAATTTGGGACTATAGCTATAATTCAGTTTAACCAAGAGACTGTAATTGGATAAAACCAATTATACCATGATCTGGGTGAATCCCAATTTCTGATTGGCAGCAGGGTGTCCAAAAATGACTGATAATGGACAATTACGATAACAATGGACAGCTAAGTTATTTTGGTCAAAAATAATTAGCTGGCTCTAAAATGACTAACCAAAAATCTATCTAAGTCTATGCTTAATGCACAATAGTCTAAAACAAGGCTTTAATTTTGTCCATAAAATATTCCCCAAACATTAGGAATAACTACAATAATTTATTTCTCATTTAAACTTTCAGGATAACTTGGATACAATGTTTAAAAAAACATGTACAATTCCACAAATCGGACCTCATCCGCTGAAGAAGATCTTGAGATACCAATGAAAGCTCCGAAACAGCTACTAATGGATATTGTGGTCATAATGTTTTGCCAGTTGAGGTTTCCTTAATAATGAATTATCACTGATCTCAACTTCTAAGATAACGTGGACTAAGTCTTAAATGATCTGAAAAATAGAAATTTTACCATTTACAATTCCAATACAACGTGGGTATTACAGCTGCGTAAAATGTCAGAGAGAACAATGGACATTACAATAGTTATGCCAAGCCTGACACGCATATAAATGTTCTGCTTATGTAGTGAATATATTTTTTTTTGCCAAGTGTACTATAAATTAAAACAAATCTTGTGTGTTCAAGCTCTCAAGACAAACCTGTTCGTCCTTGAATTAATTTATGCTCATGCTACACACAGATAGTATGGACCTCCTATGATAAAACATAATTATTCAGACCTATAATCAGTTGGTCCAAGCATGTTTGACTTATACATGGACCTGTCACCTTAACATTAATTTCATAAGGTCATGTGATTCTAACCCTTCATAGAATTACTATTGTCACTGTAGATTGCAGCACTATTGATTTGCTGTGCTTTGAAAGCTATCTGATATTGAGATCCACAGACTGTTGATTTAGCTCTGCACTTGGGTTGGATAATTAAATGAAGCCAATAGGTCTGTAGATATCAATGCATTTTCACCCTTCAAATGACTCCGGTCCTCCCCGGTGTCTGTCACAAGGACTAAAGTATAATAAATGAACAGAGATCTGACACTGAAATCAATGACCTGTCAGATCACGATTTGGGAAAATGGCAACCAAACCCAACACACTATTGTTAATTTATTGTGAATTGATTCAAGGGGTCAGTCTAAGTGACTTTTGACATTGAACTTTGTGTTTATTTGTTTTCCAAAAGCCATCTTTTTTTAAAATTCCAGTCCAGCTCTCTGAACTTTCAAAGATATCAGGCTGAATTTGATTGAAATGTTTTATGCAAAGATATACAAGACTTAATATCTTGATTTGATGTAATGCTTAAGCCAAGCCATCACAACTTTAAAGAAGCTTTATGTGACGTTTATTTTGCAGTAGCCTAGCTCACGTAGTGGGCTTCTAATGAGTGAAGCAAGAAAAAATAGGTGCACGTGATCAGTCACTGGCTCCAAACTGGCGTTAATAAGTACAACGTTCCTTTTTTTTTTACAGTAGAGTTGCTCAAATGTTAACGTTTAAACTTAAAATGCATATAAACGCCGGAGTTTTCGTTTTTGGAAGAGAGTTTAGGAAAAACCATTTGGGGTAAGTAAGGTTTTTAAAATGTTACTAGTGCTGGTTTTCGGCTTCTTTCACAGTTATTCCAGCCCCATTTGGTTAAAGGATAGTTTGCAAACACTAGTAATTACTATATTAATGCCTGTCTTAGCTTTTTTGCTGTTCATTTTTCGCCTTTAAAATGCTAGCATAAAGCTACATGTTGAAACGTCCACTTACGACTTGTGGTGCTTCTTCCCCTCCTAAGAGACATGAACCCTACAAAGTACATAGCCCATAAAATGAAGTACGCTAATTTATTTTTGCTAGACCGCTTACTGTTTCCTTTTGACGTTACAGGTCTCTATCGTCTGTAATCATTCATTTGATGCTTGTTTTTACTAGCATGCATGCTTTATGATGCAGCAGCTCATTTAATCACTTGTGGCTTTACGTTTCCGGGATTTTTGTGTATCACTTGTACTGTATAATTGCAGGTGTTTTACAGTTGTCATTGTGCGTATTAAACCCTATGTTTAAATTCTAGAAAAAATGACTATGAATTGTGGCCATGAACGGCCATTATGGCGCTTTGTATGCATTTGTTTGTCTCAGTGTCGGGCTGTAAGATTCCATTGGCCTGTAGGTGGGGCTCTGATGCAGTGTTTCAAAGCAAAGAACCCCTCTGGAAATGAGACCAGGGAGGGAGAAAGGGAGGGGAAGGGAGGGAGGCAGAGAGGATGCTGCAGCAGGCACGGATACCCCCGATACAATAGACCCCTCCGAGCGCACTTCTCTGAGACATAGAGAATAAATTGTCAGGGGTTGCAATCGCATGCACATGTTTTTCTCTCGTCACTTGTTGTCATTGAGCACATTGCAAAATCCCCAAACTTTTCATTCTATCAGTGGCTGATTCAATTGCTTTTTGTAAGAACGTTTAACAGTTGGCCTTTGTTTTGAGATGGATAAGGGCTCAAAGAGACCGCAACATGGCTTCAATATTGTGCGCAATATGAAGTCGATGGGGATGGGGTTGCTTTAAATTGTCTTCATATGAAGAGTAGAAGTAGGCTTGGTAGACTATTTTATGAAAATAGGTATTATTCCCGTACCCCCACGCTACTTATATAATTGAAGAAGACACGATTACATAATTAGGACTTTTAGAATATTAATTGCTTCAAATGTGTGGGGGGAGGATGCACTCCTGGAGCATGTTAAAAGATCATCAAGGAAGAAAAATGCAGATTCTAATCCCCTACAACTATGCAAGTGTCGTAATTATGTTCAGTGTTGCCTAATCTCCATCTTTAAATGATCCTGCGATTAGATATTCAAATCCGATGATCTGATCATTTCACCCCGGTATTGTAGCGTATTTGTGTAAATTCCCCTTTGGCTTTGCCAAATCCCATTCTCAACGGGATGAATGCATTACATAAACCTCTATTTTAACAAAGCATAAGCTTAATTTAAGCTCATATCTGTCATATTTTTTTTCCGGGTGAATAATATCCACCAAAGGGTGGAGCTGGTAAACTTGAAAATCAACTTCTTAAAAGTTGTTTAAAGGTTCTTACACTAAAACTCTAGGCCTACATGAAACTGCACAGTGGAATTGTCACAGTTTTGCTGTCATTGCCTAGGAAATTAGATCATAAACATGATGGTAATAAATGGTTTGTTGTTTTGTATCGTGCTCATTAATGCGCACTAAGCCTCTTTAGGGTAGTTGCCAAGGACTTACAAATGTAACCCAAACACAGCCCCCCTGTCACTGCAGACGACGCAGGAACCATGTTGAAAACAGTCGCCTTTTGCAACGGGCAAAGCGCCATCTAGTCCCTCCCGAGCCTGAAGATCCGCGTCGAGGCTGCAAACTCCGAGGCAGCCCCTCTCTCTCTCTCCGTCTCTCCCGCACTCCCTCCTTCCCATTCGCACTCCGCTGCAGCACCCTCAGCACATCAGTTGAGCAGGAGCACCGCACTGAGTCACATCGATACACACCCGCTCTCTGCATGCACACACATGCACGCACACACACACACGCACGCACACAAGAACAGCCTCCTGCGGTATCCCATACGGCGCAGTGGCTTTTCCAACGGCATACAAAGTGTATCCTCGCCTGGGAATGGGAAGTGGAGCTCCCGGGTCTCAGAGCGCTCAGAGCGGCGTAGTAAGGTCCTGCTGATCGGCGATGCTCCTGGAAGTCTGCTGCAATTTATTTTTTCCTGTGCAGGAATCGCCCTCTAACTACACCTCTACCGGGGATTTTAAAGTGGACAAGACGTGTGATCAGGATATAACGTTATTTTAAGCATTTCTCTTTTTTTGGGGGGAGTAAAAGGAGTTGGGGATTGCTCTGGAAGTGCCTCTTATCCGCAGTGTCGCTGCGGCTGTGAAGTGATATCTGCATTGATTACAGGTAAGAAAAGAGGCTTGTCACGGCGTTAGTTTGTACAGCCAGGACTGTTTGTTTTCTGCTTTATTGCCATTATAGCCAGGTTTTGGGAGTGAGGTTGCCACTGCACCAGCCAGGTGACCAGGGAGGCGTGCTGCACCTGCTCTGGCTGCGCCATGCCCGTTCTGCGCACTCCGGCAATCGGGCGGGTTTCATACGGAACCTGTCCATTCGGATCGCACTGCCCCGGGAGAAATTACTGAACATCTTAACGACATCTACTATGTCTCTTAACTTGGGACCCTTTATCGACTGGATTCCCTCCGTTTTCGGGTTTCTTTATGCCCTTCATCCACTGTAAGCCAGAAAGAGCAGCATGCCCAAATTGTACTTGTTCCTCTTGCAGCGTTAACTCTGAAGGTTAACACTTAAATATGTGTCGGGGATTCCGTGTCGGATTTACGCAGTGGCTTAGGGGAAGAACCCAGTGCGTAGGACTTGCATAGTGGCGTATGGATTTATGGACTGCGATTTTAGTGACACCTCGGTTTTAAATCTTGGACATGATGACATTTACACTAGCCAATATGATATTGTAGTACTTTTTTTTCAACGAAGATTAGTAAATCACGTGCCATGGTAAAATATAACAGGTAAAGCATTTTGGAATTCGATTGAACACGGCATGTTTTGTTTTTTGAAAAGTTCCATGCCGTGTTGGATGATGTCCTGAATCTTTAGGGATCCACGCTGGGATGTTTTTTGTAACCTGAAACTATTCAAGCATGGTAGTCTGTGCACAGTAGCGTTTTCCAAATGGGTTTGTTCACCTATTTCTGCTTTTTGGACATCTCATTGTAGCCAGTGTATATCTTTATGTTTAGAAATCTCTATGGCGGCACATACATTATTTTTAATTTGATAGTAGGCTACTACCTTTCTGTGTTTCGTTAATAGAAAACGCATCTTTGTGTGAAGCAAAATGACCGTGAGCAGGCACATTTACCCCGTGTGGCTTTCATGATCACAGGGATATACGCAGTCTATTCTCAAAGCTGCTGAACTTGACCAATGTGTCTCAAACGGAGTGCTCCGGGGAAATGTTGAATTGAGGAACCCTCAAGTTAACAGAAAACATTTTTATTTTAATATCTACAGGGACTCAATCTCTGTGGGATGCAATAAGGCAAGCTACTGAGTTCAATGCAACTTTATCTCAAGTCAGTGGACTGTATTAGCCTACCATGATGTTACTGTAGCATCCATTGTGGTCACATGCTGTGTTTGATTTACTGTTTGAACTAGTTTTTACAGATTGATGAAATTAATGGATGTTGCTCTGAAACCTTGTGTGTGAGTCTGTGTGCTTCATTATCGTAAAAAAAAACGTTGTGACATTGAATTTCTTAAGCAATTTGGATGTATTTGTATTGACGGCACTCACATGTATCACTTTTTTCTTTATTGGAATTTTCTGCTGTATTCCCTCTTTTTGAGTCATACCACATAGAGTAAGCCAATGGACTGATGATGAGCAATGATGAATCATTCTTCTTTAGTGCTGAATGTTTAAGAGTCTGACGGTCAACACTGTCTGAATACAATGCATTTGTTCTGGAATGAGTTTCTTATTTATTTTTAGGAATTTGTTTTTGCCTACATTGTATTCGTGCATTGAAGGTTGATCATCCCCTTTGGCACAGCGTATCTGTCCTTTACTGAAATCAGGGTCATTGATACTTGATCATGGGAATGTTTGTTGGAGTTTGAGCTGATTTCTAGACATTTAAGCAAGGGAAGTCACAGTGCAGGCTCTTCAGCACACACTGCAGTTTCAACCAGTGAAGTGGGATGTAAGCGACATCAAATGCCATTTTTGGAGTCAGGGACTTACTTTGTCTCTCTCTTGCGTCCCCCTTCCTCCCACCCTCTCTTGCACCTCATGCACAGAAAGCAGCTGCTCGAGCCTATATGCAAAATGCAGATTCCCAGTACAGCAGTCACACTGCGTACTCTGAGCCCCTCTGCCGGTTTGTTCCTCCCCCTACCCACCTGCACTCCAGACTCAATGCATCAATTCAGTGTTGCCCTCGTAACGCTCTTTGGTTTAAACCTATGCTTAATGTACACCATTGTCTTATTGTTGTTTCCCAGATGCACTACAAATACTGGGATGATACTGTGTTATTTTTGTTTTATTATCCCAATTTCATACTTGTGTTTAGTGTACACTCAAAGCATGCCTTAAGGGATGAGGCTATATCCTGGAAAAACCATGAGGGGCAGTGTGGCTTCACAGCCCAGCATAGTGGATATTGATTTCATATACATGTTGTTCTTTGACATCAATTTAGATTTAGTGTATGTTGGAAAATAAATCAAAAGACACATGTTTTTTCTTGGGAAATAATAAAATCATCTTTACGCAGATGTTCTTTTGCATCGTTTTTTGTATTGCATTATCATATGTTTATGTGTTTCTGGGTGGTAGGGTCAAACATTGATATAATTGGATATCATTCTTTCCTAGTTGAGATAATCTGCATTGGTACTCATTCAAGTCCCTCTGACGGTTATTTGACAGACAGCTGAAAACAAACTTGACAGCAAAACATTAGATTATGTTGGTTGATGGGTAAGTTATAAGCTGCTGCTTAACTGTGTGTGGCTGGCAATTGTGAGGTGAACTACAGTAGGTCCCTCGCAGGGCAAATTATTTTCACTGCAGTGAGAAGTTTTCTTGCTTGTCTGGGTCAACCTGACTGTGGCTAGCAGGGCAGACTGATGTGTGAGAGTCTGCTTTCAATGTTGATGTGTACACATTCCTTAATGTTGCAGTCTACAGTGTCAGTCCTTTTGAAATATGTTTGTGCTGTGTTCTGCTGCTCAAGGTCTCAAGGGGAAAACATTTAGTCCCTGAGCAGTTGGATAATCCTATCTCATCTTGCTTCCTTGTCCTTTCACCAAATTCCATTGTTCCGAGTTCAAAACTCTTAAAACCTGTAGGGGCATTTGGCAGTTTGCAATCTCCCTCTCTCACTTACGATTCTCCCCTGCCCTCTCTGCCTGTGTGCTGTCCATCAAGCCTGCCTATAGGAATTGGAACAGCAGCCTTTATCGGCCTGTAAGCACCTCACATTGACATACTACCCCCTGTCTGTCGGCCAATGTTACGGCTACAAGGCGGAAGTTTGGACCGGGAGAGCACGGCCCTGTCAATATTATGGCTTGCTAATGGATAAACTCTCACTCTAACCTTGGCAGTTAAGACATTCATTACATTTTGGAGGTGGTGGACTTACAAGAACAAGCTCCATAGGAAATCTTTGCAATGTGTTCAAGTCAAGGGAGGTAAACTGAATGAATATGAACTGAGATCTTAGAGTGATATAGATGCCTGGGCAGGACTCAGCAGAAGTGTGTTTATGTGTCTGTGTGGGTGTGAATGATGCATCTGTGACTGAGGCCCTATATGAATACTCTGGTCACAGAGATGTATCGTCATGTCAGACTGAATGATGTGTCTGTGGATTAGACCTGAATGGAGCTCTCTGTTTGTTCTCATGCTCTTTCTGTTGCTCGCTTTCTCTCTTTTTCTCTTGCTTGCTTTCTCTCTTTTTCTCTCTCTCTCTCTCTCTCTCTCTCTCTCTCTCACACACACACACACACACACACACACACACACACACACACACACACACACACACACACACACACACACACACACACACACACACACACACACACACACACACACTTAAAAACCCCTCCGGGCTGTGACAGGACTACCAGACGCAGGCTAGTGTCCAATTAGACCCCCTCCCCTTCCATGCCACCAAACACCACAGAGAAGATTGCAAATTGTATTTCCGTGTCACCAACTGTTCTTCACACCATAATCGGTCTCCCATATTTTAGGACCGTACAGACTGATTTTAACAATGGCTGCAGGGCTAACACAAATGTGAAAATATAAATGTTGGGGGGTGCGTTGTTATTTGTCAGAAAGTCATAATATTTGTTTTTGGTTAAGGGTGAGAAATGAGCTTTAACACCTTATTGTGTAATTGGAATAGCATTTTAAAATTGTAGCCATTCAGTTACAGTTGTATCTTAGACCTTAACTTACCGCACAGAACCATTGTCTTTATCTTGTCTGTATGGACTTGACCTTGGCTTCAAACTTGCAATGTACGATTTAAAGTCTGTTCAGATGACATTTCATTATAGCTTGATGGTTTTGATCAACATTTTATTTTGAAGGGAGGAGGGATTCTATGCTACATTAAAAGAGTAATTGCTTACAAGTATGTAATTAACCCTTTGGTAACGCACCACAAAACTACATATGGATGTTTGCTAGAGCAATGACAGCAGAGATCTGAAGTGAGGATCGCCGAACAATAGGCGTTGTGAATTCTATGGAGAGAAATCAATACGCGTCACAGGATTCAATTTAATGAGAACCTTTGTTCTCCTCTGAATAGTTTACTCAGCTGTGTGACGCCTACAGAGAATCTATGGGTGTGTGTTTGTGTGTGCGTGCACACACTTCCTGCTGTTCATAACTCCACTTTTTTCATCCTGGCAGCTAGAGTCCTATTAAGCTGTCACGTGCTTTTTATAATGGGGCCCGATACATGTACGCAACTATATCACAGTTGCACCACTTTTATGTTCTCCCTCCAGCCTTCTCTGATGCTCCTTTTCATCTATTTTCTCAACCCTTCTCTCCCGCTGACTTTTTCTGCCTCCAGCTCTCTCGTTCCATATCTTTCTGCCTCACTCCAAGCTGCCAAGCACATAACTTTATCTGTGTGTGTCTGTGTGAGGTTGGGCAAAACAATCCCGACTGTTGTGACATTGGAGTGACCTAGAGGCAGGATAGACAGTGAAAAGGAGACATTGGACGATTACGTTTTTAGATGGGAATCAGGAAGAAGTGGAAAGGCCCCAACATATCAGTGGTTTTACTATGCTGCTCCTTTTGATAAGACCCTATAAAGCGTTTCTCCCAGGTTTCTATGATTCATATAGAGCTGTGATGTATAAACAGCTCTCTTTGATGCAGCGGCAGGTGACACACTGTGGCATATTGGCTTTTATGTTTGTGTGTGCAGCCAAGCATGAAAAGCAGTAAATTAGTTTTGTTTCAGATGCATGAAATGATGAGGAAATTGCAGAGGGTCTTGGGGCATTTCCCCCCCCTCTATTTCTCATTTGCTACCGCACTGACGCCTTAAGTCCACGCGAGGATTAGGCCCCTAATTCTGTTTTCATCCTGTCTATCGCAGAGAAGCATGGGCACGCATGCTTAAGTATGCATGCATTCGTGCACACACATTTGATTCATCCATATCAGACAATACCTCAAAGCTTTCTTTAATAATCATGCAACCTACAGCCAACATATGATCTCTGTTGTTTATGGCTTTTAAACCATGATGCCACAGTATCTCTGTTCAGGACAGAAACCTCATCTTACCTTTTGAGTAGCACATTTCAATTTGAGGAACAAACCATGTTTTGATAACATTTGTATTATTAATCTGTTGTAATCTGTTTATGACTAAATCCACCGGTCAACATCTTCAGCAGGAGGACTTGCAACACTGTCAACATACAGTAGGAGAAGAAGTAGAGGTTAATGGCATTGGTTGACAGTTATATGAACGCTCTTGACCCTCCACTCGCTACTTTAAACTTGAGGAACCTGCAGCGCCATTGGTGAGCGCTGTATTTGAGAAAAGTTGAACTTGCTTCAACTTGAAAGGGGGATAGGTGCTGATGGCGCTAAGTGCTAAAAGAGGTCAGTGTTTTCTAACGCTTTCTGAACACTCAAAGCACAATCTCTCCTTAGTCCCAGTGATAAAAGGTTTTAGCAGAAGATTTATTTTTGTCATGTATGGTTTGCTGTGAAAAACATACTATGTGACAAATTCTGCCATATCACAACTCTATCTGTAACATAGTTTGTCCTTCCTGAAGTGCAGTGCTCCTGTGACTGACAAGTGTTTCAAGACCCTGTAGGAATGGCTCAGAGTTGTGTTAACTGTTAAATATACTGAGAGTGTTTTTTCTATGTTTGATTACTATATTTTTACAGTATAATAGTGTCTCCTAGCAGGAGGGATCTTCTGTTGCGGTGACCAGACACATTAAAGTTAATGATATGTCTCACCACTTTTGTCAGCCGCACAGGCACACACTCTGTCTCTTGTCCCCTCTCTCACACTTCCTGTCTGCTCAGAGTGTCAGTGGTGTCAGGGGGCATCAGTATGCAGTGTTGCCACAGTAATTGTGAAACAGCGGGCTCAGGGAGGACCCCTGCTGTGCTTTAGCCAGAAGGCAGTGGGGGAAGGATCTGCTTTACTGTAATACCAACCCTACATCAATCCACCTTCTCCTTTCTCCCCCCTCCCTTCCCCTCTGGATATACAGTATCATAGTCTAGCAGCATAATGTTGGGATGTTACAGAGAGATTTAACAAGGCTTACATTGGGTTTTCGTGTAATTCTTCTGTCTGTGTGCTACTCCCTCTTGAGTTTAGGATTTTGTGTTTCTTGAGTATTCTTTTTCTCTGGATGGGATTTGGAATGGCTTTTGAATAGAGTGATTGACTCTTAGCCAGACCCAAATCTCGCCAATTGCTGTGAAGAGGTTTCTGCTCTCTGGATAAAATCGTGACTCATTTGTTATTCCGGTTAAGCTTAGGACTTTCATCACTGATGGGAAAGTTTTGACATCCCAGCAAACCTCTCTGTCTCTCCCAAAACTGATGAATGATCAACTTCATTATCTGCAGGATGCGCTATTCACACATGATGTCATCCCTCAACTGTAACACATGTTTTGATTGATATCATAATACCCCCCCTGTTGTGGAAATACTTTGTACTGAGAACTGTACAAACTGATTGCTGAGAACTCACTGCCAAGCTTGCATTGCTGCTCAGCGTAGGGAAGACCTATTCAATCTTTCCGCTATAGCGACACACAGCATCCTTACCTGCCACCCACGCAACTAACAGTGTTCCTATGGCAACATGATTTGTCAACTGGGAGCCCCTCAACAGAAATGTTCTTTACTGCTACACTTGCCTTGAAAAATAGCATGAGGCACTAAAGGTACCTGATGTGTTGATACTGTGATGGACATTTGACCTTTTGCTTACCCCATTGTTATCTCCAGTGGGAGAAAGTTGCTATAGTACTTGTTGACATACTCCACACTGATTGCAATGCATTTGAGATATCCTGTTGTTCTGCTCTTTTTTTGAAAGACGTTCTAGTGTTTGGTGGTCATACTACATTCTTCTGAGCAACAGAAACATAATTTACATGATATTCTGTTATGTAATCCGTATGTACCAACATAGAAAGGCACATTTCAGAAGATGGAACTGGTCAATTCACTTTTGCTTAAAGAAATATCAAAATGGTCATTGACTGATTTTGTGTTGGTTAACTACTTAACTAACAGATAGGTGTGTGTGTGTGTGTGTGTGTGTGTGTGTGTGTGTGTGTGTGTGTGTGTGTGTGTGTGTGTGTGTGTGTGTGTGTGTGTGTGTGTGTGTGTGTGTGTGTGTGTGTGGTTTTTCTCCTTGTCCCTGGAAAAAGCAATGTGATAAAGTAAAGCTTGCAGAAAATCTAAATTTAAAAACAGCCATGACCAACTGTGGAGAGATGAAAGCAGAGGAGGAGAGGAAGGAAGAGAGAGGAGGGGTGAAACGCTGGATAACAATTTGCATCCTCTCACTTGCCACTGTGATTGTCGGCAGGGTAGAAAGCTTGTCTGATGTGTTTATGCCATAGGCTTACAGGAGCTAAAGGGAGAGAAGGAAAGTTTGAGGATAATGAAACTGGGGAGTGAGGGAGGAGCTGTGGAAAAGCATGTAATGGAGAGTAAACCTGCCTGCCTCAGTTTGTGAAATGACTCGCACATACTCTGATGTTCAAGGATGTTCTTCTTGTAGGTTCAGTAGGGTGAATTTTAGTTTTGATATCAAACTGTCAGTTTCACCAATTGCCTTTTGATTTTGTCTTAATGAGTACTTTCAATTATGAACTGTTACTAGAATATTCTCGGCCATGTATGCGCCCTCATTATGTGTCTTAAACTTACAATGCCATGCTGTCTCTGCTGTATAGGTTCCTTCTGTTTGAAGGGAAAGACTTCACTGGAGTACCCAGTGTTTTTTAAACTCTCTTTCAAATCCACATGTATTATGACTATTCAGCAACTCTTACAACCACATTGCGGCTTGTGTTATTGTTAAGTATATCTGTATATATACTTAATCAATACTTATTTGCATTGACTGTTTCCTACATTATAATACAGGAGGGTTGGCAAACTGTTCTGTAGCAAAACGCTTCCCATGGGTACAAACCCCACAGCTGATGACAGATCTGTTTTAACTTTCTATGAAGTGGCTCTCTGTCAAACCTGGGTAAGTCCACCCCCATAACAAACAGCAAATTACAGCAGCTGTAGACCAAAGCGGTTTTGCAACCCTATTCAATTGTTGCACAACAGTGAAATCCGTAAATTAGCTCCTTGTGACACAGAGGCTGAAAACAAGTTATGGTGAGTTTTCTGTTGTGGGCAGTATGATGTTTGTATACAAGGCCAAATGGATCCTGTAGCAGTGGGGATTTTCTTGTCTGCGATGCTGTTCGCTGCCTATGGTTTGTAATCTGCATGTGTGTAAGTGATAGAAAATGTGAATGTGTCTGCAGCTTCATCCAGAATGATGACCATGTGGATTTATGAGTGTGTGAATCATTTAATCGTGTCCCTCGTCCCACTAGACCGCTCTTCCCTCCTTCTCTCAGATACCTCTTTGTGCCCTAGGACATCACAGACAGAGTATGACGCTGACATTAGGCCCTTGGTGCAGATCTATGGCTGAATAGCACACACACAGTGTACTCAATTGAATATAGGTCGAAAAGGATTGGCAAATCATTGTATTCTGTTTTTATTTACTATTTATACTACAGCCCAACTTAATTGGAATTGGGGTTTGTTTATGTATGGCATTATTAGGCATGTATTTAGTTTAAATTCCCAATGTTGCATCATTCCCTCTTAAATGAAATATTAACATTGTCAACATTTTCACAACAAGCCCAAAGGAATCTCTTAACTGTAATCATTAACAATTATGGGCAATTACTGGCAATTACTACCTATTATGGCATCATGCCAACATTAGTTTTAGTAGCTTAGATAGATACATCATTTCCTTATTAGACAGTATAAGAATAACATAAGAAGGCTGGAATATTTTTGTGAAAGTGTGCACATTAGTGACGTGTTTAAAGATGATTGGAATGGAGTGTAAAGATACTTAATACGGGAAGAAGCCTGAATATATTACATTCGTAATCACGATCATTTCTTATGGTAATGATGTTAGTGTTATTTGACTGTCTATGCACTTTGTGAAAGCATCAAATCTTCAATTGGATTTTCACTTTGACCTTTTAAGGAAATGACACATCCACTTCTCGTTTCCGTTCATTGGTGCCAGCTGGGTCTTCTTCTGCCTCTCCGTCTTTGCTCTTGCTCAGGCAGCAGGCCTAGTTATAATGTAGCACCATTTGCTGAATGTGTTTTAAAAGTGGGATATTTCAGCCGCCGGAAGGGCACTCTTGACTCATCCTGTCAAACTGCTACATTTTCAGTTTTCTGAGACCATTACTGCAGGGCTGCTAGTCTTTGCAGGTGTGACATTCTGTCTTCACTAGCATGTCCCACATGCTCCATCTATCCTATATGGCCTATACCAACGTCATTTACAATGGAGGGTTATGAGACCATGAAGACGTCTGACATATTTATTTTCTAAAAGGACAGATGGAAATAGGGTCACTTGTTTCTTAAACCATGTGAGGCCTCAGTGTGCTAATGTTGTTTTGGATGGCATTGTATTATATTGGTTCATCTTTTATTTTGTCCAGTCTTCTAACTCACCAAGAAGGCGGCCATATAATAATTAAAAATGCCTAATTTATGCACCCTTTGATTCAGATCCACTCCTAAATTGAGCGGGTTCTTCCTTGCTTAATGCAACCCCCTTTCTCCAATTTTCAGTAAGATGGGAACAATAGTTTTTCCATAATCCTGCTGACAAAAGATAACAAACCAGACCGAAAACATAACCTCCTTGGCAGAGGTAATAACAATTTCAGAGGGCACTACAGGCCAGTGGACTGACCTCATTCCAGCTGTGCGTAGTAAACCAGGAGCTGAGATCTTTAAGACTCGTCTTCATCACCACTACGGATTATAAGGGAAAGCTGTAATCCATTCGCATTGAGCTAACAAAATCAACCTCTGCACAGATGAGCTCACAGATGTGCATTGTGCTCATCTATGTTGTGTGTGTGTGCGTGTGACAGTGTGTGTGATGGAATGGGATAAGATGGCTTAATATAACAGTTTTTGTCCAATAGTCTATCCCCTATCCTTTGTACTGAAGACACACCCACCCACCCACCCACCCACACACACACACACACACACACACACACACACACACACACACACACACACACACACACACACACACACACACACACACAAACACACACACACACACACACACACACACACACACACACACACACACACACACACACACACACACACACACACACACACACACACACACACACAGCCACGCACATTTTCCACATTAAATACTGTGCCCATCTTCACAGACACCTGAAAGACACAATTACAGAAAAGTGTAAAAACAGAGTGGGGGATCAGAGAAAAATTAAAGCAGCAGAAACGTTTTGTTCTGATCACACAAAGCCTCCTAAATAATCAAGCTTTCCTGTCTTAGAAGTTAATCTCTGAGGTCAAGTCTGCTTTATCTCTGTTCTGCAACAGTAGGGAAGAAAAGCAGCGGTTACAGACAGGTCACTGAGAAAGGGATGTTGAGAGAAACTGGAAAATAAATAAAAAAGAAACCAGAAAACTGCATGGTGGTTGCTGACCAATAGTCAGAAAACCTGATGAAGCCATTGAGTGCATCTAGAAGCAGTTATTTTGGCAAATGGAGAAGTTTTTTTTCCTTGCAACAAACAAGCTGTAACAAGTTGGAAATATACACCATGCATAAGTGTCATAAGGTCTTGCTGTCAAGAGTGATTTAAGTATAACTGAATGTTAATGGCAGCACTTGACAAATCTAAGTGTCAATCATACAAGGTGATGATTGATTCACATATGGTAAATGACATTTGTGGAAATCATTTCAGTTCTCTAAAAACTTAAGGGACCAATAGCTGTCTTGAAACATTCTGCGTTTTCAGATAAACAAAATACATTTATGTTGTGCAAGACTGTTGGCGGTTCTGCGGACTCCTTTGTTCTTTCTCTGTAGCCACATTCAAATACATGCCGTGCACATTTGTTATTCAATTCTATGTCCATCATGCCAAGGGTTAAGATCTGAAAGTATTCAAATGGTGAGAATGTACATGTGCTTTCCCTCAAGGTACCAGTAGTCTCTGGGCTTGTTTCAACCCAGACCCCAGCTATCCAACTCTTCTGCACCCTTCCCTTAGGCTCTGGGCTTTTGTGTGTGAACATGTATTTGTGTATGGGAGGGTTTTGTGTCTGAAAGTCCTGCTAAAGGACATTTTGGCATGTCAAAGCAGGAAAAGCACACCTGTGATTAATGGCACTAATAATTGCTACCTCTTGTAGTTTGGAGGGTGACTTTAAACCCAAGGGAAGACATCTAAAATACCTTTTTTGCTTGGACATTTATCATACAACCTCATTTCTCCAACCTTTCTTGCTGGTGTCTTCTTTCCATAGTCAAGAGGCTTCACTAGCCCCCCCCCCCCCCACCCCCCCCCCATTCATACAACCTCCACTCCACAGTCTTACATCATCTGTGTATTGTGGTTGTAGGTCTAAAGTGTGCTGTGATGCAAAATGAAGTGTTATAATTCCTGATGTGTTACCTGCTTCAGCTGCAGTGCCACTGACATGCATTGCTGATCGAGGGAGGCAGATAAAAGGGAGAGGAACAGGGAGGAGGGGGAAGAACTAATGTGAGAAGAGCTTTAAGGATGTCACCTCACCCATCAAGTCTTAACACAACTCTGCGAGCTTGACTGAATCAAGTTTCAAACTTCAGAGGTCACACCATGCCTGTTTGAATGTATGGATTCCTGCTTGGAAGGGTTTGATGGCCTTATTGGCACTCATGTGTCTTTGTGGACAGTTGTAAATATTGACTACATGTGTTTGAGGTCTTACAATGATATATAATGGTTGATATTATGACATTACGTAAATAAACTTCATAGGAATCTATATATTTGGTGGAGAATTTTGATTGATTTGATTAGAAGATTCTTCTGTGCTCTCTAGGGCAACAATATTTCTTAATAACTTCACTGCACTGCAATATTGGCCATGTAGGTGATTGACGCAGGTACTTGAATGATTCAGGACTAGAAGAAAGACTCCTTACAAGAGACCGCAATGTCATTTCTGTTCATTTGAAAGAACACAGGCATACAAACAAAACCACCGAGCACACTACCATACTGTGTCTGGTTTCAGTGTTTCTCATACTGCACCAAAACATTCAGAGTCATTTGCAGCTTCAAGCCAACAAGGGCTCATAATTAATGACTGTTGAGAGGAAAAAGGGATGCTGGAAACCAGAGATGAGAAAGAAAGAAAGGAGAGAAAGAGGCAATGAGGGCTAAAGAGAGGGGCAGTTATTTCACTCTCATGAAACAACAGAGGAGCTGAGCTCGGAGGAGAGGAGATACAGGGAAGTAAGGATAGATGGATGGATGGTTTGAGGAAAATGGGGAAGACGTGTTGGGACTTAAGATGGTGCCAGTCGGCAGCGGATGGAAGCGAGAGCTGATTTGTCTACACGGCCCTGCATTCCTGTCGGCCCGTTAGTGTGGGGAATAAGGGAATTGGGAGAGCGAAAGAGAGAGAAATGGAAAGCGAGAGAGAGCTAGGGGCTTTGAATTTGTTCTATGAAAGCAGCTGTCAGACAGTGCCTAGCAACACCATTTAAGAAGGATTCTTGGCTGCATTTATAGTGATTACAGCAAAATATCTCCGCCTTTTGATTCCGAACAAGCTTTTATGGCACAACATTGCTATAACCAGGGGGCAGTTCAGAAGGATGATCGAGTGCATATCTTCTTTGTTAACACAAAATATGTCATGTGGGCTACTTGTTAAATATAGATTAAAGGGAAATATTAAAGCTCTGCTTCACTCTCCTCATCCTTGTTGAAAACACTCCATCTTAGAATGGGATTGTTCATAGCATTACACACTCATGTGTTAAGTATTAGGTTTGCAGAATTGGTTATCAGCTTAACCTGTGGAAATACAGCCTTTTGTTTGACATATTTGTTTGTTATTCGGCACTATATGTAGCTAATGAATGCATTTGACATGCTCTCTAATTATCCTTTGTGTGATTATGGGCCCTAATGCTCACTGATGAATTGCTCGTGTGTCTTTGAAAGGACTTAGTCATCCTAATTGAATCCAGAGCTTCATTAAGTTCACCCTGTAAATGGCCCTCTCTGGTCACTGTTTTGTGTCCTGTATCATTGACAGAGGCCCCTCCTATTCAGGAAGTTTGCCGCAGTATAACCCAATCAGAGTGAGGCGCGGAAGGCTGGCCAGTGCGCTCTTCAACAGTCCTCCTAATGACATTAGAGCCTCTTGATCTGCACTGATGATAACACACTACAACCAATCTCAGCCTGCATCAGCACCCACTGCACAAAGGCCCAGTCCCAGCCAAGAGTGTGTAGAGTTTGTCAGTGTATGTGTTTGAGTGACCTTACTTTGGAACCAAGGACTGCTTGAGAGTTGTACTCCCTCAAGGACTCTGCCAATCCCCACTCTCTTTGTAGCCCGGTAATGCAAGGAGACGCAATACAGAAATTATTCTTTCCTGTACAGAAAACCTTCAGAAACTGCCTGACTTGTTGTAAAAGAAAGGGAAAGAGAAGGACTGGCAAATAATAAAAGACATGAGCGAAGAAAGAGGATGGGCAGATGTCAGCTATTTCTCTAAAATCCAGAAGGGTCGTCCAGTTGGATTTTTGCCTAGATCCCTTCTTTGAAATGCTCTGACTCACTCTAGAATAGCGAAAAAGAGAGACAGGAAGACGGAGAGATTC
The DNA here is from genome assembly GCF_949606895.1 of Notothenia rossii. NCBI lineage: Eukaryota > Metazoa > Chordata > Actinopteri > Perciformes > Nototheniidae > Notothenia > Notothenia rossii. The sequence goes on along the minus strand of NC_136908.1, from coordinate 46,720,723 downwards.
CCTTGAAAATCGAAAAATGTTGTAGGTGCAGATTGTAAAACTGAATACTTTCAATAATTCAACATAATGTATTATTTGCAGCGTGTTGATGCTTGTAAACACTGGGATGATTGTTACATCTGTAGTACATAATATCTGAGTCCTTCAGTCGGTTTTCTGCCATTCATATCATATGTACCCAATCCAAAAGCTTTCTTTGTAATATCAACAGCTCCGGGGTGGATTAGACCTCCTAACCTCCATCTAGACAGGGTATCTGGTGACAGTAATCCATGCTGCTAATCCACGTCTTGATGTAACCAAGGACACCCCGCCTTTCTTCCATCCTCTCTGGCCTCCTTTTTCTGTTCTGCCGCTGCCTTCCTTAGAGAGATGAGTGTGCCATCTGTTTTGTGCATCAGCAGGGGTTATCTTAGCCTGTTAGACATGTTAGACATGATTACTCTATCATAACTTAAGTTTGTATTTATGTTTCTGTTCATACACCTGTGTGAGAATGGATCTTAATCACATTTGGGTTGTTTCCTGACGGACACACACAGCATTAAGTCCGGTCAGGTAGGGCAGCACGTGAAGTCAGCACCGATGCAGACTCGCTGTTTGAGGGTTTGATAGCCCACTCCCCCTCCACACTCATTGGTTTGGAACAGCACTTAATGTGGCAGACCCACCGCGCAAACGGAGGTATAGGGTGTAGGGCGTGGTTTGGGATTGGGCCTGAGTGTGAGCGTTTGTGACTGTGATTATGCTCTGAGTGCAGGGACATTGTTTTCCTCCACTCGCTGTGTGTGGCTGCAATGCAGACTGACGCGTGTTCTTCTGATCAGTGCCAGAGCCCAGCAGGGGAGAGGGGTGGAGGGAGGTTAGGGGGGGGGCTTCACCACTCCAGTCAGTACATCCACTGATCTGGGACGCACAGCTTTGTCTGCTTGTTTTCCTTTCATTCTATTGCCTCTGTGTCACTGTGTTTCTCTCTGTCTTTTCTATCTTGCTCTGCCTCCCTCACTCCAATTTATCTTTCTTTTCCAACTTTTCTCTTCCCATGTCTACCAATTCTTGATTGTATACTACTACTACTACTACTACTACTACTACTACTACTACTACTACTACTACTACTACTACTACTCACAACCCAATGCTTATAATAACCCAGACCGATGGCTTCTGCAATCATATGAAAAAAGTCTTAACTGATGCAAAATCCTTAATTATAACTGCCCCTCCACTGTAGGCTATGAGAGATGGAACCAAGCTGCCAAGCAGACGTCATATTAGCAGTTTAGCCGTATCATTTGAGCAGGTGGATAGCCTGAAGCAGTGAGAGCCTAAACAAGTACTACAACAGCTATCAACCACCATGCACCTTTCTATCTGATAACATGTCAACCAGAAACAAACATGCCCGTAATACACAGCCATGTCTGACAAAAGAGTCCCCCAGAGAGCAAAGGCCATTAAAGGACTTGTAATAATGAGAATTATGATCCAAAAATAATCACAATTGCAATATCAGTCAAAAAGAATGGTAATTATGTATTCTTTCCAATCGTGCAACCCTACTCTGTCCGCACTGTATAGGGCAGCTGCCCTCATTTCTCCTCAAACATTGCTCTCAATGACCACATTCAACACGACAGGACTGACATAACTCCAACCTTTTACTGTAGGTACTGCAAGGGCCTTGAAATGAGTTATTTCCCTTTATTAAACTTCACTATTCTCTACACTCTGCTCTCTCTTAAATCTCTGTCAGCATTGTGCTTCTGTGCTGCATTAAAGCCTTGTTATGCAGTTGGGTTAATTGTCATTCAATCACATTCTTTCGCCCACTGACAGATTACCTTAGATGCGTATGGTTTTCTTCCTTTATGAATATAAAGGATTATGCGTAATTAACGTACTCCCCACTCACTCATAATCTCCTAATCCTATTTTACTCCTAGTGTTTTTTATGAATGTGTTAAATTATTTTAAAACATTTGGACACTGAGAAGTTAAGCTGTTTACCAAAGACTTTGACAGTTTCCTCCATTCCAAGTCATTTCTTACACATAAATGCCTCCCCTCTTCCAGACTATAAATAGCAGGGGATTATTTTCTCAACGCTTGCTTTTTGTTGTTGTGTCTCCTCAAATTGTCATGTCTGGCCTTGGCTCTCCATTACACAATCATTGCCAAACCAAAATGGCTCATGACATATCCATAATAGCTGTTGTCCATGGAATTTGCTTTGCAGCCTCAAAATACTTTGTCTGAAACAGAGCAATTTGTAGCAGTTTATCTGTGAACCTTACAGGGTGTTTGTGACTTTTCTGAACTTTTGAGCAATTTCTGACAGCCAGACTAAACGTAGGTGTTGGAGACGTAACTGAATCGTCATTTGTTTTGGGGCTGGGGCATATTTGATCCATTTGCCAACAAATTTCTGGTGTACAGCCTCGACGATGCAACTTCAACTGATGGAGCTTGGACACATTCTCTTCACTTCCCTTCAAAAGCCACATTTCACTTTCTGCACTGAACACAGGATAATTCCCTTCATTGGTTACATTTATCTCCCTTTTTTGGGCTGTATTTTTACAGTTATGATGCGATTGCTCCTGGCCTGAAGGTGTTTAAAAACACAACACAGGAAAAAGAGAAAATAGAAATATCCCAATTATTTTATGACTAAAAGACTTACACTCAGTTTTCCGTCTCAAAGATGGAAATAATGCACACAAACAGGGTTGTTTTTGTCCACAGTTCCAACGATCCTGGAAGTGTATGTCTGGAAAAGAGTGTGGTGCTAATCATGAATTCATTAGCACTCATTGTCTATAGGGCTGTTAATGTGTGATCGTGTGTGTGTGGGGCTGTGTGTGTGTGTGTGTGTGTGTGTGTGTATGTGTGTGTTAGATATTTGAGTAAATCTTGAAGCTAGCCCAGAGCAGTTAGCGAGACACACAGGTCACAGAACTTGAAGCCATGCTACCTTTTTGCATCTGCCAGATTCTTGAACAGGTCTGTTGTTGACATATTTACAAAATTAGAGAGTAAAGTTTGTTTCTTTAAACTCCCATCAGTCCAATATGCATAAATAATCATTTTAATAATATTGCTGAAATATTTTATGACAACCCTAATTAGAGGTAATTTTTCTGTCACGCCATAATTTGCACTTTTTCTCAAACCTCATCAATGCAAGAAGCATGTACTGCATAAAGATAAACTGTGTGTGTGTGTGTGTGTGTGTGTGTGTGTGTGTGTGTGTGTGTGTGTGTGTGTGTGTGTGTGTGTGTGTGTGTGTGTGTGTGTGTGTGTGTGTGTGTGTGTGTGTGTGTGTGTGTGTGTGTGTGTGTGTGTGTGTGTGTGTGTGTGTGTTGTGTAAATCCTCAGTTCCAAAGCAAGCTTCAATTAATGGCGCTTGATGATCTGAAAGCAAACTAGACGAGCTTCCTCCCCAACCCCCCCCCCTCCCGCCCTTCTTTCCTCTCCGACTCTTTTCTATTAATAATAACTGCTGAATAAAGTTGTCTGTGAATTTCAGAGGAACACTTTGTTATGGCTGTCCCTCCTGCTAGGTAAATGAGAGGTGGGATCTCCAGTGCTGTTCCCTTTTGTAAGATTAATTTTCAGCTCCCCTTTTTCTTTTTTTTAGCAATATGGCTGCCCTTTCATCCCCCCTAGGGTAGCAGCAGCAGCTTTCACTAGCTCCTTTTTCTAAACCTGTCTCTTTTGCGTGCACTTTCTCTTAGTAGGAGGACCAAATAATAGAAAACACTTTTCAGCACAATTGACCTGCTGCACATACCAATTTGGTGAATGTGATAATGATTATTTGTTTTCTGACTCCAAATGTGTAGATTTGGGGTTTCGGGTTTAGTTTACTTACTGAAACAAATTGTTTTGCATGTCAATGATTTTCAAGTGAAGAGTACATTTGATATTAGTGTTTATCCTAAACTCGGTCTCTCCCTTTACGTCATGGTAATGATTGCACTTTGACTTTGACACGCATCGGAGCATAAATGCACACACCTGTCGACGTTTCACCTTTTCTATCTCTGTATCGGTTTTTATCCCTCTCATCATCCTCTCTGGTCCTCTTATCATGTGTGGAGAGGCTGTCTGCTCTTTCTCTCTCTCTCTGCCTGCCAGCAGATGGAGGGGAGATTGGTAAGATTGCAGTGAGGTTGCGTTTGACACCACAGCTTGTGATTGCTTGGATATGGACTTGAGATGAGATATGTGGCTGGATAATGTCAGGTAGAACCATCATTTATTGGTGACAGCATATTGATTCCCAATAAATGTATATATGTCTAATATAACGTTATGTCAGAATGAATGAAAAACAAAACATAATGTTTGAGCCATAAGGTTTTAGCTACGCCATTAAATATCGGAATTAGTCGTATTTCTATATACATCTTTTTTTTTTATATCTTTGCCCTCTTCTTTCTCGGAGTTCAATGCAACAGGGACCTTGTTCCGTAAAACCGTAATTTTTGCTGATCAAATCTACACAGAGTTTTTAAATGCACCTCTCATACAACATGTCAATTCATTGTTGTTTATTCAAATTGAAAAGAAAATGTGTTAAGTATATTATTTTTACACATTGCTAGAACATGCAGTCAGCACAGGTTTTCCATTCTTGTGTGCGCATGCATGTGTAAAACTCATATCTGGATACTACCCAGGTTAACACCTATCCTCATGGTATGGAGTTTGACTTCGGAGAGGGGCCTAATGAGCAGGTGACACACAAGGGGGCCACCGTGTTTACAGGAAATGCTCTAGGGTCCCCTTGATAATCTCTGCTGGTGTGTGTCTTATGCGGTGTGCTGGCTGCTTTGACGGTATAGATAGAACAGTTCTACTTGGCCACAACATGCAGAATGTTCACTAAATTGGCATGGTTTCACATGTGTGTGTGCCTGTCTGCTGTGGTGGGACGTTTAATGCTGAGACTTTACAAATGAACGAAGGACTATAGGGAAGCTCATTTCTGCAATCGCTAGCATTTCCTCCCTAATTGTTCCTCTTCTGCCCATAAACCACCTACTTTGTGTGCGTGTGCATGTTTCTGTGTGAGTGTTTATCTGTGTGTGTGTGTAGTTATAGAATGAAAGAAAGTCCTTTTCTCTCTGCTAGCAGTGTCAGCAGGTGAGCTACCCTATTGGGAAAGAAGAGAGAAATCGCCAAAGCATGCAAATTGCTACTCCAAGGGGAGAATCAATTAGGTGCATAGCGGCTGTAACAGAAAGGCATAGAGGGGCGTAGAGGAGCAGGGGTCCATGCAGAGAGATGGTGCAGAGCCATGCTGATAACCTCCTCTGAGACCATGCATTACTCCTCCTCTTCTGTCCTCTTCTTCAATCCATGGTCTCATCCTATTGGCTAAAGCTCTCCCTCTACACTGCCTTTTAAACCTCTACCAGTGTTTCCCCTAGGTTTACTGCCTTGGCAGGGTGCTGCTCGAAAACAAATGTCGGGGCGCCCACATTTTTGTTATCCTCTGGAGCAGAGAGGAGCTGTGAATTATTGTTATCGATATCGTACAGTAACAAATGTATTTGGACATTAAAAAGTAATACAGTACAGTGTTACACTATACTGTATTACTTTAATTTAAACTGTATTCCCTTCGTATCATGTTGTCTACACTTCTTCCTTTCATTGATACATTTAAATCACCTGACTACAGCATATAACATACCTGCTGCAACCCTGTGCTGCTGCTGCTTCTCTCGGCCTCATCCTCTATTGCTGGAGGCAGCTCCACCTCATCTGATCTCTGATATGAAAGCAATCGTGTTATGATCATATTGAGCTATTGGTGTTAGTGTAACATTAAACAAGCAGTATACTTGTCATACATTGCTGACGATACATTTTAAGTGGCAATTTGTTGAGTCACTGCCGCTAAATGACGGTAGCATCAAGCTAGCAAGTCCTGCATTAGCCTCACATCAACAGGTGTAGACAGAACATCCAATTATCCTGAGCTAATTTACTGAATAAACCAACTCACATCTCAATACTGTAGTTCAAAACCGGGTTACCTGCTCCATCTGTGAGCTATTTTTAGAATGCGCGCGCTACGTTCGTTGTCGCGTTCGCGCGCGTCCACCTGGGCAGGCTGTGTGTGTCCTTCTCCCGTGACGATAACGGCTTGCGGTTAAAAAATAATAATAAACGAATTTGAAACTTGGGGGGGACACAAACGGGCAGACAGCAGAGCTCGTGCCAATAAAGCAGATTTGTTTGACTTTTTTACACTTTGTTGTTCTCCTCCTTTCCTCCGCTCTTGTCTCTGATTGTGAGCGCGAGTGTGTGCATTCGTGTGTGTGTGTGTGAGCCCCGCCCTTCAGAAACAGAGCGGAGGGAGAATGTGAATACGCAAAGCAGTGTACACTGAAACATGAACACATTGGATAAATAACATGGCGTTTAGTTTATTTAATAAAAGAGCACATGTTCAATGGGAAAAGTGACCGTAGATAGATGACTTCAGTTGAAATTTGGTGCTATATTTTTTTTTTTAAAGAAAAAACAAAATAAAAACAGCTTGAATTTCAGGCAGGGCGCGGGGCTCCGTTGGCAGGGCGCAGCGCCCCGCCAAGACAATGGTAGGGGAAACACTGCTCTACTGTGCCTCAGCCTGATTCATTTTTCTGTCAAGCCCATTTATTTTTCTTGTCTCAAGTGTGTGTGGCCTCTTCGCCCTTTTTCGTCATTATTCTTTGTTAAATTGCTGTGCTATAATCTGTGCGAGATAATGCATATCATATGCATAATGTTTATCTATCAATACCATGTTAATGTTACCTTGAATGTGTAGCAATTATTTGCTCATGTTTGTGTTTCTGTTGCTCACTGGGTTTTCTTTCTTCCCCCTTTAGGTACATGATGTCCTCAATCTCAAGAGAGGCTTGATCTTGATTGGCCGACAGCACTGGACTGTGCCTCCTTCCCTCTCCTCACCACTCCCAGCCTGAGAACAGCCATGACGTCCCTAACGAGGACACGGACCTGCTTTTTTGTATACTGCTTCCTGTCCAGTCTGGAGCTTCCTGTGACATCACAAACCGTGGTGCAAGCCGCACAAGCCCACAGTGCCGGCTCCCAGGTGATCACAGCATCCCTTCAGGAGGACGAGTATGCATCATTTCATGCTGAGAACCCTGCGTGGAAATTCAACCATATTGCAGTGGACTATCGCAATGGCAATGTCTATTTGGGAGCTGTTAATCGCATATACAAACTGTCCCCCAGCCTGGAGGTCCAGGTGTCCCATGAGACTGGTCCAGATGAAGACAACCGCAAGTGCTACCCACCCCGTATTGTGCAGCCCTGCAGTGAGCCGTTATCGCTCACCAACAATGTCAACAAGATGCTCCTGATGGACTATCGGGAGAACCGGCTGCTAGCGTGTGGCAGCCTCTACCAGGGCATCTGCAAACTCCTCCGCCTAGATGACCTCTTCAAACTGGGTGAGCCCTTCCACAAGAAGGAGCACTACCTCTCTGGTGTCAACGAGAGTGGCTCTGTGTTTGGCGTCATTGTGTCATATGGGAATGCCTCTCCAGACATGCTCTTTATAGCTACAGCAGTGGATGGCAAACCAGAGTACTTCCCTACCATCTCCAGCCGCAAGTTGGCCAGAAACTCTGAGGAAGATGGCATGTTTGCCTATGTCTTCCACGATGAGTTTGTGGCCTCTATGATTAAAATCCCTTCAGACACCTTCACTGTCATCCCAGACTTTGACATATACTACATTTATGGCTTTGCCAGTGGGAACTTTGTGTACTTCCTGACTTTGCAGCCGGAAATGGGGAACGGGCCAACTACTGGATCCTCTACTGGTCGGGAACAGGTGTACACCTCCAAGATAGTCCGCCTCTGCAAGGCTGACACCGCCTTTAACTCCTACGTGGAGGTCCCTATTGGATGCATTAGTGGCAACGTTGAGTACCGATTACTCGAGGCGGCCTACCTCTCCAAAGCTGGTGCTACCCTGGCACGCTCACTAGATGTGGAACCGGATGATGATGTTTTGTTCACCATTTTCTCAAAAGGCCAAAAGAGGCGTCCACGTCAGGCGTCGCAGGACTCTGCACTGTGTGTGTTCTCTCTGCGAAAGATCAATGAGAAAATCAAGGAGAGGCTGCAGTCGTGCTACAAGGGTGAAGGCACACTGGACCTGGCCTGGCTCAAAGTCAAAGATATTCCCTGCAGCAGTGCGGTGAGTACTACTACAATGCCCACAAACACATTTTGTGACTTTCAGACACATTTACACTTCACCAAATGTAATGTTACTTGGGAGATTTACACTTGATTGGTAGTTATTTTTCATTCCACACATACTTTACAGACACATACATTACTCACTGTTCCTAATCTGTCAGATTAGCAGGCGTCCAGCAGTTCTGTTTAAAGTAGCGTTTATCAAACCCATTTAAGTGAAGGGCACTTAAACAGACTATAGAAAAACAAACACTAGAGATTTCTTATTGTTAGAATAGTTTCTGAGGGTGATCATACGTGAGTCTTTCTGGAGGATAATCAGTTGTGAAGGCTCTTTATTGTAAATATAATGAGCCTTGGTGCACTGCAGGAGGCCTTCCTGAACACTGTTCGTAGGTGGGTTCATGCTCCATCCCATTATGATGTGACATTAACTATCCACTGCCTCTTCTAATCTGCTCCCTCTTTAAACAATGCAGCTGAATGCTCAGCCAAATTACCATAATTCCATTCTCCATAACAGCATTACAAATTCAGTGATTCAGTTCATTTCATTTTCTCACTTTGTGCACATAAAAAACAAGGTTCAATTGGGTGTTACATGTTTAGACCAGCTTCACAAGCAGCCTAGCAGTTTCATGCATGTTTTTTTCTTATACTCATTACATCATTAATACAAGCTGTCAACCTCAAGAAAGACGAGATATCCATGATCAGAGCACATTTGTTAGTTAACATGCTATGTGAACCACGACCGCCAATTTTGAGTTCAGAGAGGTGTAGATTATCTACATGTGTCTATTTTAACATAGCAGAGCACTCTGATGTGGTCTGTTTGTCAGCACATATATCAATTCAATGTGTATTGATTCAAATGGTTGGCTGAGCCATTTTTTGACCTTAGCCGTGCACTATCTGGAGACATTATGAAGTTGACCCTCTCTTGTGTTTGGTTCTGAAATCACAGTGTTTATCTATTACTCGTCGTCTCTGGCACGGCACACGTGCCGAGGCGCTTTTGTCTGCTGCTTGAGGGCCTGATAAATCATGCTTGGGGTGTAGCTGTCAGCAGGGAGAGGAAGTGTGAGGGAGCACACAGGGGTTAGCGCTGAGGAATGATGCCATTTCAGCATTCGCCACGCCGCCACAGTATCGCCACCGCCACCGCATAAATTAGACCCTGCTGAACAAGTGACGGTGGAGTCCGCAGGAGATAGATGAGTTGTGACACACACACATACACACACGCCTGCCTCCACTTGTAAGTATGGCTACTGCAGAGATGGAGGTGGGGCTTTTAAAGCCAGAGAGAGGCTCTTCAAAAAAGTAACGACATTAATAGCGATAAATACGTTATATATGAAAGATTTATACGGTAATTTATTTAAATGTAGATTATTATATGTTGCTTTAGAGTGGATGCTACAGTTATAAATGAGGTGTCATGGACAAATGCACACTTAGATCAGGGGCCTATTGCTTGAGCATTAGTAACTGAGTAGATGTAAATAAAGGCAATATATTTCCTATGATTGTTTTCCCAGTGAGAATATGTTTAGATTTACAACTCTCATATCCTTTATGTGTCTGTGATGGATGGTTAGACTTTATAATATCCCCTGCGTTTATATGTTTTATTACATTGTCACATTCTTTTGAACATAATATCTCAGGTATGTCTTGAGGAAATTTCTTCAAACTTGTCCAATTGGACTCCGGGATTAATTCAAATTTATTGGCAAAATATCAAGGTCAGCGTGACATCACAAAACTCCATTACTCAATAATCTTTATGCTGCTTATGACAATTTCACACAAATGTTGGAGTAATTACATTTTCGTAAAGTTGTAATGTACAAGTGAACTGGTTAGCAGACACATAAAAGCACAAGGCAGTAATTCTAGTTTTATGAATCGTTGGTTGTCAGTCACTAATGCATGTAATTGATGCATCACTGGAAGCGCAGTGTCTCTGGTATCATCTGAAATGTAGTTTATGCTCAGTGTTCACTTCCTCTCCATTCTGTGTCTCCCTTCCCTGGTGTAGAGAGCAGAAATGTATACACAGTTTACTTGGACAAATGCACACACTATTTTTGTATACAACCAAACAAGGTTTCTCAGGATATTTTGTGAAATCAAGAGTGCTTGTTTGGTTCTGGCACTCCTAAGAAACACTAACTAAGGAATCCCACTTGCATCATGTTAAATAATCAATAAAAAGGGATTAAGGATAGGATTTAGACTAAAGATTGTATTTAAAGATTGCTATGTTAAACTAACATTGTTAATGTATGTACATACACTGTACAGTATGTGAAAAATGAAGGCATGTTTCTTTCAGATACAGTTTACTTATAGTTCAGAATATTAGAACAATAAGATATATTATGTATAGTAAAAAGTACAGATTTAGAAGATTAAGAATTTTTAACTTTTATATTAGCAGCTCACTACCATCAACTGAATGGATTTAAACATATATATTTTGAGGTATCAACGTTGTTGGGACGAGAAACAATGAAATCATCAGAGTAGGTAGATGTGTTCAAGGACACTATAAACACTCACTCCCCTTAGACCTTTGCTGCTACACCATCTTTAACAGGCTTTCAGTCGGAGTGGGATGGATGGAAAGAGGGAGAAGTTGAGAAGAAAAAGTATGTAGAGAGTGGTGTTATGGGTGAGAGCAATCGAGAGGATGGATGGTGAGAGGGTGAGTGAGGGTGGATGCTTCCTCTCTCCCCCAAATGGCCACGCTTGGCTGAGCCCCATAATGCGTGCTCAACAGTATAAGTCTGCAAAGGGCCTGCATCCATAGATCATTGTGAAGTGGCATGTGACCTATAAAAAAAAAAAATGCTGCCTGCTCTCACCATGTTCACTGTGTCAGCAGAAAACAACAAAACAGTGGGATCGCAATAAATTCCCTCTCTGCTCTCTTTCCTCTCATCCTTGATTCATTGCTCGGTGCCTCTGTCGCTCTTCTTTCACTTTTGTCTGTCCTCCTCATGTTCTTATAAAAAAAGTTAGCACCATCTTTTCATTGTCTGTTATGCTTTCCATCCGTGTGTGTGTCCTTCTCTCCCCTTTTATTATTCCTTACAAAGCTTTCCATGATCACAGTGGGAAGTGTTGTGCCTCACCCTCCCTCTAAACATGGAGGAGAAAATTACAAGGTCGCCTGTAAGTCCCTGACAGGCCGCGGCCATCCCCTCATCCCTTCTGCTAATGATCATTAATTACATGTCATTAACTAACATGCCACGGGCTATTCTTCCACATTTGTCACGTGCTATCGACTTCACATTCTGAATTCACTCCAATTAATTTGATTATTCTACTCGGTCGCCGCTGTTTCTTCGAGTCTTCTCCTTGATCTCTCTCACAGTCCCCCCCGCCCAACACACACACTCATCCCTACCACGTTTCATCGTTCACTTGAAAGAAACTCTTCAATAGGACATGCTCTGCCTTCCCACCCATGCTCATATTTCATGTTATTGCCTCTTTTCTGACTTCTTTTGGTTCAGTTTGACCAACCTTTTGAGTGGTGTTGTCTCCTGAGCCGACTATCTCCATCCCTCCTCCTGATTGCGAGGCATAATCAGCGGCTGATGAGTCAGTCTAGGCCACATCCTCAGGAAGGGATGGCTGGTGGATTCATTAAGAACATCCAGACAGCACCCTCTCTCCCCCACTTCACCCCACTCCATCCACATATCCGCTATCCCGCCTGGTGCCTGGCTCGCTAATTAAATCTCCATACATGATACCACTTGCTAAAGGTCAGAATCCATCACAATATCATTATTCTGTGATTAAACAAATGTCTCCTGCTTCCTACACTACTCTCTGCCGGCTGCCCTCGGCTTGAAAATAATAAATGAATCGAGGTAACGTACATTCATTTGTTTGCCGTGTTATTTTTGCCTTTTGTCAAGCTCCTAGAAACAGTTTTGTTAGCCCAGTCTTTCTAATTATATTACTCCCCAGTAAGCAGAACAGTACATTCTGTAAGAGGAGCAAAACGAATAAAACCAATCCTACGTTAAAGAAATTCATCATAGTTGCACATTTGGTCCGAAAGCTCATGAATAGCTGAATTGTTGACAACTTTTAAATGTGATGCAGTCCATTATAACTCCTAACTAACTAATGACAACCAGGTTCAATCATTGACTCTCTGACAGAGCGTCAACAAGAGAAAAAAACAAAGCTGTATTGGTTGCAATGGATTTAAGGAAGAATCCCTCATAAACTGTCAACTCCAAAGACTTACAGATTAGTATGTCATCACTTGAAAGAAAACGTGTGTGAAAAGAAGACAGTTGTGCCTAGTAATCATTCCAAAAGAAAAAGTGTCTGCCAGTGCACAGTTAAGCAAGAAGACAAGTTAGGAAGTTACCTGACACATCTTTCTCTTAAAGATATTGCGTTTTATTGCATGTTTTGTTTGTAAAGTCCCTTTTCTTTCGATCGCTGCATCTCTTAAACCACCTTCTTGCTTCCGAAATGTTCTATCGATGCTATTCCTGTAGCCCTGCTTTAGTGATGTTTCAATTTTTATTGAAAATCCTCCTGCTGTTTTGTGACTTCTCGATTTGATTGTTATTCCTAATCATTTATTATCTGCCTTAGCTGCTCAGCTGGTGCACGCCTCTGTGAACATAAATAAAAAACAACATTACAGATTGAAAAATGAACCTGCCTCCTGACATAGATGCGTGCCTATTTATCAAACAAATACATTCATGTTCACGCAGAGCAGTGAAGAAGTAAAGAACTAATATCTTCACCGTGTTTATATTTAATCCTAATGTACATTTGACCAGCAGGGGCTTTGATGCCTAGGCTTTATATTTCTTTGTATTCTACTTTTGCAGCATCTAAAAGCAGATGGCTCACATGGCTCAATTGAGTAGCTCTTCGGTTTGACAGTCTCCACAGACCGTCTTTTTGAAGAGGAAAAAGGGAAAATGATGAATGGAAACACGGCACAAGTGGAAGAGCAACTTGTGCACGGCACATCTTGTTGTGTGTGTGCTTACAGCACGCTGTGTGTGATGGTGCGTTCTGTCAGGCGTTGCTAGTGTAATGGAGGGCACCATGGATGAGTGGACAGACGGACTAAGTCTTGGCACAGTAGCCAGTGGTCCATCTGATTGATATACACACACACACACTCACACACGCACGCACGCACGCACGCACGCACGCACGCACGCACGCACGCACGCACGCACGCACGCACGCACGCACGCACGCACGCACACACACACACACACACACACACACACACACACACACACACAGTGTTTCTTCAGTTTTGGACCAGATCAGATCATAGAAATTCACACAGGCATTGGTATTTCATCAAAAGGTTTCATAACTCATATATATACATATATAATCTGTTCAGTTGAGAGCAACTCAACTTTTAATATTTACATCCCACAATTTTTCCCAAAAGCTACTAGCTACCTGCTGCATTACAACTTTGTAAAACTTCAATTAACTAGCAATTTCCTGTCAGCCAACATTTCAGACACTCATGTTATTCGTACACTCAGCTGGCAGTGTAATAGGTCCACATATTTAAAAACTAATGCAGTCTAATACCAAAGTCCTGCATAAGTTCTAGATGCAACTACTGCCACCATAGACATTCAAACAAGAGTCATAATGAGTTAAATAGTTCATGCATAGCACATACACATATACAAATTAAGTATAGAGCTAATTATGAATTATAAGGATTAGACTTGCTTTTATGCCTTCTAACCATTGTGAGCTGCTTTACTTCAGAGAGACTTAGGCAGGCAGTCATACAGCTAATGTTTTAGTATTGTTGGGTTGAATGTTGACATTATATCTTACAATGAACACTGCAAAGCTACTTAGTCATGACATAATTATCTAGTGCCGCCAATCATCCTAGCAGGTCAGTCATTTAGCACAGTATGCTAGAGGACATGCTGGAAGTCTAAGAGGCTAATTATATGACGAGCAACCAAAGGCCATATATTGCTTTTCATTTTACTCCTCTAGCCATTCTTTATAAGCAGAGTTAAAAGCAAGGCTCTCATAAACTGCACATTGTTCATGCTGCCTTCTTATTATAAAAATACAATGAACAGAATGAGTATACTAAAACAAAGTTAGTACAAGAAACTGGACGCTGGAGCAGTGACATGAGGCGAAATGTTTAACGCGTGTCATTAACTTGGTGAACTTGCAGTCCAGATTAGGCCATGCATCAGAGAGCGTTGTAGAGCGGGTCTCTTTCAGTCCCCACTAATCGCATTGAGCAACTCTCTCTCTCTGTTTCACGCGCGCCCGTTGCCCCCTCTTCTTCTCTGCACTCGGTATCTGCTGATCCCTCCGCACAGTCCAGAAGAGAGCTCTCTTTGTGCCGGGGCTGGCAGGCAAACAGAAGCACAGAGATGGATATGGCTGAGAATGACCTGATTCTGCCTCAGTGCTTGGCCTCTGTCCAAATACAGAGGCTCCACTCTCCTGTCCCTCTGTCTTCACGGAGGGTCCCTCGGTCTTCCTCCTCTGTTGCTACGCTACGGGACGCTGGCAGAAATACCCATCAGCCCTGAGCAAGAACTGAGTTTCTCTATTTGAGACCTTTGAGTGTTTAATCGGAAGTATGCACATATATATTTAGATGTGTACAACTATGCACCAACTTAATCATTTGATTAAATCATAATCAGCAGCACTCAGGGATTGAGGATAAGACGTTTTACAATTGTTTTTACTTTGAATGAGAAGCTGAAATTGTACAAATCAAAAAAGCACCTGGAGTGAGAATAAAAGTGTTCCACTGTAAACTAGCAAAAGTCAAATCAAAAGTTGGACTGAAATGTTTGACGGAGAAAAAGCTGTGAAAAATAAAAAACCCTGTGTTGGGATATACTTTTAATGAGGTGGATTGAGGGAACAGAAAAACACATAAAACGTGATGGGAGCTTTGACAGCAGTGCGTTATTGGCAGACAATGTCAAGGGCTGCATTCATATTATTTGGTATTCCGAGACGTGCCTTTCTTCACAACTGCAAATGCCATGTTATGGTGGTGCTGTAACGAAAATGCGTCTGCCTCCTGACAGACAAAGTATATTTCATATGATTGCAGAATGCGGGACAGAGATGGCAGCTGTGATTGGCAACTAGTAGAAATAATAAAGCATATGTCAGTGACAAGATAAAAACACATATACACACAATAGCTCATAACAACATCATTTTCTTGCACATACATCACCCTTTACTTACAGACACAATGTGTTGACAGAAACTCACAGATAATATAAAATGATTTTTAATGTTGAAAACCACTTTTGCTCTTTTAGAAAAGTGCTAATCAATCTTGGGAGAAATGGCTTCACATTTTATCTTTTGAGGCCGCATTCAATCATCGACTCTCCCCATACAACAGAGTACCCGTTTTGCGTGTGATAGGACCCTGTTAACCTTTCAACCTATGGATGATGAGGCTCCTTTATAACTGATGGCAACACAGAGATGGGGTTTCTTTCTGTCATAAAAACAATGAATATTAACAAATGCATAGATAAGAGCTTTACTGGTAACTGGAGAGAACTCACAGTGGACATAAATACTGACACTATAGTGGATATCAATTTTGGAAAGATGGTTGTTGTCTCAAATAAGAGAGAGGAGGGGACGGGGCGGCAAACCAGTGTGATATACTTCACTGTTATTTCACGTAGTGACCCTGGTTCTCTTCAGAGCTCCATTCATCTAACAGTGAGCCACCACATCACTTGAAGGACGTGTAGAGAGTGAATTCTTGACAACAGCTCATTCTGAAAAGGTCAGGGGGGAGAAAGGCAGGTAGAGGGAGGGAATCCAAGGAAAGAATGTCCACTTAACTGTTTTTTTTTTCTAGCATCAATATTCATCTTTGTTGACTCTCTTCAGTAGCTCTTGCATTCTTATTTATCATCTCACCCTTCCCCACTTGTCTTTCACCTGACTTCTTTTTGTCCTCTTCTCAACCCCTCTAACCATATGACATGAACTTGACCCACATTCAATTCACCTCCATCGATCATCTATACCACTTCATATAAGCCCATGTTATGGCCTAAAGCTCATTGTGCTCTAGACCGGCCATGCTCCATTTGTCTAATGAAAGCAGTCCTCATTTTTCCTCTGTGGCCCAGTCTGAGGCTTCTGATGATGATGATGGCCTTTACTGAAAGGTTGTGAGGAGACACTTGGTGCTTGCAAGATTGATCGAAAGCCCAGGGGGTGCACTTCCAGGAGGAAAAACGAAAAATAAGACATAAACTAAAAGACCCTCTGCTCCCCAGAGCGCCCAACCTCTGACAGTTCAAACCAACATGCTGCTGATTTGAAATGGTTCGATAGGTTTTAAGGCAAATGAGAGCCAACATCTCAAGGAAGCATATTCACCTTTGTCTTCTGAAGGAAGGATACTTCTTTGTACGGTCTAGATAACTTGCCTTAAGCTAAAATTCTGACATCACAATCTTTTGCTTTGCCTAACCTGACAAGGTCTTTTTGTTTCACATTCTAGCTATTATTATATTTGGGTTATAATTCAACCAATGCATGCTTAAGCATTCATATCAAACCAAGGGCTTAATTTGAACATTCAAATCAGTCGGCAAACAATTACTTGTCATCAGGTCATATAAATCCTCATATTTCATAACTCATACCCACTCCCCTTACCACCGAACATTTTTTTGTGCATTTTGAAGGAACGCAAAGACGGTGTCAACTCCCAAGTCCTCATTCTTCATAGCAACCCACACCACATTGCCAAGCAATTAATCAAGAGCAATGCCTGCGTCAGTCCTAAACCCAGTGTTTCAAATCTCCATACACACAGAATAATGACCAATCCCCAGCACCATTATTCTCTTATCAAAAGCCATAAGTCATTTTGCCCACAGTGACTGGTATGAGTATCACCCCGCAGGAGAAAACACATGCATGCAAGGACACAATGTAGAGAGGCACTCTACATGAAACACACCCCTCTGTATCTAATAACAAAATCACAGCAGCATGTCCACACTGAAAGCATAACAGCTGAACCTCCTTCAAGGCTTGTATTTCTCCCTTCTCTGATTCAGATTGTATATATATTTAGATGCATTGCAGGGATTTGCTTCAGTGTGACGATGCAGAACTTATTTGGATTTCACTCAGTTCACTTTGAATCATTTCACATTGAATATCTTGCCGCACTGGCATTTCTGCAGTTGCTGTTGCATTGGGTGGACGGTGGGGAATTGTGCCTGACAGAGCAGCCTCTGGCGCTATTACAGAGCTGGAGCCTGACTGCAGTCTTTTTCCATCTTCATCTCTTTCCTACTCCTTTCCACATTTTCCGTTTCATGCATGTGAACCAGCAGAATCACACTGGCATACAAATGCTGACATGTTCTATCTCATATTCAAACCGTGTCTCCTTTGTTGACCTCCCCCCTATCCATAACTGTCACTTCCAGAAATATCGGACACAAAATATTGATTCTTGAATTCATTAATCCTGAGTTAACTCTTCATTCATCAGACCAGGTTGCCTTGAGGCTCTAATTATTGTGTATGCAGTTAGACACTCTACATGTTGCTGTAAAAAAACAAAGACTATCAAGATCCGATATTATTTATAAGTAGATTTCATACAACAACTCCAATAGCTTGCTATTACTGCAAATCATTTGTATAATATGATGATGAATTGACAATTGAGTATGGTCACTTATTATGTTACCGCCATTCTTAAAGCCTCACCTGAGACCTGGCTATAGCTGCCCTCTTATAGGAGTGTTAAAGGCTGAAAGAAAGTGCCCCCCTCAAGGCTTAATATTGGATTTCCATGATAAAATATTATAACAAACACATGTACCTATCCCAAAGCAAAAAGTGAATACACTGAATATCTTTTAGGGCAACAAGAAACATTATTATTAAGGGGAATTTTGCTTCTACACATTAATAATGAGAGAAACTAAATCGGATTTTTTGTAATGTATTATTTTGTCGTCTTTTCCTCCAATGCAGCTGTTGACCATTGATGATGACTTTTGTGGCCTGGACATGAATGCGCCGCTGGGCGTGTCTGAGATGGTGCATGGAAAGCCTCTCTTAACCGACGCTGTGGACAAAATGACCTCCGTCATTGCATACGTCTACAAGAACCACTCGCTGGTCTTCGTGGGCACAAAAAACGGACGCGTCAAGAAGGTAAGGAGCAGGAATACAGGATGAAGGATGGCAGAGGTGGCTGAATTGATGGAGGCAGAGATTTGGTTTCCCTCTGTTAGAATGTGGAGTAAGGGCTGGGAATTGGGGACTGCTGGATTGGGGGAAGGATAGTAGTAGTGAGGCAGATTGACTTTCAGGCATATCAGCTGAGTCGGCTGCATCTGCAGGCGGGAGAGTTGTGTGTGTGTGTGTGTGTGTGTGTGTGTGTGTGTGTGTGTGTGTGTGTGTGTGTGTGTGTGTGTGTGTGTGTGTGTGTGTGTGTGTGTGTGTGTGTGTGTGTGTGTGTGTGTGTGTGTGTGTGTGTGTGTGTGTGTGTGTGTGTGTGTGTGTGAAAGAGAGGGATAGTGAATGCAGGAAGTGTATGTACTTCACTGTGTAGAGAATTTGAATGTGCCTGTGTGCCTGTGTTTTGAGGAGGGGGGATCAGGAGAGCCCCTGAGGGGGTTTTATTCCTAGAGCGAGCCTATTTGGTATCTTTCAACATCCTCCTTATCCACTGCACCATATACCGCACTGGTATACCAGTATCAGGACTATCCGCTGTACTTTTCCTTCACTATGGACTTAAAATCCAGAGCCCTAGGGGCAGATTGTAGCACACATCAGCATGTTGCAGAAGTTGCTAGACAGCACAGATCAGCACGTTGCAGAATCGATTAGGCAAAGTTTCTTATGTGTTTCTTGAGGCACATTAAGGGATCAGAATAGGATGAAATACATATGTTTTTCGGTGATTACTTAACTGCCTTACAGTATTCAAGGGAATCTAGAGAATGATTCAATTAGTAGTATTTTTATGGGCTCTTATTGCTTTGAAGCTCCTAAAAACCTGTGGAAATATTTTGCAGCTGCGCATGTTTGTGAACATCTCTGACCATAAATATCTCTCCCTTGAAAAACATGTCACACTCTGTGTGACAGCAAAGCCCTTGGCTAAACAAGATTTGTCTCCCTCAGAGTTAAACAGCACTGGATAAGCTGGGTTTTGGCGTGTTGTTGCTTCCACCCTCGACTCCCCCCATGCCCCTTTGCCCTCCCTCGTATGGCAGCCTTTTTTGGGCTAATAGGATGATGCACTGCTGCTAGGTGTGATAGAAGGGAGGTAACTCCTGTGCTTTTACTCCCATGTTCTCGCACTCCAACACACATATTGTAGACCATGACTGAGACTAATGCCAGGGCAGTGAGCCTCACAGGCCTGGGGAAACCAGCATTACACAGAGAGGAGGAAGAAGAGAAGGATGGAGAGACAGAGGGGTGCAGAGGAAGGTCAAGCTGAGGGGAACCTTTGGAAAGATGGACATTATTCCTGACATGATGCAAGTCTTAAAAGGGGGAGGGAAGTGTGTGAGTGCACAGAATGAAGAAAGATGGAATACCAAGTGGAAGAAGTTTAACAAAAATGTGATTGATGCAGAACAAGCAGCTGATGTTAAGGGGTGTTAGGCAGTGTCTTTACATGTTGTAAGACCATTTTCTACACCTAGATGTTCCAAACAGGGGACATAAGTAATCATATTTAACACCTACAGTACTGCTCATCAGTGATAATGAGTGTGATTTGGGGAAGATCTAGGGGCTTATACTCTTTATGCATTTCAAGTAGGTTTTAAAAAAATGTTTTATGAATATTGTTATTGCTTGAGGATGTTGGAAACAGTTTCCTGGTTATCTTGCTTGATTTCTTGGTCTTTCTATGGCTTTCCTCCAGTCATCCCTCTTAAAAGTACATTTTGGCACTTGACAGGAATATGATCAGATTGTGCACATATGGTATATCAGGGCAAAGAAAGTCCAACGACACACGCCATCTTTGACAAAGGATGATCAATATCCTGTTTCAACACGGACCTACACACATGCACACAGCGGCCCATTACAACCCCATCCTCCCCTCCCATGTACATACTTCTCCTCCCCTGTCGTTAACTGTATACCATTAGATGACATCACAGGCAATAAAAGACAACAACAAGACAATAAAAGGCCTCAGCTTCAGTCCACCTCCTTCATCAGTGACTTTATAACCCCTCCACTAATGGATGTTGATTTATATACACTCTTCCACCTTACTTGTTCCATCCCTCAACCCCCTCCCTCCCTTTCCCTCACCCCTTCAGTCACACACTATCTTTCAGTCTCTCTGTTCTTTCAGTGTTATTTATGAACCTGTAACACGTCACCCTGAATAAATATAAGCATTACGGTAAAAGAGAGTGGATGGACTTTAATGCATTTGTGTTTGGGTGAGCTAAATGTTAGTGTTTACAGGCTCATGTTTATGACATCATGAAGTTGAGCTGGCCTGGAAGCTGAGTGAATTAAATGCATTTGCTTGGGAAATCGTTTTATGTGTAGCGAGGTTGAGAGTAAAAGTTGCTAGTATAATGTGAGATATATAATGGACCAGACTTCCTATATGGTTATTTTTGTAACCTAATTTTGATTATCACAATAACAACCCTTACCTCAACATCAACGTAAAGTGACATCAGTAGGAGGCATGGAACAATATTTGGAATAGCAGCACAGCAAGACTCTATTACATTGAGTTGTTTAATGTAATGTATCCCCATGAGGAAAGGAGATGGGATACATTTAAAAAAAACGCAAACTGAGGTTGGTCCAGGAAGACACTCACCAAATTTAAAAAGTTTCTACCCTTAAACAGTCCTTTAAAGAGGTCAGGTCCACACTTTTTTCTCATGTTGTACCAATATCAGGTTTGTCCTCACAAAAATGTCAGTACAAGGACACACACACAAACATATCCCTAGCCTTAGATGTCTCTGATGCTGAGTGGCTGTGTTGTGTAAAGTCTGTATTGACACAGTCTAAGCTGAATTTCCTACCACCCTCCTGTCAGCGGAAACGAGCAGTGTTGTTGAATCAGTAGAATTCTGTACAGGGTCACAGCTACAGCTATGCTTGGCCCTTACTCTCTCACAAAAGGCTCAAAACCCTCACATCACCAGGATTATGATCTGCACACCTCCAAGTCTCTCCCCACTCTTTTTGTTTACCCTTCATTTGTAGCTGTTTTGAATTTATAGAATATATCTACCCTCACCACATTTCTTCTCCGATTATTTTGTTGTATCCCCTCCCTTACTCCACCTCTGTTAGCCCTATCCTAATTTCCCTTTTCCTTTACCCTTCATCCATCTCCCCCTCCGTCTCTCCGTCCATGGCCGAGTGGAGCTGCTGTGAGAGCTCTTTGATGGCTACCTCCTGCCATTGTAAGTGAATGGACCATATGGCCTCTGTCCGCCTGTCTGTCGGTCAGTTTGTGTGTGCGTTGGTCTGTGGCTTAAGGAGGAGATGGAGATGTGATGGAGATAAAAGGCTATGGCTGGGTAAGGTTTAAACCCATTTTCTGCAGGTCAGTGCACAGCAGCAGGTCAAGGGGAAAGGCTTAACCCCCTGTGGGCTTTGGTTCAGTTCATGGTCATCTGGTCAGACTACACATTAGCATAGGAGGTACACTTCTGTACTAACACACATGCATGATACTCACAAAGTGCACACAATTGCATGAATTGAGATAAGCACACTTGCATGCATCAATGAACAGTTAACACCCAGGCACACACTGTTGCACAAAGGCCAGTCAGGTAGCCCCATGGGGCCGTGGATGGAGAGGTGGACTATGGGACGAGATGGATGTGTTGAGGGTAGAAGTGGAGGAAAAAAAGAGAGAGAAGAGATGAGATTGGTGGCCACCTGCTGAGGTGCTAATGCATCTCCACTCTGTCCTTCCCGATGGGGAAGCATTGGCGCTCAATACAATGAGCAGCTAACCTTGAACTTGACATAGACAAAGGCATAGCATGCAGGGGTAGTGAGGTCGAAAAAGCTTAGTTTAGAGGTTTTTGTGTGTTTCTGTGCTTCCTATACCACCTGTTTATAAAATGCAGTGCCTAAGGTAGTGTCTGTAAAAGCAAAGCCATGCATGCTGCTTCAAGGTGATGGTATACAGGAGAAACAGCTTATTCACAGAGGACTTCACAAAGCATTGGTCAGTATTTGGCCAAAGACAAAGAGCAGGGTGTTGGGTTGTGACGATCCATTCAAATCTTAGGTGCACTATAGAAACTATCACAGAGAAAGATAGAGGGAATATATTGGGAAAATGAAGGAAGAATAATTTGGCTGACAAGGAAGCAAGAAAGTTTAAGGAGAGAGTCGACTAATCATAAAATAGTCTTTCCACGTTGTCTTAACTCATTCTCCCATGCCTATTACCTATGCCAACAACTGTATCAGTACAACATTCTGCTCTGCATCATATTACTCTGAAGATGTATGATAATAATAATGATTTATATTGGTTACTAAGGATGTGTTGCAGCCGGACTTGCAGTTGCCGGTTACGATGTTTTAGATGGCAGCGGCAAATCTATTGAAGTATATGTCAAGTTATTTTCTTTTGAACTTATTATAATCACTATAAATACTTCATGTATGTGGCCTTCCCTGTCTGAATGTTGATGGAGTGCTGTTGTGCAAACTGGTTTTGCTGTTGGCACTGTAGATTATAGATGGATGGATGTACGTGTGTGTCGGTGTAAGAGCTTTTACGTAAGATATTTATTGCTCTGGACCAGTCCCATATGTTTCGTGGGTTGATTGTGTCCTTGTTTTGCATGTGTGTGTGCGTGTGCTTGTCTGTGTGTGTGTGTGTGTGTGTGTGTGTGTGTGTGTGTGTGTGCGTGTGCTTGTCTGTGTGTGTGTGTGTGTGTGTGTGTGTGTGTGTGTGTGTGTGTGTGTGTGTGTGTGTGTGTGTGTGTGTGTGTGTGTGTGTGTGTGTGTGTGTGTGTGTGTGTGTGTGTGTGTGTGTGTGTGTGTGTGTGTGTGTGTGTGTGTGTGTGTGTGTGTGTGTGTGTGTGTGTGTGTGTGTGTGTGTGTGTGTGTGTGTGTGTGTGTGTGTGTGTGTGTGTGTGTGTGTGTGATGGGTTGGTTAGCCCAGATGCAGATTATTGAAATGAGCTGAGCTGAGCCATGGTCAGTGGAGCAGAGGATTAACTGCTTAGAGCTAATGATGAAATATGCTTTAGGAAGGGCGAGCATCATGAGTGTGTATGGACCGTGGTTTATGTTTTTAACCCTCCTCCTCACCCTTGTAATGCTACACAATGCTGTTCAACGCAGGTGCACAATCGGACCCACACTACTGCTATCACATTGGCCAGTAGCCATTACAGCCCCACCCAGTAGTCTGTTCATTCTGCCCAGTAGTCTAAATCGCTGCTGCTTTCAGCCAGTATTCCCAGAATGTCAATGTTCACAAACTGTTAAGTATTCCTCAGCAGTCTTCCTAGTTGCCTTGGCACTGTGTGTGTGAGTGTGTGTGTTGCTGCTCCCACACTAGCTAGCACAGCAGCAAAGCATGCTCAGTGGTGAGTTGCCATGGCAGCACAGGCTTTTCTACACACAGGATAAAATGTATGGAATGCATCAACACTGGGAAGACACACCCACACACAGATCTACGAGTATATTGTGATACACATGTATTTAATTCCCAGAGAAGCTTGCAGTACCGCTCCCAAAGTGTTGACATTATGCTAATACTGGACTGAGTGCACATTAGGACGATCTAATGGGATCAGACTGGGCTTGTATTCGATGACAGGTGCTGTCCACCTCACAGCTTTAAGGCTGATTGAACACACAATATTAATGTGTTGGTGTTTTGGTCTCGCTGTGTTAACTGCTGTCTGTTACCCAGCTTTGCTCTGCTATTTGTTGTAGAGATACAAAGGCATGTCAAGGGGAACCAGTCAATGGGAACCCCTCAGCAGCCCCCTCCACCCCGCCTTCACCTTATGCTTCTTTTCTGAGCCCTTTTTTTGCACCATTGTTACTGGCCAATTGTTTTCACATACATCTTCTTCTGGTAACCGCTTGTTGCACAATGTTAGCTTAGGCTCCCTTCCAAAATCCAATTTCTCCTCTTGATTTAGGGAGTTGTTAAATAATGTGTGTGTGTGTTGTACTTGTATATGAGTGTCCGTGTATGTAGTAGTAAATGCAGTGCAGAAAATCATGGGAGCTAATGAGAAGAGAAGTCCAGTAATGGCCTGAGAAGAGAATCAGAAGCTACTGGTTGCCTCATGTGCTCACATTCCCCACACTACTTGCCCTGCCAGCTGCCAACACAAAACACCTCGCCCAGCAGCCAGAGGCTCTGACTGGGCAGCAGTTCATGTTGAATTCAGACAGGAAGCCTTCGTGTTCGCTTTTAGATTGATACTGGATAAAGTTGGAGGGGAAGGAGGGGGGTGATGGGTGTGAATAGTGGGTTTGAGAGACAGATAGAATCAGGGAAGGAAGATTCAATTGATGTACAGTCTAAAAAAAATTCAAGGAGGACTTGAAGATTGAGACAGTCTGATGGATGGATGCAGAAAAGACCGAAACAGAGAAACAGATGGGATGTATTGCTAGGAGTGCAACCCATGGTGCGAGTGAGAAAGAGGAAGTAGAGATGGATGGATACAGAGTTAAACCAAGGGCTAAATGGTAAAGTGGAGGGACATGGACACGGAGTAAGGTGCCAGTAGGAAGCAAGGGGCAACCAGGGAATGATAGAACATGTCCTCCAGACTATGATGCAATTTGCCAATGCACGAACTGACCTTAACTTTTCCATTCGGGCATTCAATGCAACACAGTGTTTAGATGGTAAAATAAATGAGGAAAGAGGAGGAAAGCAATTTCTCTTCTGGTTTATACAGAGTATAACATGGGGCTCCAGTTAGCAAAGAACAGCGTCTGTGCACTGTGCCTTCCTGACTCAACACAAAGTGCCTTGATATGCTGGGTGACATTGTGTTCAGTTCGTTTGACTGTCCACCCTCTTGTGTATGCCTTTATGTGATCGTATGCAAAAATAGCAGTTCACCTCACTTGTGTCATTCAGGTGTGTATTTATAGATGCCATTGCTGTGGCTTGGCTTTATCCCTCCTTTCCGGGGCTCTTTTATAATTGATGAGCTGCCAGGGGCTGAGCAGGGCAATAGTCCTATACATGCACACACACACACACGCACGCACGCACGCACACACACACAAAGTCAGAACCGCTCATTGCTTTAAACTCCTGTGTTGCTGCGGCTTGTCGCAAAGGTGAGCCTCCAGCTATGAATCATGGTCCATGTAGTGCTGCAGCTGTTTATATAGCTCTGACTTGCTGCTTAGCTGCTATAGCTCTTAGTCAGAGTAAAATTAAACAACCTCAGAATGTCAACTTGATGTTACGCTGCTGGATATTTAGAATTTTTTTCCAGCCGCCTTCGAAAATTGAATTAGTATTCAGACACTAGGCTCACAGAAATCGTTTTTTAATTTGCACAGATCTTTTTTGACATGAAGACGGGGTGGTAGAACAGCTACAGAAAAGCTTAGCAAAGAGAGACAGAAAGAGTGCAGAGGGCAAAATCGGCCCACAAGATTAATGGGCGAAAGCTACAGAGATGGATGGAGAGAATTTCAAGAATAGGTAAAGGGAGACCGTCTGATGGAAGGAGAGGGTGAAAGTGGTGAAATAGAGTTTGATGTTCATTTCACTCTTGTGAGTCTGCACCTTTTGAGCAGAGTGTGGCAGCCGATTGAGCTGTGAGTGATTTGAGTCACTATTCTCCACAGTGTGTACATGGAGTTGAAAGGCTTGAGCCAGCAGAGAAGTTGTAAAGAGAAAATGACTAACTTCAGCCTGATCCTTGGTATCCGGGCAGTTTGGACTATTGTTGACTCTGATGTGTTGCCGGCTCACGGTTAAGACAAGGTTGGCTGCTGTGCTTTGATCACAAGTCTAATTTGTGCATGTGGTCTTTTATCTCTTCTCTGTGGATGACTGCCTAATACTTCAGCAACAAATCTCAAGATTTCAGGCCTCAGGGTAATTTCAAATGACTTTTTAGTTTACTTCGTTACTACATGTTTTTACTGTTAACCATATGTTTGATATCTACTATGTGGAGAACACATGAACACATTCCAACTTCCTACAGTATGTAGTCCAATGTTGCTTCCTACTACTGCTTGTTTTGGTGAGGCTGATTGCTAACAAAGTAAATGTGGTCTATACACATTGACAATGCTTGTAATCCAGGATAATGCCTACTAAGCATTGCCAGACCACAGTGAGCAAAGCAGACATTGGGAAGAGTTGGCTTTTTGAAGCCGGGAAATGCTTAATATGTGCATCATTTGTATATCCTTGCAGCTTGTTCACAAGTGTGTCACGTAGCTGTTATAAGATACCAACCCCTAAGAAACAGCAAATGAAGTCGGGGATGGTGTTATGAGGAGAATTTATAATCTAGAGGCAGTTGAATTTAGAGCTGCAACAACAAACCCACACCATTTCATTTGTTTCTACTCATTTAAATGTCTTATCTGCCTATAGCTTCACAACATCCTTCTCTCTCTCTACCCTCACTTGTTTATTTATTTCTCTTTCATCCTCTCCTTCCTTCCTTCCCCTTGTTTCTATTCTAATTAACATGTTGTATGACTGTCAAGTGAGAGAAGCTGGCAGCCTGTGTGGGTT
The DNA here is from genome assembly GCF_949606895.1 of Notothenia rossii. Classification (NCBI taxonomy): domain Eukaryota; kingdom Metazoa; phylum Chordata; class Actinopteri; order Perciformes; family Nototheniidae; genus Notothenia; species Notothenia rossii. Next base: position 46,693,641 of record NC_136908.1, on the reverse strand, counting down.
TACAAGCTGCTCAGTGATGGTGGCTTTGCCAGGCAGGCATGGGGCCTGTATCACCAAGCAAGTTCGACTTAGCCTCCGTAGGTACCCTGTCCTCACTTACCCTGCTGTATGCAAGTATCACAAAGGTAGAACAACTCATGCTATTCACCCTGGATTAACCTACAAACACATTCACATTAAAACATCTGAGTAAGTAATAACTACACAATCACTTTCAACATGAACACAGCCAGATCATAGCAATATTTAAAGAGTAGCTTATTACACATTAAACATTTAAAGACATTGAGATGGAGAAACAATGAAAATCAATTGTATTCTGATCTGTTTTCACGACGCTCAGCTCAATTTACTTTACCATTGTTTGGATTAGATCATTTCAGAATGATACCACAATATATCTGTCAGCTATAATAGACGGGCTGGATTAACATTTTGTTCTCGTCTTATGAGCAGTAAACTTGCTCTGGAACAGGTTAGCCATGATGGTGGTAACTTTCTAGCTTTGTGATCATAGAAAGCCTGATTTACAGTAAGCCTAAAGTTATCCACATTACCCTCTAATCTGGCTTTGTAATAAAAGCTGCTGCCCCCAAAGATGTACTTCATAAACACTTTCTCTCCATAAGCATGCTTATACAGTACACAGGCCTCTGAATTGAGACTGAAAGGCTGATGTGGAACATGGATCACATGAATAAGCAACAACATTTCATTCAAGTGCACTTCCATAGTTCCTGGTTGACATTTGACAACTAAGCCATGCTTTAGATGCCATAAGTTAATTGCTTAGTTACATCTCTCGAATGTTCCTGCTTTTTCTCTCTACCTCGCCTGTCAAGCTCACTTTTAAAGTCTAGATCTACTCTGCCAGTTAATTAGCATCACTATTAACATTCTTCAGCCATATCAAGTCTGTGTCAAGCCAGCCAATGGGAATGTAATTATGTCCAAGCTTTCTCTCTTGTCTGCTGCACACACACACACACACACACACACACACACACACACGCACGCACGCACGCACGCACACACACACACACACACACACACACACACACACACACACAGACATTTACATAGACTACTCATGTCAAAGGTGGCTGACAGTTAAGAATCCCGCTCTGTGGCTGCTGCTGAAGGAGCCCACCACTGCTTTGGATGAAGCGCTTGAACTGGCATTAATTACTCTTGTGAAGCAGACTGTGAAGGCAAGGACTCTCCAACACCTAATTAACAATTCCTAAAGGTAATTTATTGTTAATTAAACAGTATAGAAAAAGTTTTTATTAGCTGCACACCAACACAATTACAGTGCATTAATTATCATTTCAATCTTGTTTCACGCATTGGCATTTGCCTATGTGCGAGGACCAAGTAATTGCAAGGCGATGATGCTTCAGCAGTGGAAAATCAATACCACATCTAGCAACTAGTCACACAGTGTGTTGCTGTGTAGCTCGCTTAATGGATGGCCGACAGTAACCCTGCCAAGGCTATAGTGTAATCTCCCATCAATGACTCCCATATCATTATTATGGTTCAGTGAGTTATAACCTCAGGTTCATGATGATCAAGGACAAGTGAAGATTCATGTTCTTATCCCAGGACTGCTTTATCAGAAGCAATGTTCTCCTCGTCCAGTATGTCTCTCTTTCTTCTTCATTCCACTCGACACCAACTTTCATCACTTTGGATGTAATGGATTTTCTCAAAATTGCTGATGGATGACTGGCTGAAGTAGATCCATTTTCTTCCTATTTTGTATCAGCGGTAGAGCACCAATACTTCTACAATAACTCATCTTCAGATTCATAGGAGCAACTCATCCATATTTATTTTATTTGTTTGCCTCTTTCTCTCTTCTATATCTCCATCCTTTCCTTTCCGACTTACCTCCCCTCTCCAATTCTTTGTGATTAATGGCAGAGTCCGTGCAGCTATAGAGGACACACCACTGCAGGTGAGCCCTTGCCTCCCCCCTTCTCCCTGCACGCCTCTAGCCAATCACTGCACACTTGAGGTCTCCTGGGGGTGACTGTTGGACCCACACAACTTTTCTTTTTCCTTCACCTCTCCCTTCTCTCTCTCTCTCTCTCTCTCTCTCTCTCTCTCTCTCTCTCTCTCTCTCTGCAGAGAACAGTTTGCCTCACAACTGGGTCATTCTCTCTCTTCCCTGCAGTAAATGCTAGCAGCCAGTCAGGGAGGAAAGGCTACGCTGCACTATAGCACGGCTCAACTGCATGGGAGACTTCTGAGACTGCAGAGGCCGTGTGTGCTGTTAGGGAGGGTTGTGGTTTTTTCTTGCATTTTAACAAAGCGGTTGAGAAATGTTACGTGAACAAGACATTTATTTTCCATGTGTTGATATATTCTGTATTTGGAAGCTTTCATTAGATTCTACATGAATTATGCCTCTTGCAAACATCAGCTACATCTTACAGCACCGGTTTGTTTGTTTCGCTTTATTTGCACATTCTTATATTGCTAAGATTATCCTCCCACTCATCTCACACACACACACACACACACACACACACACACACACACACACACACACACACACACACACACACACACACACACACACACACACACACACACACACACACACACACACACACACACACACACACACACACACACACACACACACACACACACACACCTTCCAAAGAGGCTGCAGTGGTGTCAGTGAATTGCAATTTAGATTACTCTGACTCGCCCATTAAGAAGAATCCAGCGTAAACATCTTTAAAAGGGTCCCTGGGTCTGTCTGACATCAAGACTTTGAAGTGTGCCTCCGGTACCAAAGCTGCAGCATACACACAATGACAGCAGAGTGAGAGAGAGTGAGAGAGTAAATAAATGAGATGGAGGGAGGGAGACTGACAGAGGAACTCTGGGAGAGATATGAAAAAGACAGCAGAGGCAAGTCAAAGGAGAAATAAATATTCACATCTGTGAGATTGTACACCTTCCCTTGCAGTCTTCTCTTTTCCTCTCAGACTGTATTAAGTGGATTTTTATCTCAGCTACACCGGCATTCCCAAAGGATTATGGGACATTTTTTACCCCCTTACTGAACACATAGCATGGTAATTGCCAATCTGCAGATGGAGACAATGTTTTTTAAGGAATAGGGCATATTTAGTTGTTGAGTGCTGATTGTGGGTGGGTGTGGTCTTTTATTTAACTTAAAAAAGCTCTGTGTAATTTGGAGTTCACACAGGCTCTCATAATGTCTAGACACATTATCACTTAGTGGCCTGTGTCGACTGAAGGTGCACCCTCCTCCCTTCTTCTTTCTCCTTTCTCTTTAAATCTCACCTTCACAGATTGGAAAGAAAGGTGTGACACCCAAGTTCAGCCATGCGTGCTGATATTTATCACACACGCAGAAGAAGTTTCTCTCCTAAAACTGACCATTTTACATTTGCACATGAGTTTTTAAACAGGCATACAACAAACTATCATGCATGCATTTGCTACATTTCTCCAATGTACATAGTACAAGTGGTGCCCAGACACACTTTCCCCTCCATTTTCCCTTAAACTTTTGCCAACTAATATCCAGGAAAGGAGCCAATGTAGCTCCTCATTAATTGTTTTTGAGGTGAGCAATAGCCTAGAATCCCTCGCGCACACATGCTGTCTGTGACACCTCTCGAACAGTTGCAGTTAAGACTCGAACACAGCACTGCCTCTCTACTTCCCTCTCTCTCTCAGCAAGTGCCAGCTTCTTCTTGTCTGATATTCATCCCTGCTGTGAGACTGGACTTGTGGTTTGTTAACATAGATTGCAAAAAATACCTATCATGCGTGTATATCTATTTAAAGGGTGTCTTGTTCTTGAAAATGAAACTGAATAACTATAATAGAAGTACCATCAGAACAGAGGCACCCAGCATGATGTGAAAGAAGTTAAGTTAGGGCGTCCTATTTCCTCCCCCAAATGTAGCAAAACAAAATGGTAAATGATCCAGTGGGAGTGTTGGTAAGTGAAAGACGATCATTTTTGTACTGTACAGTAAAATGCGCTTTGATGAGCAAAAGCATTGGGAATACCATGTGTTCTTCTCCTATCTGTCGAAATATTGTCTGCCAGCTGAGATCAGCCAGCACAAACTCCCAACAGTCACCGCTCACTGCTGTAATACTCAAAGATGGATTTAGGTTACCCATCACAGAAGCCCTAGAGCTCTGAGAGGTGTGTGTGTGTGTGTGTGTGTGTGTGTGTGTGTGTGTGTGTATCTACCTGCCTGAGTCCTCCAACAAGCCAGCGCTATGATATTTGTTATCCTTTTCTCCACGTCCTTGATTCCTGACATTTGAGCACCCTGGGAAATTTGACTTCCAAGGAAACTCTGATGTTCACCCCCCCGCCAACCCAATTTTTTGTATTCTCTGCCTGCCTGCTATCATTGTTGACTAAAACTCAGCGCGGCATCTCGACTACTACTCTCCTCCCTGGAGACGGAGGCCTAGTTTTTGCTCCCCATATGTAATCAACCTCTCCCGTTTCATTAATGTTAAGCCCTTAGCACATAGAGGAAGTACAAAAAAAAAGCTAAGTCACTGAGTGTGCGGAATATCAATCAAAGAGGTTTTTGGGTACAGACAAAGGATGCAGAGAGGAGGTAAGGAAAGCAGACAGAGAGGACTAGAGAAAAATATGCATTAAATATGTATTGTTGAAACAACAAAAATTAGAAGGCAACAGAACATTTGGATGTAGAAATGACATCCCTCAGTCTCATCTCATCATTCGCCCTCATCTTTTGTCAAAAATAAATAAATTCTAAATCACTGTCTGTGTTTGGCTAACAAGCATTGAGCCTTGCCAGGCAGGCACGTGGCTGTGGCCGTTCCATCTGGTTTGGCTCTCCAGATCTCTCCTCGTTAGGCCATTACTGCCGTTTAGTCTCAGCTGCCCGCTCCTACAACTGGCAAACCAACCAAACCACTGTCCTCCTCTCCTTCTGCCGCCACCATTATTGCTTGGCCCTCGTCCGCAGTAGCAGCTTAACCGTCCGCTCCAAGTCCAATAAGCTCTGCAGCCACACAGAAAGTACTCTCAGAAAAGTAAAAACTCAATCAGTGTGTGCTCTCTCTGCAGGAACCGTTGCCACTGGTGGAATTAGTTTGACTAAATCTTGCTGTCATCATCAGAAACCTTTTATGGGAGATTTTAAAAATACAATCTAAAAATGCAACTATCAAAAGGCTATTTAACACAAAACCAAAAACGCTCAACATGCGTCATTCTTGCATCATATGGCATCACCAGCACATGTTTAATGTGCTTTAGAGGTGGATGCTGGTTAAGCTCTATTTATTTTCACTCGTACCTTGTGTTGTGATACAATGCCCTACAGTTTAGGCTCGTATTCCCTGGCGGCTTAGTACACCACAGATGTAACTGTGTGTGTAAGAACATGTTGGCAGGCACCCTGTTTCACACAGCGTGGGCTACAGACTTGGCCGACAAAGACACGTCAAGGGAGACACGTTCGGAAATAGAAGCCTCAGCCCTCACTTCTACCCAGACGGATGATATAAGAAAGCAGGGAGTTAGTAATAGATGCCAGTGTATGGAGGAATAGGCCATTACCCCTTTATTTTGCCCTCTGCAGCTTTTCTTACCATTGGATCATCTGTGTGATTGTCAAAAGAAATGCGGATTCACTTTCTTTGCCTTCTCCATCACTCCCTGTGTGCCACTACTTTGAGGGTTTTTGATTTCACACTTTTGCTCAACATTATCAGACCAGCCTCCGCTTGATAACCGCCTCCTTTCTGATTTGCACATAAGGCCAACATGTCAACCAGAAGTTGAATAATGAGCTTGTGGTGCCAATTTGAGAGTTATGGCGGGTGGGGGTGGTGCACATTGGATAATATGCAAAATGAGCAAAACGAGCAAATGGAGGGTGCATTCTCATCTCTAAGAAACATGTTATTAATGCTTAATTTGTCCCAAAAGAGCCCTCCAGATCTCTGACTCATACAAAAGTCAGTTTCTCCTTTTGCTTATGAACTTGTTAAATAAATTCTGTACATTTCCTCCTTTATCTTATCATTTATTTCCTTCCCTTCATGGAATGTAGACGGTAGTGATCCCTTTATGTTCCCCTACCTGAGGATACAAATAAATACAATGAGTTCATCCCGTAATAGTTTTTAGTCCTCTCTCAATAGGGTTAATGGAATATTTATTTTAACTGGAAATCCTTAACAAAAGGTGTTTTCTTTTAATGAAAAATCACAGTTCAGTTTAATGGATGAATGTTTTTTTTGTTTTTTTTAACGTTAACAAGGCAAATACCTGTAGGAACAGCTGCTCAAGTTTATTATGGCCAGGGTCTCTGTGCTGCTGTCTTTGGAGACTCCAGGTCCCCAGCACTGTGCACCTTTGTCAGAAACACAGCCGATGAACGTCACTATAGTTCTTTCTGTGAAAACAAATCATCTCTTGCACTGTTCCCTCATAAACACACATACTGTAGATGTGTTCATGGGACTCAAACACTTAGCTTCCTCAAGCTAAATGGCCACTAATTCTCTGTACCAGGGGATTATACATAATTGATTTATGGATGAGGAGTGAAATTACTCATCAGTTGAAAGAAAAGGGGCATGTTTTTTCTTCAGGCTAGAGCGTGCCAAACTGTATTGTGGAGGAGATGTACTTGTTCTGAACCCATCTCTACAGCCTGTTTAAAATCATAGCAGTTTAGGAAATACTGTATTATGTCCAATGCTGATGATGATTCCGTAACATTGGAACAAAACAAAAATACCTTAACTTTCATCACAATGACAGTGGGCCCTGAGGCCAGTGTCATCAACACACTGCATTCTGCTTGATTGTATGGCATTTAAAGGCACATAAAGCCGTTTCATTGTAGATGTTAATAGATTTTATCTTCCTGTTGTTGGCCAGCAGGCCCATGAAAGAATATGCATACTATCAACTATTTTCATAATCTCCTTTGTTTATCTAGCTACACTCAATGTAGTTTAGGAAATCTCAAGCTATGAAATGTACCTCCTCAGGGCTCAATGCTAACTTTTAAAAGTGGTTGCCAGGCTGGCCTGGTTAGGCATCAGCTTTTGGTTGCCAAAACTGAAATACGGTTGCCATTTTTAGTCAATTTATATTTTAAATAATTAAGATACTATACAGTTATACATCAACGTAATAAGGAACATGTGACACAAAAGAATGTTCAAATGCTTTACAATAAGTAATTAACACAATTATTTGAAACTTAAGTGGTAGTAAACTTGTCCACCCTCAATTGCTGGTATACAAAATACCAGTAATGCAGCTGTTGTTCTGTTCTTCACAGATCCCTCACAAATGAATTGAGCAAGTCACTAGTTTCTTGGTCATCCCCCACCATAGATCCACTGGCCCTTCAGCATTGAAGTCTTGGATTGGCCAGACTAATACATTTCTAATGTTAAATAAATGAAAACGATTCACAGTTAAGAATTAGATATTAATTATGAATGCTGTAAATTACCTTTAATATGTCTAACTA
>NC_136908.1:46258591-46678591 GCF_949606895.1 Notothenia rossii | reverse complement strand
CTTTTTTTCTCCCCACTCTCACCTCATATCTTCCTTTCTTCAACTTAAACACATTTTTCCTTGACGGCACTTGCATGGCAACAGCACGCTTGGACATGAGTGTTGCCATGGAGGAGCATTTGAACAACTGTGGATGTCACTACACCATATTACTTTAATAATTGGATGTTCAATGTCCTTAAACTCTTTGAAGATTGGGTTTGCTTTGTGACTTATGACATATGTTCTGAATTTCCATTTTCTAAGGTCAATAAGGTTATCTACAATGATTTGATTTAATTTGGCACACAGTATTCATGGTGTGAGTAGGGGCATGTCTGTATATGTTAAGAACAAGCACATTTAATAAAGTAGCTTAATAATATCTCCTGGTAACGTACACAATAGTATTTGTATATATTCACATATAGGCTTGAACACTGTGCTTGCTATAAGGACACTAGAGGATCCACTAGAGACATGATATTAAATAGACTTGCACAATTAAAGAATTCTAATTCAGCCCATGCAGCAGGTTCCTTTCGATAAATCATGGAGATAAAGTATCTGTACTATGTTATCAAATAAAGAGTATGGCTTTGCACTCTGGGAGCCCCAAGTTATCAGTCTGCCAAACATGCACCTTGAATCATCTCATCATTTGGAATCAGTAACACTCAAAGCTCTATTTGCAAGCACAGAGAGGTGGCAATTTGATGCACTTTGGATCAGAAGCTGGAACAAGCTCCTTTCCTCTCCATGCTGTCTTTCAATAAATTCAGATGATTTCCCGTGTCATTAAATACTGAATTTGACTTGCAAATTGTCCCCTTGTGCTCTCCATGAAGATGAGATGACACACACACACACACACACACACACACACACACACACACACACACACACACACACACACACACACACACACACACACACACACACACACACACACACACACACACACACACACACACACACACACACACACACACACACACACACACACACACACACACACACACACACACACACACACACACACACACAGTGAGGCAGACAGACAGACAGCACTTGCGTATTTCATGTTTAATTAAGCGGTTTGTCTGCGAGAGAGTGCATCGGGAATATTACACTATTACATCAACGTGTTTTCTTTAATAAACTTTTCCTTTCACTACTCAATATCCTGTGGCCCTATAGGGGGCAGTGCACATTAGTGGCCTCTTTTGTCCTCTGCCAGCATGACCAAGGTAAACATCCTCTTGGATTATCTCTTTCATTCTTTATCTCACTCTCTTCCTTCTATCAACCCCCCTTTCTTCACCCTCTCTCCCGCCTTCTCATCCTCTTTCACACTCACTCCATCTAGATTCTGTCTTTTTTTTCCGTCTCCGAGATGAAAGCCTCCCCACAGCTCCTTTCAGTCCTCCTGAAGCGGCCCAAATTAGGTAGCTTATCTGATGATCCCCCCCCCCTTCCTCAGACAGACAGACACACTGTCACACAGTAGCATGCAGATACACTTGTCTTTCTAGCTCACACTCTCTCAACACTGTCTCACACTTCTGTAAAAAAGACCCCATCTGCACATGGACACTCTCTTTTAGAGGCCCACTTATGCACCATGTAAACATATGCATAGGCGGATGACAAGAAACACTCCTACTCACACACACACACACACACACACACACACACACACACACACACACACACACACACACACACACACACACACACACACACACACACACACACACACACACACACACACACACACACACACACACACACACACACACACACACACACACACACACACACACACACACACAGACGGTGTGCCTGGAGGCATGGCAGGCCTGGTGGGAGATCCTGGGGCCTGGCATTGTGGTATGAGGTGCCTGGCGTCTGGTCCCCAGGGGAAGTGGGCCGACTGTGATGTGAGGTTATTGGGCCCCGCTCAGCACTGCTTTCTGGTCCTCTCTGTGGGGGGGAATGATGGAGTGCAAGCGTATGACGGGTTTTATTAAACAGTAATCCCAACAGCTGTTGTTCAACCCTTCCTCCAGCTCTCTTCCTACATTCTTCCTTTTCCTTCCGTCTTTTCAGCAGTCTGTCTGTTACAGAGCACACCAAGCAGATCCACTAGAGACCCCTCATTACCGACTCACGTCTCCTAAACATTCAGTTCATAGACATCTAATGTACATCAAAACATTTGCTTAGTTGGGGAAATAAATGCTGTCTGTATTATGTTTTCTTTTAAACAACATGACAAGGAAATTAATGTAGCAGAATGTGTCCGCCAATGGGTTCTGCCGAAATATCTTTTGGATTTCGGAGGGTGTTTTTCCCTTCCTTGGCAATAAAAGCATGATAAACACTTTTATGGTCGGTTCTAGGCAACGAAAAACTATTCTTGGTTTAACACGAGATTGGTGGTGTTGACACATTTAGCAAAGTAATGCTTAGTATCATCGATATACATTTTTTAGTAAATTAGGTTGATCTACCTAATTCAAACACATTCACATACAATAAAGTTAATTTGTTACTGTCTATTGTGGCGTTGTCGTCCAGACAGCAAGTGACTCCATTAGGCCTCTGACAGTGGATGAAGATACATGTGTCTCTTTGTCTATGTGCTAGTGAAGCCCTTAATGTAGCAGAAGAATTAATGAGTCAGAGAGCAAAGGGTGAAAGTGCAGCTGTACACTGGCACCTGCACTCCACACACATGCACACACACGCCCCGCCTATACCTGCAGCTGGCCACTGATTGAGCTGTTCCCCACCCAGGGGACCCCCTCAATGAGGAACACGTGTGTCTCCCTCACTAATTACCCCCCTTACACCAGCTTGCCAAGAGTGCACCCCTTCCTCTGTCTCTGGGTCTTAATAAGATACAGTAGTTTCATCTCTGTCCCCATACATCTTCCCATCCTTCTCACTTTATTCTCTTGGCTCCTCTCCCTCCCTCCCCCTTCCTGTCTGTCACCCAGGACGTGTCCCACCCCAGCTCTGTCCCCTAGGCCTCTGCCCTCTCCCCCGGGTGCTCTGTGAAGGAAAGGCCTGGGCTTTGACGCCCCGTCTAGACCCTGACACCAACCACACAGGGAGAGAACATAATGATGGGTTCAGCAAATGTGCTTACTGGCTCTAACCCACATGGGTGTGGGTGCACACACACATTCTTTCTCCACTGTTTCCTTTCTCTTCCCCTCTGACTCTGTCTTAGTGACAGAAATGACAATGGAGCCGTCTGTTCACCATATCATTAACATGTCCCCCACTGTACTTATCTGGTTGGGTACATAATTAAAGATTATTTTAAATCTAATCATCATACAATTTAAGCCTGATCCCTAAACTAATACACTGTGAGCATTATCCTCTCTTAAGCTGACTTAATAATAATTTGGCTAAATAGTCCTACTTTATTGGTGGCTTGTACACTTTGTTGCTGCTTTAGTTTGATACTGCAAAGAGTTTGTTACGGCCTGCTGCATTTCACTTTGTTACGTCTGATAATGAAGTCATAGAGAAGTAACACTTGAGAAAACTTAAAACAGATGCATTACATTACATTCATTACATTGACATTTCTGATTCAAATAATTAAAGAAAAATATTCCAAAATATATAATAAAAAAAAAAACTAATACTAATATTTGGGGGGTTTTGTTTGTGAAATTAGCCTCATTAACAGTTTGCCTCATTCTGATGAAATGCAGTAGCTTGAAAAGACAATTGTGGAAGTGAACTATACAGTATTATTTTTCTTCCTGAATGAATTTGTTTTTTCTTTCTCAAGCTATTTGGAAGTTGCACATAATTCTAATTAAAACTATATTCACTGAATGTTTCTCATGGATGCATCAGTTTATCCTTGAAAGTCAATGCTTCAATTGGTAGTCTGTGCAAAAGTAAAACCCCAAACATTGAGCATAACAAAAAACTGCACTGCGGCTGGCTTCAGGGTGACCTACAATACTTTGTGACTCAGATGTTATACAACTTTTCTACCTCTGTGATTCACACTATCACACACTTTAATTCAGTGTGTGACAGTGCTGTCCCATACACTTCATCAGGTTAGGTGTAACAGGTAATATCGTAAACAGGACATATCAATGAAATTGTATATCATTTGACGGGTTTTCAAAAAACACAAGTTTGTATTCAGTTGGAAATTGTCTCGACTGTCAGGAGGTGATTTGTAGAAGATTGTCTCTTGTCACACACACTCTCTTTCTCTGTTTATTTTCCCTCAATTTTTCTCAAGCAGACACTCTGCTTTGAGCACTAATGAGAAATCAGGAAGAGCGGCGAATGCTTCGGTCATGATGGTCATGACAAGAGATGGATGTTGCCCTTTTCTCTCCCCTGTTTGTTTGGCTTTGTGTTTGTCTGAGCAGTGAGCCAAAGGACAGGGTCAGTGGTGTTGAATGACAAAGTGTGTGTGTGTGTGTGTGTGTGTGTGTGTGTGTGTGTGTGTGTGTGTGTGTGTGTGTGTGTGTGTGTGTGTGTGTGTGTGTGTGTGTGTGTGTGTGTGTGTGTGTGTGTGTGTGTGTGTGTGTGTGTGTGTGGGGGGGGGGGGGGATGGGGGTGGGTGGGTGGGTGGGTGTGGGTGTGGGTGTGTGTGTGTGTCACATTTACCATCATTCTGTGTGTCTGTGGCTGTTTTGATTGGGGGATCCATTATTTTTTGTTTAATTGTAAATGTAGTGCTGTTATAAGTAGCTTGCTATGTTCCTTATTTGTATTCTTGATCGCATTGTTGAGTTTATTTTACTGTGACTCTTTTCGTGTTTTGATCGAATTGCTCTCTTTCCTGTCGTCTTTGTCTTTCTGTTTCGTTCAGTCAGTTGTGTGTGTGAGTGTGTGTCTGACCACTGTCTCTTTTTCTCTGTAAAGGCAGTCTAATGAGCACACCGACTTCAGTGGAACATACAAAGACAACTAAAACACACACACACACACACACACACACACACACACACACACACACACACACACACACACACACACACACACACACACACACACACACACACACACACACAGCTTGATTGGGCCCTGCCACTGTGTCTCTTCAGCCTAATGAGCAATGCTGGACAACCGGTATAACAATCATATCTCTGTTTCTGTGTTTGTCTGTTTGCACTGGAAGCTGCGTGCCAATGCTAATTCTGCAGCAAACTCTCTAAAGCTTGATGTGCACTGTTTTACTTCAGAACTTCAGTACAACACTGCCACGCTGTAGAGTAATATACATCTTAGAGCTTTTGTGCTGATTTCTCACTGTTTGTTAACATAATAGGCTGCTGGAGTCCAAAAAGGAGTAGTACAGAGAAGATGGGATATTGCTGGAGTGGCTCAGCATCATGGTAACAGCTGGGCTTTGTCTTGTTGGTAAAGTGGAGAAATAGAGTCATTGCCATTTGTTTGGGATTCAATAACAAAATCCAGATCATGGTGAAATCTTTTTACTGGAGCAGCGTGTGTGTTTCCTCCATATATTGTGCAACTGCTTGAGTACGTTGTCCCTAAGTGACCTATAATAAGTTCATATCCGTCCATCTCCAGATTTGTGTGTCTTTGTGTGTATTCAAGGGCTCTTTAAATATACGCTATTCTGCTGTTATCGGAAATCTTGAACTTTAAGAGATAGCTTGTGATACTCTCCCGACATCTGACCTTCAATTATGATCCATAGATTAGTTCTCTGTTCCCTTCAGCAGCGATGTCTGCTACTTCAGTCATTTTGTGGAAAGAATCTCAACAAGATACATGTTGACTTAGTAGAGAGACCATTTATGTATCCCACTGCCTCTTTGCCAAGTTATTCTTCACACACAACACACTTGAGTGAAATAGCTTTTTGAATTATGAGTGTGAAATAAATCAATTGCAACAGACTGGCCATTGTCTTGTAACACTGCATCTGGATTTTGCAATAGCATTTATAATAGATGAACGATCCTTTTGTCATCTAAACACCACTTGCTGATAAGGTTTTAGAATATTTGGTACTAGTCGATATGATGTCTGGCTGTCTTGTCGGAAGATCAGCAAAATATATCAGCATTGCTGAGGATGATAAAACAACTTGTCCATGGAGTAGTTGACTTCTTTTTTACTGTGTCTATAAACTATTTTTTTCTTGTTTACAGCCTAACATAACTTTTTGTAACAACTTTATAATGCACTGTAAATCAGAGATCTGTGTCTACAAAGATTGTTTATCTGCATGTATTTATTCATATTGCTTGCGGCTTAATGATGACCACCAACTGAGTCACAGAACATGTTTTGATTTAACGCTACATCACTTTGTGTATCTTGGAACTGACTGTGTCTAACGATCATATGAGCAGGGTTCAGGATAGGCCATAACATGGCATCGTGTTGTTTTGTTTGTCATCCCCCCCGTGTCTTTCTTACCTCTATGGTGGGCATATTTGATTTATCATACAAAACATAAAGAATGAAACAAATAAACACACTTTTTCTTGATCATTCTCTGTTCACACTGCACTTTGAATTCACATCCAACCTATTTGATCACAGTGTGCTTGTGTGAATGTTAATGCATCTCTCTATATGTTCAGTGTTTGTATGTGTCCTCTGGTGTGTTTACTATATCATAAACATAATGACCATTTTAATCATTTGGCACACGGACGCACATGCAAACACACTCTCATCCACGCCTCGGGGAACATGTCACTTAGTTTGACCTGTGGAGTTTTGGCACCAGATGTCTCCAGCTGGCACTGCTGGAGACATATGCTACATCTCCATCCTTGTGTGTGTGTTTGTGTGTGTGTACCTCGGCACTTTCAATAAGCCCCAGTGTTTGCTTTTGCCTTATTGCCTTTTGTCTTTTCATTTCCAATCTCCTCTCTGTTCCTTTTCCTCTTCCTTTTCCCATTTCATTGTTGTCCTTCACTCTGATGCTTTCATCACTCTCTTCTTTAGCTGTGGGTGTTTTCTAAATTATGAACACCGACCTTTCTACATTTAAGAAATTAAGACCGCTGCTACTATTGTAAAGAAGAATTTTTTTTGGCACAACTCCGAACTGCTTTGTGCCACAACTCACCCCTAGGGAAAATAGAAAAGCTCAGTATAATACCCGCTTACAGTATGTGTATGTTTGTGTGCACACTGTTGTTTTTACCCTTTCACACACACACACACACTCACACACACTCACACACACACACACACACACACACACACACACACACACACACACACACACACACACACACACACACACACACACCACACACCCACACACACACACACACACACACACACACACACACACACACACACACACACACACACACACACACACACACACACACACACATCATTTATGAGGCCATTTATTCTTGAGCATGCACAAGGATGTTCCTTTATTTTGTAGTGCTGAATTATTCAGATGCTTGTTGTGAAGGATGCCCATGATGATAAGGGATAGGAACACATGTGAGCACATGCACACGAAAACACACAGAGGCGAGATTCCCCTTTGTGATCTATTGGGATTCTCCTTCCGTTGTTTATCTCCGCAGTATTTGTACGTCTCCCTTGGTGGAAGATGATGAATCATCGACTTGCCTGGTCATGTACTGTTTACCTGCAGCAGCTTTTTTTAGCATAGATCACATCCTCTATTCCATCATTATAACTGAGGAGCGTCCCTCTTAGTTAATAATAGTAAAACCATAATAAAAATAAAAATGTTTACTACTCTCCTTAAAACATTGAATGTTGTAAAAGCTATCTTTATGTTTGGCACTCCACCCTTTGTTACATCAATGTTACAAATAGTGGCAATGATTCGTTCAATTTGCATATCAAAATTAAACTTAATGTTAACTCTTAAAATGTAACAAAAATGCACTCCACTGTGATTGTATCTACTGACAAGACCATTGAAATGTGTTACGAACATATACGTGGTACCATTAACTTTCTCACACACGCACGAACGCACGCACGCACGCACGCACGCACGCACGCACACACACACACACACACACACACACACACACACACGCACACACACACACACACACACAAACACACACACACACACACACACACACACACACACACACACACACACACACACACACACACACACACACACACTCTGATGCACCCTCTCCTGTGGTCTCCTTCTCCTTTCCGTCCTGTTGACACAAACACTGGATTGTTCCACTGTATTTGTTTACAGCGTGTTACATCATGGCACCTTTCACCGCTCCCCTGTTATTAGAACTGATTTGTCTGGTTGCTGCAGTGCTGGAAAGGAAGCCTCACAATGTGAGAATGTGTGTTTCAGTTGTGATGTGTGGTGTGTCCTTTCTCTTGTGACAGTCGAGCAAGAGTGGCAGACTGAGATGTGGCCCTCAAGGCCCCAGCACATCATTACCATCTCTTAGCAGACGGGATTGATTTGGACACAATTTCTGCTGTTAAAACTGACAGGGGTTATGCGCTTGATCCCAAAACACAGAATTGAAAAGCTCCATTGAAGGTCACATATAAAAACATCTCTGATTACTAATGCACTGTATTGAATAACGCCAAGTTTCTTTTCTTTTACTATTAGAATACTGCTCCGATTGAGCTTAAAGAACATAGACAAACAAGTCAAAGATAATTCACTGTAACATAATGAATAATGTAGCACACATATTCATGGGCACTCATTGATGTTAACCTCCCAGTCCTTATCCATCATTCATTAGTGGAGCGACATCTGCATTTTGAATGGGCAATATCCTCAGCCAAAGAAGTCAAAGTTGAAATGGTTGTTAGCTTGTTTTTTTAATCAGAGTGTGAATTAATAATGTTATGAAGGAAGGGTTTAACTTTGTGAGGCTTTTCTGGATATCATATACTATACACAGAAAAAACAGTGTTGATCTTCCATAAAATGTTATTTTCAACTCATTATATGGCTTCCCTCTTAAGTTTGAATAGATCATGCACATCCTTTGATGAGTTTGGAGTTAGAGCCAAAGATAATGACTGCACAAAACAATGTGGAGAAAAGGTTGAGGTTTCTCAGACCCAGTCCACAGCAGCAGCTCTCCACCCATGGGGGAGCTCCCTCTCTCAGTTAAAGGTTGTGGTGCAGTTTGTTCTAGGTTTATGAGCAGTTAAAACAGCAAGGATCCCTGGAGATCAATTAATAGTTCATAGAAGAGAGGAGAGAGCAGAGAACTTGCCTGTCTTTCTGGTTCATGCTGCCATGCGCAACTGCCAACGCTTGCTTAATTAGGCCAAAAATATATTTTCACAATGTGCCTGCTAAAAACATTTTTGTCTGTGTTTTTACATTCTCATATGATTCATAAGAGATTGTGTCTACACTTATCATTTACCAAATTGATTTTTGAGTTAGGAGGCATTTTCAAGGAAGAAGGCAAATGAGTCTCAAAGCTCACCCCAGGAGGATATGCTATAATAATGGACCTGGAAAAAGAGTTAGACCGAGTGATGGGGAAACGATCAAGTGCCTAGTTCTTACACTTGAAATGCTTCTGATTACAACACAAGGCAGACTAAATGAAGGTTGTTTTCAGACCCATGTATAGTTCACTGTACCGGGATATTCCATGTCCTTGGTTGTGACAGAGGTGCTGTAAGATCCCCCTCAGTGAGTTCAGCACCATGGACAGGGACAGGGCAGCCCCTCAGGTTGGCATCAGGGGCACAAAGGTTGTGATACGGTCGCAGCGGGGTGACTTTCATCACTTCATGGAGACTTTCAACATAAGTGTGCAAGTTCCCAGTCTTGGTGTAAGGATCCAGCTGCAGTTTGTCAGAATAAATGAAGTGCTCAGCGTCCCTGCAGCTCTTGACTTAATTTAATTTGTCACACTTATTTTGCCAGAAGGTCTAAATGTATTACAGCAGAGACTGTTTACTCTTGTTTTCTTCCTCTTGGGTTAACATAATCTCTTTAATGTCATGGGCTTATTGCAGAGAGGGCTCTGCTCACACTGCAGTGGTTCTGTCAGGGGTCAGCGCACGTTGTAGCACTGCAGAGGAAGGGGCTGCTGCAGAGCTGGAAGCTTCATAGCACACACAGAGGGACACAACTTATGATAGCACACACTCCAGATGGAAGAGACAGAGGGAGTTAGAGGGCTTTATGAAAACAATAACTTGTTCAGGAAAAGAGGGATTGCAGAGGAGAACCCAGCATGTCATTGAGTGTGAAAGAAAGGGGAAACTGAGCTCTAATAACTGAGACAGCAATGACAAGTTTATTTCCCCCATTTCTTCACTAGCTGTCGTCTTGTATGCAACAACAAATACATTTTTGTTCATATTTAACACATTATTCCGCACCTCTGTTTTCATATTTCTAGCACATAAATCTCATTGCTGATTAATAATTTAAGGTGAAGAGAATATATTGCTGGGTGCCATATTTATTTTTAAGCTTTTTTGAGATGATTATTACCGGTATATTGTTCTGCCTGCTTAAAAATACACATACATAATTTGCCTCTCTAAAACATGATCCATGTCTGTCTCTTTGACACCTATCCAGCATGATAGTGTGTTTCTGTGTATATCTTATAGTAAGTGCTTTTACGTCCATACATGGAATCCACTTATTCATCCATTGCGTCATTTCTGAGTTATGGCATTTTTTGAGCATGCATATATTACTTGTACACACAATTAATTGTATCCGTGGCACATGCACTTTGACAAAGAGTATCTCCAGAGGGGCAGCGTACATCTGCTTTCCCCTCATTAACTCAATGCATGATGCCATTTGTCAGCTACACTCTCATCAGCTTCAATAGTCCACATGTGTGTCCAGAGACGGATCAGGTGGAAAACACAAATCCCAGAAGGCCCACCTGACCCCCCCCCCCCCCCACCCCCCACCCCCCACCCCACGGACATCAACACAGTGCCAGTTGCTCAACTGCTGCTTAACCTCTGACACAGACACCTGGGCAAAAGACTGGCAGCATCGAAAGCTGTTATTCTGCTTCAATTAGTTCAGCTTCCTGACCTTTCATGTACAAACTATACTGCAACTCCTCTCCTCTCTTTCTCCTTCCAGCTCTGTCTATTCCAAGGAGGAAACACACCGGTACATCTGACCGATCTTGTCTTATTTAAATAGGCCAAGCCAGAAATAGTATGCCCATGTAATACTCTGAAATCAGGCCTCATCAACTCAAGTCTTGGTTAATGAAACCGAGATATGTGCAGTTCATTTCCTTGTCTTAACCCTGATGGCAGCTTCTCTGTGTACACTGGCTGCAGAGATCTGATATGTATTTTCATCATACTTACAAGGGAGGTAATATTCTTTTCATAAGGGAGTGGTATTATTAAAACATGAATAGATTAAGTAACCTTGAGACTCTGACTCCAAGACTTCATGCTCTCCTCACCGTTGCTATGGCAATGCAGCAGCAGTGCCTTGCAGTGTGGAGTGTTTTCTACAAAGCTCACTGCAGTTTTCATTCCAGTGGGTTGTGCCTCCTCTCTAAGTTCCCCCTGCATGGTGATGACCCAATGGCTCCTGCAGAACACGTCTGTGTTTGGGTGTGTAATACGGCAGATAGTGTCTCTGTTTATGTGGGTGTGTGTAGCCAGAAAGATAACCAGGATTTGGAGTATAAGTATTAACGTGGCTTCAGGTGGTGCAGACCCTCGCACCCATCTATCTTCCTGTAGAGATAAGGGCAACTCACAGCCACACATACATCAAGTACACATAGTTTGATCAATACATGTGTATCACACCCTCACATATTCAAATGTTGTATTTTTTACATTTCTTTGGGCATCTTAAGATAGGACTAAAGGTCATACCACATACTTAAAGTGTGTTTAGATCTGACTCACAACCTTTATTTCATGCTCATATCTGTCCACTTACTCTCTAGAGCATACTGCGTAGCCAGCTATGCAGCTTTTACAACACAAAATAATAATAATACAGACCTACCTCAGTGCCAGTTAGAAAAAGAAGCTGAAATATGATAAAGTATGTCTGCCACCAGAGTGACATCCATAGAGCTCGCCACATGTCTTTAAAGACTATTTTTGGCTGTCGGTGTCTCATGGCGGGCCTCCGTATGTTCAGTGGCTGTCATTCTGCCTCTCCATCTGATTTAGTAAACTTTAACAACATTCAGCGGGGAAGGCAACACCTGTCGATGAGCAATGAAGAACAGGTGCCGCCGCGCCAAGGGAGAGATGCTGAGTCACTCACACACAACTCCACTCAATAGGATTTGGATAGGATCTCTGTGAACCGTGAATCATTTGATTGTATGGCATTGTAATGGTATTAATGTACTTGGACATCATTGTTTTTGCTGCAACATTGAGAAGCATCTTTCAAATACAGACCTACTTTAAAGCTTTTCTGACCTGGATGTTTTCATATGAAATCCAGCATAGCTCTCCTCTAATTCACAGATGTTGCAACAACAAACTGTTTTCTGCAGTCACACTGAAATCCTCCCTATTGAAATAACATATGTGGTAACAGTGTTAACAAATACCTTAGTAAACAACTATAACCAATGTGTTAGCTTCTGAGACATTTTTGCAATAATGCGATTATAATAGCAAATATTTATTTCCAAGTATGCCTTAATATAAAGGACACACTGTAGGTAGAAATGCTATGTTGTATGTTATCAGTAATGGAACGAGACAACATTTCCATGGATTATTTATACTACAGTATAAACTCAGTGGCCTTAGGTAATGCTCGTCATTCTCCATTCTACTTGCTCCTCAACATTTCTGTATATGTTGAGTGGATGGTAAAACCCCAGGGCTTTATATGGTTTGGACCTCAGCAACTAAGCTTGTGTGTAGCTTTTGTGTTACTACATGAAGACACAGCTCACACTGTCTCTGTCTCTGCTGCAGTTAGAGCTAAGTCTTAACCCAGGGGAGCCTCTCTCCAAGCTGTCTGAAAAACAACAACAACAACAACAACGAAGCAAACATTTGGACACGACAGAAACAGCATCCTCTATCGGGTTTTATTCCTCCCACTCTCTTCTCACCCGTTAATTCCCAACCCTGCTCTTCCTTTTCATGGCCTTGTTTGTATCACTCGTCACCTTGCCT
Organism: Notothenia rossii; assembly: GCF_949606895.1. NCBI lineage: Eukaryota > Metazoa > Chordata > Actinopteri > Perciformes > Nototheniidae > Notothenia > Notothenia rossii. The sequence continues at coordinate 46,665,451 of NC_136908.1, read as the reverse complement.
TCCTTGGCATGGTACCTCCTCTGCTTGTTCCTTTAAACCTTTCCTTCCTTCCATCCTTCTCCATCTATCCTCAAATCTTTCCTTTTCCTGGTTTCCATGATGTACTTCCCCCTTCTGCGACTCTCTTCCTCCCTCCCCTCCTGTCTCCAGTTGTACAGCAGCCAAGCTCCCGCTCCCCACTACGTATCTTTACCCGGGGGCAGCTCTGCCAACAATTAGAACACATTACTGCCAATTGTGCCACCTGCGGCCCTCTGAAAGGCAGAAAAGGGGGGGGGGGGAGGCACCATGCCAATAGAGGTGGGGGGTGGGGGGGGGGTGCATGTGGTGGGGAGATGGAGTGCTTTGCAGCTTTCAGGATACCGCCACAAAGCACAGTGTTTAATTACCAATAAACACTGGTTTAATCATGGGCCTGAATGCTGCCGGATAGACAGACTGCAACTGTCTTCTTCTTTGTGGGGGGCTCGGGTATGAGCTGTCGGTAACTGTGTGTGTGTGTGTGTGTGTGTGTGTGTGTGTGTGTGTGTGTGTGTGTGTGTGTGTGTGTGTGTGTGTGTGTGTGTGTGTGTGTGTGTGTGTGTGTGTGTGTGTGTGTGTGTGTGTGTGTGTGTGTGTGTGTGTGTGTGTGTGTGTGTGTGTGTGTGTGTGTGTGTGTGTGTGTGTGTGTGTGTGTGTGTGTGTGTGTGTGTGTGTGTGTGTGTGAGAGAGAGCAGGGCTTTATGGGCTGATTGGAAAGAATATGTTGCAGTTATGTATGGACAGAGGAGAAGTGGTTATTGTGTGTGGGGGTTCCATTATTGTTTTTATAATAATTCCATGGTTGTAGAATCGAGATAGTGGATGGAGACATTCTTATTGAGGGGGATAAATGGTGTGTTGCTGTGTGAACACATTCAAACCTGCATGTTGGCCAAGAACTGGCTGAAATCACAGTGAATTGGATTTGTTGTTTGCGGCTCGAGTGAAAGCAGTCTCTTCTCTGGTCTTGCAGAGAAACGAAGAGGTGTCTGTGAGGAGATTTAGCCCGGAGCCAAAACCAATTCACAAGCACTCCACACTGGAGAGGGGCCTTATCCCCCCCAACCTGCCCTAGCCATGACAGGCCTGAGCCTCCTGCACAGGCACACACACACACACTGATGGATACACAGTCGTATGCTGTAACTTGTGTAGCTTGCATAAAATATGAGAAAGCACACTTTGTTGGACACGCTGTGTGCCAAGGTAGTATTAAAGCCTCAGTGTTTCCAGTGCAGTCTGAAGCCAGTGGGCAGATGAGAATGTAATCCTCCATTGTGTTTTAAATGGATCAACTTGAGAGTGAAATGAAGGCTGGGGACACTGCAAGCTGACACACACACACACACACACACACACACACACACACACACACACACACACACACACACACACACACACACACACACACACACACACACACACACACACACACACACACACACACACACACACACACACACACACACACACACACACACACACCGTGAATTGACTTGACTTTTGCTGTAATAACTTCCTTCCAGTATATTGTGGCTATTTAATGGTTTTTCTTTTGTCCGTGTGTGTAATCTTGCAGTAGAGAGTTACAGCTGGTCCGTTGGACTTTTCTGTTTTCCAGAAGTGCCTTGTGTGTTTTGTTGAGAGCATGTGCATCCCAGCTGTAACACACATGACCCTCCCCAATGAATAAATGATGTTATGTCACACTGCTGTGACCCACCTCCTTTATAGCCGCACACTCCCCTTAACCCCACACCTCGCACACACACATCCATGCTCCCATTTGCACGCACATATGAGACACACACTTGCTTGACACCTTGACCCTGGCCATTGAAGAGCAGATGTTTTGAGGTGCTCTCGGTTAAAGCAGACGGGCACTTTTCATTCACCTTCGCTCTACATCTTTCCATCCTCTTTTCATCCATCTTTCTGTCCTTCTCTCTCTCCTCACTCGCTCCCTCCCCTCTCTCTCCTTTGCTCTTCTCTAGAGCCTCTGTGAGTAATTGCTCAGGGCTTATGAGAGAAGTAAGGATGGAAAGAAAAAGCTAGGAGGGGGGTGTTTGAGTGCACATATATACGAGAAAGAAATCGAGGTGAAGGTATATGAAATGAGCACGACTGAATGTATGTGTGTGTGTGCGTTTGTGGAGAGAGATTGTGTGTGAGGCACAGTGGGATCATTGATCTTCTGAAAGTGCAATGTGTGTGCTGAATTAGAGGAGCAGGCACAGGGCTTTGAGCTTGTAAAACACTCCCACAGTTATGGCTCTTAGCGTGCTCTGTCTGTCTGTCTCTCACTCACACATAAACATGCACACTCATACACACAGATCTATATTTGGGTGTTACTTACACTATCCAGGCTGAATGCTGTGTGAATGCTTTTATTTATGCGTTATCTGCGAAGAGGTGATTGTGTGGTGATATTTGATGCTTTATTTGGATTGTGAAAACTTGCCTGCTAGGAAATGGATAGAATGCTTTATGTAAGCTAATTCTCAGTAAAGTGAGTGAGTTATCAAATAACCAAACACTTTCCCATTGAACTTTTAGTTTACAGTGGTAGGAGCGTTTTTCTTTACCACTGAAAGAAACATTGAAATGATAAATACATGCTGAATAGGTTTTTCAAGTATTTACACTTATAGTACAATTATCTTAAGATCCCACTTTATAATAAACACTTCAAACTAAGACAGTCCAAATGTCTTGAATGCCTGACTGATTGAAAATATGAACGTTTAATCTTTCCTGTCCTCCATATTCAACCCAAGGCATGTTACCAGTGTAGCAGAGCTATGCGACTCCTAATGGACACAATCTGTCTGACATGCATGTGCAATCAATATTAATTCTCTTATCTGAGACCCAAGCTCCATCCCATTGTTCAGCCATTCAGTCACATGTCACCTGCCTCAGCCTGATTGCGAGGCTGACATTCCAGATTAGCTTGGCGACCAGTAGGAAGATAGCAAAGCAATCGCAGCTTATCTGTGGTGTAGCGGAGTGCAAGTGCTCCACATTAGAGAGCGCCATTATGAGGATCAAGACTGATTCCAAATGTGTGAATTAAAAAACAATGTGTGGGTTCCATTGTGCTGAAAGCCCATGGTACTGACAGTGAAAACCATAGTTCTGATGGCGCTATTGAACACTTATTTTCCTTCTACTTGGGTAAGATTGAAAACTCCTGCCTTTCTTAGATGTTGACAGGAGCTCAGGTCAACAGCCAATAATACTGCAGACTCTTGCAACACCAACGTACAGTTTTACACTATGTATATGTCCTCAAACCCAAATCATAGCCTCATTTGTGGGATAAAACAACATTCTACTTTTTACTCTACCTCTATCATTTTGTATTACTTAAGGCTGCGTCTTAACACTACTACACTTACCATCCTAATCCACTAATAGAAACCTCTAGAGGATAACCAGACCAATGGAGTTAGAACTGTGAGGCAACCGTGTCTTTGAAAAAGCAAGACATCCCTAAACCCAATTAAGTTTCAACTGAAACAACAGAATAACTAGTTTATTCCCAGTTTTTTTTCAGCGTAAGGCTAATGCAATTATTCTTGGGCTTCATCCCATCCCTCGCATAGTAAAGTCCATTTTATCCCCTCTGCCTGGCAGTTTAGGCTCTCCATGTGGATTATCAAGTTATACAGGGAAGCTTTTTAATTTGCCAGAAGCTACTTTGTTTCAAAACAACGAGAGCAAGGGGAACAACATATATGCTCATTATGCTGTATTCTAGGCTTGAAACTGTATATAACCTGACATTTTTTTGAATGCCATTTCTTGTATTTTTTGTCATGTGTTTTATGTTGTTTCTAACTGCTACATCTCCTGTTCGGAAAACAATACCACCCTTGTGTATTAATAAACCCTGAACCTTGAGTGAACCTAACAAAGCATTGCACAATATGTATATCTCTTGTATTGTAATAATTATAGAAGCAAACATCTCTACCACTTAAATGCGGTGGTTCCTCTGCATGAATACCATAGTAGAGTTGTTGATGTTGACAGTTATTGCGAGGGCATTGATGACACTAATGGCAATGATGAGTTCTGGAAAGAGCGAATACAATTTAGCATGGTGACCACAGTATCAATGTGGGGAAGAAGAATACCGGAAGAAACTATAAGGCAGTCAGATCCCACCCCACCTGCTGTTGACCATTAACAAAATGAACTAGCCACCATCTCCATACAAATGACTGCTTAAAGCCTTAAGAGCGTCTGGGAGCTCTAATGTAGTGTCTCCAAACTTTCCGAAGATGACATATTGATTGTGCCAATCAATGGGCCTAAAAAGCTCAATGAGCCTATAAGTGCATCTGGTAACCATAATGGCGGCACTTAAAAGAGGGATGGATGAGTGTAATATTCACTAAGCATCATTGTCTGCCATGGGGGGAGAGGTGGATGGAGGAATGCAGAACAGGAAAAGCTAACGCAGTAACAAATAGAGTGTGGGGGTAAGTGAAAATATTGGAAAGAAAAAAGTGCAACCTCTATCCATCCTTTTGTTTCCATGGTGCATTTCGGGAACTGCCTGCTAAGTGATGTTGTGGCTTAAGCATCTTCCTGTGTGCCTTCATTCCTTCTTTTACAAATGTTAATGATTAATGTGCTGGTAAGCAGGGGGTCTTCTCCTCCCTCAGACGTGGCTGTCCTCCCTCTCAACATCCATCCATCCCTCACTCTTCCCATTCTTTGTTTCTCTGTTGAGCAGTGATTTTTGTCAGCTATGCTCTGATACCGAGACCCAGTTTTGAATATGAAAGATAGCACACGGTGCACATTAAGCATGACAAGGCATTGATCCTCAACCTGTTTCTCTGAGTTGAAGGGAATATCATATATATATTTCATAGGAAGTACACAAAGTAAAATGCAAGTTTAGATAAAGAACTGAATACATGTACCCTTACTTTATAAAAAGATGTATATTTTGTATCCTGCCAACAAAAATCTGCCAACTTTTTCCCAATTGTTATCTCCCTCTGTGTCCTGTATCTCCTCATTGCTCAACCTTTATTCAGCTGCACTTTGCCCTACACTAAAAGCACATGTGGCCCTCAGCAGCTGACTAACACGACAGGCCATTTGGGCTCATAAAACATTCATCGACCCAAATCTTTCTGTTTCTCCTTCAACATGCACACCCCATTTTTGTTCCCCTTTTTAAAAAGGCTTCAGCAAATGTCAAGCATTAAATGTACAGCTTAAAAAGCCTCAAAAGTCTTTAAAAAACTGAGATCAAGAGATGAGCCCCAGCTTTTTGCTCCAAATACATTTTCTTTTACAGTATCTGGTGGGGTTCTGCACCTCTAATGCATTGACTCAAATCTAAGCTTTGTGCAACAGACATTTGAGTTTATCTCATTATACTAAACAGACTGGATCTTTGGATATACCTGCCCCTAGGGTCCGGGCTTTAGGACTGATTTATATGTATAGTGGCATATGTCTGTCTGGCAGGAAGTGAGGGAAAAGAAGGAGGAGATGAGTGCAGGAGCACTAAAAGAGTATTAGTGGGGAGGTGGAGAGCCCTCAGACCTAATCCTGGGAAGATGGTCTCACTTAGCTTTTAGATATTCCACCACCTTGAAAAGCCCTAAAGGCCTTCAGTGGCGCATTCCAAGCTCATAAACTCATGCATGTTTTAGAGGGGCTCACCTCTGGGGAGGGGGGTAAGAGTATTGACTGGTCTAGGATACACAGCATCCCACAATGGAGCAGAGGATGGAATAAGAGCTGCAGAGAGCATCCCTAGGGCAAAGTGCCTAACTAGCACCATCATGATTCATACCAACGTATCCCCACCCCCTCCCCTACAAGCTCTCAAGACCCCAATTCTTAAGGGAGGGGGGCTTCATAGGGCAAAGTGCTTTCCCTTGATAGCATATGTTGTGTGATTGAAACAGTACGTTCCTATTGTCCTTCCTCTGATCCATAAGTGCCCTTTATCTTCTGTAGTGGGAATAAAGTTCAATACCAAAGGACCAAAAAAGGCATACACGACACACACACACACACACAGATAAAAACACACTCATGGGAATGGCAAAAGGTTAGCGCCCCAATATTGTGGTTTGCAGAGATTCATGGAGTCAAGTGTTTTGATTGATGATCCCAGCCAATAGCCGGCCTAGCATATGTCTAAGCACCATTGATTCCCAAAACTCCCAGTCCTCCCCCTACACATCACACACACTTAAGCTTGTGTTGACAAAATACAGATGACCTCAACACAGAGGGGAGATTATCAGAGATCGGGTATCAAATGTAAGAAGCCCTGATGTCAGTTTCCATTACATTATGCAGATGTCTGCCTTACATCACATACTCCATCATACAGACGAACAGCAGTAGTCAGTGGCGAGCCGTGACTTTTATACCTAGGCCTTCTGACCCCCCTTCCCTCGAAAATAAATAAAAAAAGAAGAGTTACTACGTCACAGCGTATACTTCAGCGGAATATCAAAACAACGGCCCGGGGTGCAAAACGCATCAATGACAGCGACCATCATTAACTAACTTATGCTAATCATAAATGTATCGATTAGATTTATGATTAGAAAATTATGAAAGTAGGGTAGACATGTGGATAGTATCCGGCTGAACAAAACGTGCATTTATCTAACAGGTTCGTTTTCCTCAGACCTTATTTCGAGCTATTTTCCAAAATCCTATGGAGAAATGCCATTGCTTTTTTGTCGAGGGAAACCGAGCGCAGCTTCCTTCCGGGTTTTAGGACGCGTCACTGCACCAGTATAACACACGCATAAACTTCACAGCGGGCAGAACTTGTCATAAAGTCCGCGGAAATAAAGCCCACCCATTTAGAGGGAAGATATGATTGGTCAATTGTACTGTCATTTGACATTACTCTGTGAATTTACAGCAGGAGCACCAATCAGCTCCTGTCTTCACATAACTCACAGAGACGGCTCAAGGAGCTTCTTTCCTTTAACCCTTCACATTCAAACAGAAACTGAACAGGCAGATTCAAAGGATTTATTTCTTTGGAAATGTTATTTTAAATACAATTAAATCAACTTATTTTGGTAAAACAAATGAAAAATATAACTAAAAAAATATAACAAAAAAATGTTAATGTTTTCAAATATTATTTTTTAGAATATTTTAGGCCCTCAGAGTGGCTCGCCATTGGCAGTAGTGTTGTAGGGCGTCTTAATCAAGTTGGATTATTTTCTCTTTTTGTTTTTGGCAGAGTCTGATAGATATATGTTGGGCTTAGTCCATCGCATTGGTATCTAGTAGTTCAAGCCAACACAGATTTTTTCCAAATTCTTATTTGATCAACTGCTTATTATTTACTGATTAAATATTGTTTTTCCCACCCAGCAAGAGTACTTTTTAAAAAAAATGCTACTGAACAGATTTGGCATAAAATGAACAAGATACATTACATTTTTTTCTGACTTGTGATTAATTACATTATTAAATAATAAAAATGACCTCCCCCAATTATCCAAAACCTTTCCTATATTGTATATGCTGTAAATCTACTGGATCAGTAAGCAATCCCAACATTTTCTGCACTGTGACACTGTATCGCTAAAAAAAGGTCAGGGGTTAAAGAAAATGCAGGGGCGAGGATGATTGCCCTGAGTAAGTCTGGCTTGCACGCATACACACACACACACCCACAGACACATTCACACACACACACACACACACACACACACACACACACACACACACACACACACACACACACACACACACACACACACACACACACACACACACACACACACACACACACACACACACACACACACACACACACACACACAATTACTTTATGTATGCATGACTTTTCCCTACCATTATCCAAACAATGGAGTGTGTCATCTGTGTAATTGAGTGGTTCCACCACGGACATACAGTTGAAATAAAAAGTATGTGAACCCTTTGGAATTACCTGGATTTCTGCATAAGTTGGTCATAAAATGGTGGAAGCCACTGCTTAAAAACATGAAAAAACATGGCTGTACGTTTGAAGTTTGCAAAAGAGCACCTGGATGTTCCACAGCACTACTGGCAAAATATTCTGTGGACAGATGAAACCAAAGTTGAGTTGTTTGGAAGGAACACACAACGCTATGTGTGGAGAAAAAAAGGCACAGCACACCAACATCAAAACCTCATCCCAACTGTGAAGTATGGTGGAGGGAGCATCATGCTTTGGGGCTGCTTTGCTGCCTCAGGGCCTGGACAGATTGCCATCATCGACGGAAAAATGAATTCTCAAGTTTATCAAGACATTTTGCTGGAGAACTTAAGGCCATCTGTCCACCAATTGAAGCTCAACAGAAGATGGGTGATGCAACAGGACAACGACCCAAAGCACAGAAGTAAATCAACAACAGAATGGCTTCAACAGAAGAAAATAGGCCTTCTGGAGTGGCCCAGTCAGAGTCCTGACCTCAATCCAATTGAGATGCTGTGGCATGACCTCAAGAGAGCGATTCACACCAGACATCCCAAGAATATTGCTGAACTGAAACAGTTTTGTAAAGAGGAATGGTCCAAAATTCCTCCTGACCGTTGTGCAGGTCTGATATGCAACTATAGGAAACGCTTGGTTGAGGTTATTGCTGCCAAAGGAGGGTCAACCAGTTCTTAAATCCAAGGGTTCACATACTTTTTCCACCCTGCACTGTGAATGTTTACAGCGTGTGTTCAATAAAAACATAAAAACATATAATTGTTTGTGTGGTTTTAGCTTAAGCAGACTGTGTTTGTCTATTGTTGTGACTTAGATGAAGATCAGAACACATTTTATGACCAATTTATGCAGAAATCCAGGTAGTTCCAAAGGGTTCACATACTTTTTCTTTCAACTGTATGTAATATAAGTCTATGGATATCAGCTGTTATACTGAGGTCTTTATTAGGTCTGCCGTTGGACAGGCTTCTATTAAACAGACTTGATGGCAAAGGTCAGGTCATGTTGTGTATAAAAACATGGGTATAACAAAGGTGGACAAAGAATGGTTATTAATGTTGGTCTTAATGTATTACTGTGTGAGATGATGGAGGATAGACACACAGTATGATATTATGGACAGTAGTTAAGTGTGTTAGACACTTGATGACAGCAGTGGCAGTAAACGTGTAACAGGGTCAAGAAGTGCTTCCCCCCCAAACCCTCCCCCCAGGCAACATGAGCTGTTTGACTGTGTGTCTGCCTTATGTGGTTTATGTGCACGTTCGCATTGGATATTGTTCCCCAAGTTTGCATGGTTGATGCCTGTCCTCATGCGCGTCTAAGCACAAACACACTCACACACACACACACACACACACACACACACACTGGTGACATCCGACCTCAATTTAGAGATGTAGCCTGAGGGAAGGTGATGAGTTGAATAGAGACAGACTGATATGGTTAGAAACTGGACATTGACCTCTATTGATGACACACAAAGAGCTCTGTCTGCGTCATCTTTCATCATCTTCTTCATCATCACAACGGAAGCATCCGCTTTTCCTTCATCAGGCTTCTTTTATCTAGTTCCAAATTGATTCATGTTCTGACCTTCTAGCTTCTTCTGTTCTTTGTCTTCTTTACATCTGTATAGCCAGCCTTATTTATTTCGTTTCACGCACTGTCATGGATGATTATGATGACAGTAATGACTTCACTTTGGTTGAAAGCTAAGGTCATGTTCAAGTCAGGCCCAAATCTTTTATGAAGCTGCATTCAAAGTATGCAGTTATGTAGAGTTTATGATAATTACACAATGCTATAGTAATTAAAAGGCTAACAATTACAAACATTTGGTAAGTCTACTTAATAGCAGAGGTGGGAGAAGTACTCAGATCTTGTACTTGAGCAAAAGTAGGAGCACCAGAGTGTATAAATACTCTGTTACAAGTCCTTCAATCAAACTTTGACTCAAGTAAAGTACAAAATAGTTAGCATCAAAATATACTTAAAGTACGAAATATATATATATTAAAGAAAATGTAATACTTAACTAAAGTACATGTCCCTCAAAATTGTACTTAAGTACAGTTCTTACTAAATAAACCTAGTTACTTTACCACTGCTTATCCGAGTGTTAAGGTTTGCATATACAGTAACACTGCTGCTTGCTCACACATAGAAATACAATGCCGCCCACTCACAGAGCAAAACAGACCGACAAGAAGCCGGACAGATCCTGGAGCAGATGCACAGGTACTTAATTAGGACTGACTGCAGCTGTTACTGTTTATTACCTAGACATTGTGAAGACAAACGTCTGCAACACACACACGCACACACACACACACACACGCACACACACACACACACACACACACACACACACACACACACACACACACACACACACACACACACACACACACACACACACACACACACACACACACACACACACACACACACACACACACACACACACACACACACAGGTCAACTATTTGTTTGAGGTGGCTTCCCAAGGGGACACCAACAGTGTGTGTTTATTTGAACAGTGTGTGAATGTGAGTGGATTGTGTGTCTAAATACAACGCTCTTATACCCAGTCTTGCTAAAGCAGCCGTGCCCACCACCTGCTGTATGGTAATGGCGCCCTCTCTATCCCAGCAAAGGTTATGTGAGTGGGAGACCACAAATGCTCATACATGCAACACACACACACACACACACACACACACACACACACACACACACACACACACACACACACACACACACACACACACACACACACACACACACACACAGACACACACACACACACACACACACACACACTCACTCACTCACTCACTCACTCACTCACTCACTCACTCACTCACTCACTCACTCACGGCCTGCTGTCCTTATACTATTCTCCCTACCAGTGTTTCCCCATATCACTGTTTCTCTCTACCTAACCTGTAGCTTTGCCTGATTGTGGTTCATGCGTCTCGTTTACAGCTTTCCATTTTTTTCTATTAATCTCTTTCAGCCATATTCATAATATGCATAATTGGCATGTTACTCTGCTTTTTGCAACCACCTTACATTTCCAAGGGGCAGCTTCTTGCTTTTCAACAATTTTGCATTACCTTCATCTCCACTATAAGACTTCAACTGAAGCAAAAGCAATTATAAACAGACCAGCAATTTTCCACAACCCGAAACTATCATTCAAGTATCAAAGTCAAAGTCAACTTTATTGTCAATTCCTCTATTTGTGTTAAACAGACATGGAGATAAAAATTATGCTTCTCACCATCCCAGAGATTAAAAATATATACAAAATAAATATATACATATGTGTATATATAAATAAATACATACACACATGGGAGGAAGTTCATAAGTTGGCACCTGAACAGTAATTGGTATAATATATGTTTCTGTTTGTATAAGCCCCCATCTTATTTGTGTACTCTAAAACACATACATTCAGTAAATATGAACACACCGCCACTCGCCTTTCTTCATTTTTGCAAGAACTAGGCTAGTATGATTAATGTTCACGGGATGATCCATCGCTGTTCTCCATTCCAGTGGGTCCCATAGGGAGCCCTTTGCTCTATGTCTCACATTCTGTAGGCTGGCTAGCCGCTCTGCCTCCTACATACTGAACAGTTACTGTGATGAATGATTAACATGCAGCCTTGCTAAATGATGGCCAATGGATCATTTATACTGTAACTAGAGAGGAAGACCTTGCAGAAACCAATGGGGAATGTTAGTTGCTATCTGTCTCTTCTCCCCAAGATTAGTGATGTTCCAGCTTCACGGCTAGTATCTCACAATTCTGTGTAAACCTCAGCTTTAGCTCACCAGCCCTTGTTTTTAGTCCCCTTCAGTGTTATATGATGTTTGTACTTCTTGCTGACAGGTTCCTCTGCTCAGTTACGGTTTTTGTGTATTAGTCAATCTTCGTGGCCCTCTGCTCATTTTCCAAGGCCTCTGAATTCCCTCGTTCAGCTTGTCCGTCTGCTTGCTGGCATCTGTGTCATGTTGCAGTGGCTCGTGTCAATCGCTGAGGTGGTGGTTTGGCCCTGGCAAGACACTCACAATAGCCCCTCACCAAACAGCACTCACACCTTTACTGCATTTCATCAGCCATTAACAACCCTTTCTGCATCTCAGCATGAGTCCCCATGTCCTCTTCTTATCTTTCTCTCTTCCCTTCCTCACGTGGTGTGCTGTGAAGACAGCCGTGAAACACAGCCCTATTTCCCCGGCAATTACCCTGGAAAACTCAAATGAAAAGATACTTCCAACCTTTTCTTTCCCCTGCCCCACTGCTCACCGTAAACACTGACACAAGACTGCAGTACCATCTCTGACCTTTAACAGGTCTCTGACCACACACACACACACACACACACACACACACACACACACACACACACACACACACACACACACACACACACACACACACACACACACACACACACACACACACACACACACACACACACACACACACACACACACACACACACACACACCAGTGCACAACCAAACACATTCCTTGTGATCTGAGCAAATAAGTACATCTCTGGACGACTACTGGAATAAATAAAACAATCAAAGGAACAATGGAAGTTAAAGATATCCATGTGTGTGCAGAAATATGTATGTACGGTATATTTCTGTCCCTAAACACAAGCACACATTGGAAAACAAATAAATCATGAAATGTGAACATCTGTATAGATGGTACCGTAGCATCAAAAAATGCCAATTTATGCAGTTTTAGGACAGAAATAAAGACAAACCTCTACAATTAATCTCCTTCCTCTCCCTTCAGAGTGTATGTCTGACAACTTTTTTCTTTTTGCTCATTCTCTCCCCATCACAACCTCCTCTCCCTGATGGCCATGCTGTGTTGTGCTCCCCAACATGCAAGTGCAAAAAGACTAGAGCAGTAAAAGATAAAGGAAACAAGAAAAAAAAGACATTGCCAGAGAGGGAGCTCCTTTAGAACGACTTCAGTGAAACAATGGAAGAGAATGACAGGGCAAAAAGAGAAAAAATACGAAGGGTAGAGGGTAGAAGACTACTGGAGATCAGTGGGGAACCGTGTCTATCACAACTGGACCTTCTGTAGACACAAACACACCCGCCGCCGCCGCCGCACCGCCAGCGATTCTTGCCTCGCTTCTGAAGGACATGACTCGAAGCGTCCTCGACATTGAGAAACACCCTCTGTCTCGAGCCAGTTAACTAGCGAGCCTTCTATAGTGCCCTGGAACCGAAAAGAAAAAAAAAAAAAAAAAGATACTTCCAACCTTTTCTTTCCCCTGCCCCACTGCTCACCGTAAACACTGACACAAGACTGCAGTACCATCTCTGACCTTTAACAGGTCTCTGACCACACACACACACACACACACACACACACACACACACACACACACACACACAAACACACACACACACACACACACACACACACCCCTTCCTATTACTGGCAGTGCCTTTGAATCAGCAGATTCTGTGGTGGTGTGGAGGAATTTAATGACATTCAATGTCTCTTCAATTTTAGCGCTCAACAGCCAGGCTACCAGGTGCACCATTTGTCCTTTATTCAAAGGGGAAAGGGGGGCTTGAGTGGCCCTTTAACCGGTCAGACTGCAAGAGAGTAAAGGAATAAGGGGCTGACAAGGCACTGAGAGCATTCTACTACTTAGATGTGAATGAATATACAATATTTATGTCTTTCTTCCTGTCAAATTTACAACAACGGCACCAAATCCCATCCTTAAAATCCACAGTCAAGCCCCTTAAATCCTCCCACTTCAGCCCTGTCCCCTTATTGCCACTCTCATAAGCTGTCCATATTTCATCAGTACCGGGTTGTCCTTTCATCATGCCCTATGACCCCCGCAGTATGTCTTCCAGGAACCGTGGATGAGGAACTGAGGGGCAATAGCCTTAAATATTTTTTATGGAAATACTGCTCAACCTCTTCACAGATCACATACACAGCCCCTCCTCTGGCCCCCCGTTCTCCGATCAATAAATGATGGGGTGAGGCGGCAAGAGTGTGCAGCTAACACATTGTGAGGGAGGGAAAATAAAGAATGGAGCGAGGGGAGAAAGAGTGCTTGCTGCAATGCAAAGTTGTGTGAGCTATCAATGGAGGGAGACACGGGAAGACGAGAGAGAGAATGGTGGAGATAAGTGGCAAAGGGCAAGATTAACAACTCCAGAGAGATGAGGAAGTAAGAAAAGGTGAGAGAAATGATTCAGATAAAATGGAAAGGGGGACAAATAATACAAAGCTCCAATCAAAGTGCGCCATAAAACACAGTTCAGTCAGACAACTCACGTGTTCTTAATATGTTTATTATAGCAGCATATAGTTTGAGTTTGGCGTCTAGGCTCGGGCCTCATCACTCCACAGATTTACAAAGAACATTGAGTGATGATTAAATAACTATCCCCCGAGCCTAGAGGTGGAAGCTGGGGTGGAGCTGGGGTGGAAGCTGGGGTGGTGGTGGGCCAGGCAAGCAGCAGCAACATGAAACACAGCAGGAACATGAACGTAGCAATAGCAAGTGAACACAGCAGTGGCAGCAGCAGCATAGCGAGGCAGAGGCAGGAAGACCTGGCAGCTTAAATAGAGCGGCATGTTTAGGAGAATGTGTTTGGTTGGTTCTAAGAGGGAAGAGGTGCGTCACGTGTTAATGTATCATTGGTGCTCGAGTTGATTGCCTGAACTAGCTCGCAGGCTTCGCCCCATTTATGTGCTGCATTGAAAGAAAAAAAGGTGTGGAGTGTGGGCCTCCTCTGTAGCTGATGTCAAATAACTGCAAATTAGACCACTAATGTTCAAGAATTGGCAAAAATTGAAAATACCACAGAGGGGACAAACATAAATGTTTGAAGTAAACCACACTGCACATAGAGCTTAATGTTATCAATATTTCCCATGTCTGCCAGTTCTAACCCCTCCTTCTCCTAAGGCTCAGGCCTGCTGCTGTTACTGTCAATTAAATCCTATTGACAGGTAATTACAGGCGAATTAAAGCAGTCATTAGTTGCTGTGAAATAATGTTTTGAATTCAACAGGTAATTAGTTTGAGCCACAGTCAAGTGTGTGTGAAGGCAGTGTGCAGACAGAAACAAGAAGCGCTTAAGCCCCTTCTGTTGCTCCCTGAAATATTCGAAGTACAGGCGTACGCACACACAGACATGCCCTCATTCAGACATGCTGAAACACACACTCACAATCACACACATGCCACAAACATTCTTTCCTAAGTGTTTACTTAGTGCTGTATATTCGGAGAACCACTTGCACTACCCATTTCCCCTGGCATAGAAAGGTCAGCTGTAGCTCATCTAAATAACGCCCATCTGTTGAAACTTAATCAACATTTCCATAATTTTCTTCATGCACAGTTATGTTTCTTCACTCCGCTTCTCCCTTCATGCCCCCTCCCCCTGTCCACTCCTTATCTCGCTTGCAGAGTTTAAATGCTAATTCGTGAAATGGGGAGTAATCTCAGAGTGGCCACATATGTTTTGGATATGTGAATTTGAAATTTGATAATGAAATAAGTGGCTCTGGGTGGATAAGACCTGCTCCCGCTATGAAAAGTGTCTTGACCTACTGTGGCCCTGTTATGATAAATGGAGGACATGCAGAGGGGGTGGAGTGATGCTCCTCCTTTGCACTGTGCCCTGCCATGATATGGATTTATTTCTCTCTTTAAAGCATGTCTAATCTGATGTAGGTGGAGGTTCTGACTAATCAGTTGGAATCCAGAAACACCCTTTGGTGGACAGACAATTCATGTGTTGATTCAGCAAATTGACTTTGCCCTTATATTTGCTCACGGTCAGCTGCACAGTAGATCATACTCATTCTCCACTTTAGTAGCCTGTGCAGCAAGGCAAAACCAGATTAGTTGGTTATTGTTTGTGCTTTTTACAATTTGACACGGACGTGCATTACATTATTGGCTATTATTGTTCAGTTCATAACTTTAGACTAAAGATTAATTATTTAAAAGCTTTCAAAATAAGACTACGCACATAATAATAACTTTAATGATATAGCGCTTTTCATCAACCCAAGGTTGCTTCTAAAAGAGGTTTCTGTACAGCAGGTTCTCTGAGGCATTACTACATGTGAGGAGAGAAAGGTATAACTCATCCAAACATCAAAGTCGTAGTACCTATACCCAAGCAGCAAGACCTATCTGTCTCCAGCCTGATGGGAGCTTTATGTGAGCCAGCATCTCCACAAATTACATTCAACACACACACCAAGCTCTGAACAGCCAAGAATTACTACTTCCTGTCAGCCAGAGACAAAAGGCTGTTTGGACTGGGCTGACCATTTGTTTACATTTCACCTCTGTTGGGCTTTTCTGTCCTTCTAAACACCAAGCCAAACACTCTTGCAGTTAGCTCCTGTGTGATTCCATCTTCTCACTCTTTCAGATACAGTGCATGGGAGCATTGCCAAGAGGCTGGTCTGATGCTCTGTTCTTCTCCTTTCATCTCAAAATACTCAACATATCAGAACATGTGATTTCTCAGTGACTCAACTCCAACCTGCAGAGAGATCTATTGCTATTGTTCAGCTCCATCGCTTACTAAAGAGCATCCATTAAGACTGTTTGCTATAGGTCGATGTGAGAGAGGCACTGTGTCAAACTGTGTTTTGGCTCTTTTATCTCTAATCCCAGCAAGCCTGTCCTCTTAAATTGTCTGTCTGAGGGCTCCGTTGGGCAGACTGCATGGTTACTCATAATGCTAAACCAGCACTTAACAAGAGCCTGGGAACCTCAGGGCATTTAATGGTATTTGCAAGTTATCTTTTTACACTCGTCCTCAGAGTATTGATGGGTAGCACTGCATCCACAAAGTGGCTTTGCCAGTGTGCAATTACTGTTTTCTCAAAAGAGCATGTAAGCCAGAATGAGAGGTGAAAGTGAGATTTAGTAAAGGTAGCTGCAGTTATTCTAATTATAACGAGGGTAAAAAAACCTCACAGAATAACACATGCAGACCTTAAAGCCCTTTCACCTTTACAGAACAACACCAGGGACCTATATAATGTCGTACATAGTACTGCAAACAGCAATTACTGGCCACTTCAGGCCCTAATATGGCTGACAGTGATTAATAAAAGCACTACTGCTTCATAAATTAAAATGGAAAGTGAATGTAAACCATTGACCAGAGAGACCGCGACAGCAAAGGAAATCTGGAGCTTTCAGATAAAAATCCCACTCTGCTTTCAACTAATTATCGTCCTAGCCTCATCACTCCCCGAACCAAGCCCATTCTATCACAGATAAGCCTCGAGGGACAAAGCTCAGGCAAAAAAGTATGAATATTTATGTCAGTGTGTGTAAGTGTGCTTAATTACGAGTGGGTTGCATACCCGTGTGTTTTTACACGCATACCCTTATGTATACAGCATACAATTGTGCTGTTTGTCCAGTGGATAGTCAGGAGGGAGGGGAGGAGAGCGGAGAGAGAGGCTGTGCCAGCAGGCAGCGGTATTCCCTGCGGGGAGTGTTGATTAATGAATCACATCTTTCTAACCTGGGGCTGCAACTGTGCCGCTGCACTTTCACAGGACTGCAGAGCGCAAGTCAGCCGCGTGCCAGGCAGCCTCATGGCACAACATGGCACAGGGTGAGGGTGCTGTCACCGCTAACGGGGGCTGAGGGTTAGCGTGAGGAGAAGGAAATTAGATTCAGGGTATGGGCGGAAACTGCTTGACAAATTTGATCATTTCAGCCTGTGGGTGTTTTTCGCTTCACACAAGCAACCCCCTGCGGAATGTTGTTGAATTAATTTGACATATGTGGTCTAAATTGAGTATTTCATTTTCTATTTGTTTGTTGTGCTAGCCTTAATAATCTTTGCTCATAATTGATTATTGTGTGGCATTGTTTTTATGCCCACTTGAATTAATTAACTAATATGTTTTTCCTCTTTTTCTCTCTTTCTTCCATATTCCCATGTTACTTCTACTTCTGTAAACCTTTGAAATGGCTCCTCTCACCATCAGGTATGTACACAAACACACATTGCATACACCAATACTGTGCCACTGTAGGAACAGGCAGTTATAGTATACAATGAACACACTGTAGCTTTACGAGGGCAGTGAATCAGGAATACCACTGATTTTATTTTGATGAAAAGTTAAGTAATGTTGGTCTTCGAGTCGATTAACAAAAAGTAATCTATATTCTCACAGAATGATTCATAGCGCTACTTCTAAACAAGTTCATAAATGCTCATGGCAGATTTCATCAAACTAAACCATTTATCTTTTATATTTAATTAAAATAGTTAAGATGTATCCCTAGCTTTGTCATGATGTTAATAATTAAATTACTTGATTGAGTGCAGATGTTTTGCTTGGAATCGGCACTGCTACTGCTGTGCTATCATCTTGCTATGTTAACTGCACAAATAGGTCATGCCATTAGTGTCACACACTTACTGTCTGTGCCCACACTTTTCAAGCCTTTCTCTAGGTTAAAATGATGACTATACGGTGGGCTGGGTCAAAATGTTCCTGTTGAACCCACTTCATCTTTTTGTTGGCCTAGCCTTTGAGAGCTGACACCACAAACACACAATTGTGTGAGGCCGTGTGATCTTGCACAGTTGTTTGTATGTGTGTCCTGTGTGACCTGCAGCATCATGTTTGGGCTGTTGCCCCTGGCCACACGCTCTCTTAATCAATTTGCAGCTGGCACAGCAGGCACCACCGAGCTAGCTTAGCATCTGGTACAGCATGTCTTTGGAGCTTCTGTTCTCCTCCTGTGTTCTGTTTTTCTTGCCTCTTAGTTTATGTCTTATTGTTCTAGAATATATGAAGCAATGGCACTTGAGATAAAAGCAATAATCATCCTCGCTCTTTGAATCATTTCTGCTGAATTATCTAAATAAGAGGTCTGTGCATACTTTGGCCTGATAGTAGGTGAATGTTGTCTACTTGACTTTCAACATGAACAAAGACAAAAGTGTGTTTGGTCAGGGATGATGTTAATTTGTATTGATCCAGAGGGAATGGTCCCCAATGATAAAACTACAGTATGTCACCTTATACTTTGCTTAGCTGCACATTCACCTTGATTATAGAATGGCTTGAGGCAGATTGCTGAGCATTGTCAGCAGTGTTTACAGCCGCACATTAGGTCCACAGAGGGCCCCATAATGACTTTGGGTGGAAGCGCTAGTGTGTTTGCATGTCCACATTCAAATGTTTGTTTAAAGTTTAATGGTTTGAGAGTGATTGCTTTCATAAAATCTACATGTCTATCATGTTTGACATGCTGTTTTAAACAGCTAATTACTGGTTGTCTGTTGATGTAAGTCTGTTGGTGTGTGTGTGTGTGTGTGTGTGTGTGTGTGTGTGTGTGTGTGTGTGTGTGTGTGTGTGTGTGTGTGTGTGTGTGTGTGTGTGTGTGTGTGTGTGTGTGTGTGTGTGTGTGTGTGTGTGTGTGTGTGTGTGTGTGTGTGTGTGTGTGTGTGTGTGTGTGTGTGTGTGTGTGTGTGTGTGTGTGTGTGTGGGCAGACTAGCATTTGGCACACCAAGAACTCTGAAGAGAACAAATCCATATCCAGTACTGCACATCTGTGCTCATCTCCTCAGCCTGATTTCCTCTCTTACCCACAAACACACAAGCCGATAAAGTAACAAGTGTACCGCTGCTTAAAGCACACATTCTGTCAGCCTCTTCCTAATGAGTGACTCTCCGCTCCAAGACACAAATGGTGCTTTTAATGGTTCTCTGTGGTGGTGTCACACACTGATTGTCTTTTTATGATGTTTTCTCAGCCAGTGTCACATAAGCTCACATCTCAAGCAATGATGGAATCTTTCAAAATATGCACAGTCAACACACAAACAAGAGAAAAAACAAACATAAATTCAATTATGTAAGCAGCCACTTGTGTGCTCTCACGCTGACCTAGATGGAGACAGACAAAAACGCTCGCTCTTCAAAAGATCCCTTCGCTCCTCTCACATATTGCTCTTGGTGATGATGACCCTATCATGCCTCTCTGCACCCGGAGATGCTGACTGCTCTGTAGTTGCCAATGGTTACATGTTTTCCCAGTCGGTGGGCGAAATTAATAACTTAATAATGCTCCTATCTTCTCCACGTTACTGTTGTTTTCATTGTATGTATCCAGTGCTTAGACAAACTGTAGCTACTGCTGTGCTTGTGGGTGTTCCATGATTAGCCTTGTTTACTTTTCAGTGCTGTCGAATAACAACAGGTGTCTTTATATGTTAAAGCGGCCCTGCGGTTAATCTTAAGGTTATGGTTACTTTGTTTAGAACTCAGCACTTGCTTGTGTTTCTGTCATAAAAGAGAAACTCAATATAGGTTTTTGTCCCCGTTTTTTCCCAATAAATTGCCATACTTCAAGTATCATACCCCCAACAGACAGACAGTATTTGTATGTGGATAAAGAAACACTTTGAAAATAATCCTCGACTTCTCTGATATCGATTATATCTGGGTCACACAGTAGGAACAAAGCATCCCTACCGTTATTTTTAACCTGCTCACTTTACCAAGTGTGTCAGTTTAGCAGCGTGTCAGTTTACATAGTGTGGGCAAAGTTGTCAATCAAACTCTTGGTATTTGTTGCCTTGCCCTACATGGTAGAACCCAGGAATATAAAACTAAATAATATACCAAAGCTTTTTCAAAGTTTCTCTAGTTTGTACAGCTTTCCTCAGAACCCATTTTGACATTCAGCTGACAACAGACCTGTCTAAACTCAGTAACTGTTGCTATGCATATCATTGTACCGCTGCTGAATCTTATTGCTTTATTAATTTCATGTGAGTTTATTTTAAGTAATGTATTGGACATGTCAAGCCTTTTTATCCACCATACTTAACTACATTGCTATAATCTACATTATAGGACTGACATGAAAATAGTTACTCTGCATTCTGTCACCATGTGCAAGAGCATGCATATGTCATTTTAACTTTAGCAGTGTAGCTTTTGAGGAAAACGCATTCAGAAAGCAATATACATCACTACAGGAATTATCATGCCAACGTGTGCTGCCGCCCTGCTGTTATCATCACGATCTTAAGTGGAAGCCTATTGACCTTTGAGCCAGTGCTTTTCCTCCCCCATCACAAAGGAGGCTGTTAAGCTCTTAACAGGACTTTTTAGCTAGATTTTTGAATTGCTGTCTCTGGGTGAAAAACCCTGCTACACAATGAAAAGCACTTAATCCGTCAGGTGATGTCAGAGGGCTGTGATGGTGTCGAGAGAAAAAGCAAGTGAGCAGGACAGCCTGTGATTTTCTTTTTTTGGTGTATAGTTAACTTGGCCTGTATAAACACTTTTCCTCTTTCATTCTCAATCATATATTTCTCTTAAATCCTTCAGACTTCCTTTTCTTGCTCCTGCTCTTTCTGCCTCACTAACCTTCCGCTGCTGCTCTCACCCCTGCTGCGCCTTCCTCAAAGGCCCTTCCTATTCAACCAGGCAACACCTGTCTCCCCCCACTCGGAGCTATCTGTCTCTCTCTGCATCTTTGTCTATCTGTCCCCCACCTAGTGTCGACTGTCATCCTACCGGCACAATTTCCTCATGTGATAGTGTAATGCATGCTAATTTAGGCAGATGAGATGTGTAGCGGCAGAAGTGCCACATGTCCCAGCATGGTGCCTCAGACTGGTGTGATCACTCCTCACCTACAGGAGGGGCACCGGAGCAGCAGGCCGGGCAGCAGGAGGAGGGGCTGAAAAAGGAATACGAGTGTTTAGAGGTAGAGATGTAAATAAGGAAAAGCACATTTCAGGTTTATAGCTATTGTCTGTGGCGCAGAATTCACACTGAATGGCACCCAAGTGACTTAAGCTCTTTAGGTGGTGTATTTAATTCCACTTTTCAAATAGCTTTTTTTATTTAGATATATATACAAAATCAATACGTAAAGAAGTACTTTGCATGCAAACACTAATATATACTGATTTCAGGGGATATAGGAATCAATAAACTAGATGGTTTTACACATAAGGTAAGCTATCATCTATCTAATCAAATCTAATGTGTTACACAATATGTAGTCACATCAAATCATGGCAGCTCTATCATTTGCACCTATTTGTCTCCACAACATGGAGTGCAGTCCTGCTGTTATCTGGGTCCTGTGGTGTGCTGTGCAGCTGCATCATGCAGAATGCAGCTCTGGATGTTTCTCATGACACAGCAGCAGCCCATCTGGCCCCATTGCAATTCATTGAGGGTGTTTGCTGACTCATTGTTTATCCCTCTCTCTACTGTCATACTATACTGACTGACAAGATTAGACACGTCGAGGTCATACACTTTCACACACACACACACCACACACAGAGACCTTGAGGTAACTGCATGCTTAGTCAGCTACCGTAGGTTTATTGATTTATAGGTCATTGGCACCTGTGAGATAAGTCATTTATCAATTCAAAGAATAATTGGAAGTCACAAAAGTTATTGAAGTTTAGTTTTTGGAAGTGGCTCTGCATTGTAGAGGTAGTATTCGCCTCAAATAGCTCAGGCTATACACGTTACATATTTAAAAGATGCAAATTAGTCGCCATTATTGTTTGTCCTGTTAACTAAAGTAAGCACAGTAGTCTGGTTATTTTCTTGGACATTTAGTGAACAAACAAAATGAGTTGGAAGGCAGCCTGCAGACATTGTGATTCAAGGCGACACATATGCATGATGAAATAAGAGGTGAAAATATCCTTTCAGTTTCTGTTAAGGCTTATTTACGTTCTCGTGACTCTAAAACCTCCGGCAACTGTTTGAGCTGAGGAGGAGATGATAATTAATTGAAGTGAAGATGGAGATAAAAAGCTTTAGCAGATTCCTCTACAGTGCCCTTCCCCGGCCAAGTGGGTCCAACTGCAGAGCCATTATTATTATTATTGAAACCATATTGAGCTGCTAGTCTCACAGCTATCTCAGAACACATTAAAATGCCAATCATGTTGAGTCCTCAGCACTCATTCCCCTCTCGTTCCTCAGATATTCTCTAAATCTCCATGCTCCTTCATCCCTCGTTCTTGCTCTCTCGTCACTCTCTCTCCACTCACTGCAATGGGTGCACAATCCTAACTGATTGGGGAGAAAAACAGAGAATTACATAAATAATGTATCACTTTCTCTTTGTGGGTGAAACAATATGATTTTATTTGTCTCGGTTGCTCCTCGTAGTTCACATCTTCTGTTCGCCCCTGTTTGTCTCCTGTGGGTTTGGTTCTCATTTCCTCTACCCTCTTCTTTTCTATCTGTTTTTCCACCATTTCCGCCTCTTTGCACCTAATGCCACATGGAGTTTTGGAGCTTTCTAAACATCTTTCAAACCATCTTCCCTCCTGCTTTTAAAATATAAATGACTGCCATCGGCCCCACCAGATCACTGAGTGGACAAGGCTCATCTAAATGGGGCTTAAATAATGTAGCATGAATACCAGCATAGTTCTGGCATGGAAACCAGCTGTTAAACAGCGTTTCCATGGTAATGCACTGCGATCAGAGAAAATTAACTTTTTTCATCTTTTGATTGTGGCGTGACAGCTTTTTAGTGTAATGTGTGCATCTCTGCGCCTGTGTGTACAGTGTGTGTACATTGTGTATGTGTGTAGCCCTTTGGCAATGTGTCCCTCAGATTAGCAGAGGCCAGGTTTTTGATAAAGCTCCCTATTCAGAAGGAGAAGGCTTTGAAGCTGTGTGTGTGTGTGTGTGTGTGTGTGTGTGTGTGTGTGTGTGTGTGTGTGTGTGTGTGTGTGTGTGTGTGGTGTGGGTGTGGGTGTGGGTGTGGGCGTGGGCGGGTGCGGGTGCGGGTGCGGGTGTGGGTGTGTGTGAGAAAAACTGATTTCAGATTTGTTGGTTGTGTCCATTTTCAATCGGAAATACGACACATGTAAATGTATCACGCATAATAAATAATCTCGTAAACATCAATCATAGTTTCAAGACCAGCTTTCCATTTGATCCAAGTTGTAATAAACCAGCGGTTTTCTTTTAATTTCATTCTGCTCTATTTCTGCATGTAGTCATGGGTCCCATATTCCAATCAAAGTGAAGTGAGAATGTTTGGCCTTGTTTGAATATTGAGTTTATTTTTTCTTCACTTTCTTAGCACACCAAACTTTTGTGGTTACAATAAAAGTTAGGATGATTTCAAATTCCAGAGAACTCTTTAATTTGCTTCAAAAAGCGTAGACTATCTCTGCTTCACTGCTCCGCTGCATGTTTTAGATAAAATAACAATTGGAAATGTCATGCTGTATTTTTACAAGCTGATTTTAAACTTGATGGAACAGGAATTAGAGGGGCAAGCCCCCTCGTGTTGTCTCATGCTGCTTTACTGTGAGTCACTCCACGCTTTATGAATATGCAGAGCTGCAGTTGGTCTGCTTTTTGTTTTCACCCTCTGTCTTTCTTTGCTTGTCCCTCTCCGAGCAATTGCAGCTTTTCCACCCACACAAGGACACAGATGTAGAGAACACACACACACACACACACACACACACACACACACACACACACACACACACACACACACACACACACACACACACACACACACACACACACACACACACACACACACACACACACACAGAGAGTCTCACTCTCTCACACAATAGTGGTTGGAAAGGGAAACTGATGCTGGCTCTATTCATGAATATTCATCCACACCTGCTTCCGGCAAAAAGTTTTTAGCAGGTTTTATTGCCGCTTAGATAGAAGTTTGGACCTGAGTTCTTTTGTCTATTGTCTAGTGTGTGTGTGTGTGTGTGTGTGTGTGTGTGTGTGTGTGTGTGTGTGTGTGTGTGTGTGTGTGTGTGTGTGTGTGTGTGTGTGTGTGTGTGTGTGTGTGTGTGTGTGTGTGTGTGTGTGTGTGTGTGTGTGTGTGTGTGTGTGTGTGTGTGTGTGTGTGTGTGTGTGTGTGTGTGTGCCCCCCCATGTGCTGTAGTTGCCCCTTGGCTGTTGTTTCATTTCATATAATAGGGCTATAAAACCATTTTTATTTCTATATCCTTTTTTGTCAATAATATTACCTGCACACTAAAATAATATATGTTGCCACATAAAAATGTATTAACTATAATTGGTTGATATTTTGACCTTGTTGTAAAATTATGCTTTTGATTTGGCTTGTGGGAGCTTACATATCGCATTTTTATTGCCTATGAAATTGCAAAGGGTTACTAAATGGTGACAGGCTGATTTGTTTTACCTGCTAATAGCTCGGCCATTATGCAAATCAAGCTTTTCTTCTCACCAGCTTGGGGTTGTAAGGAGCTTCAGTGGTATATGCCATGCCTGGCGAACAATACTGATCTATACCTCAAGGAAAGTGTGTGATGTCATCAAACAGACAGCAGCCGTGATGCAAGATCAGTGGAGGGCTTGGAAATCACTGTAGGCAAGAGGGAGGAATGGTGAGGGGATTACAGTTTGGTGAGAAGGGTTTTGCAGATTGACGGTGTAGCTCCAGGCAGTTGGTGTGTGTGTGTGTGTGTGTGTGTGTGTGTGTGTGTGTGTGTGTGTGTGTGTGTGTGTGTGTGTGTGTGTGTGTGTGTGTGTGTGTGTGTGTGTGTGTGTGTGTGTGTGTGTGTGTGTGTGTGTGTGTGTGTGTGTGTGTGTGTGTGTGTGTGTGTGTGTGTGTGTGTGTGTGTGTGTGTGTGTGTGTGTGTGTGTGTGTGTGTGTATGCATGGCTGCTGGCATGTATACAGTCTGTGTCTAAGGCTGTTTGTGCCAAACCTTTCACGGCTTTAGTTTACAGCTTATTTGGAAGTGTTTGGTTTAGTTCCACCTGTCTGTCTGCCGTCTGTAGACTATGTCCTGCATACTTTTTCTTATTTTTCCCCTTTCCTTTCTTCATCCCTCACTTAAAGGTCCCATGTCATGGCCATTTCCACTGATCATTACATTACATTACATTACATTACATTACATTGCATTTAGCTGACGCTTTTATCCAAAGCGACTTACAATAAGTGCATTCGACCAGGAAGATACAACCTTTAAGAAAACAGAATCATATAAGTACATCAGGTTTCATAGAGCCAAACATTTCAAGTGCTACTCAACTGGCATTTAGAAAGCCAGCCCTTTATTAGTATATAAGTGCTTTGTTAGTAATTTTATCGCTCGAAGTGGAGTCTAAAGAGATGAGTTTTCAGTTTGCGTCGGAAGATGTGTAAGCTATCTGCTGTCCTGATTTCAATGGGGAGCTCATTCCACCATTTTGGAGCCAGGATAGCAAACCCACGTGTTTTTGCTGACGGGAACTTGGGTCCCCCTCGCAGTGCGGGTGCAGCGAGCTGTTTGGCTGATGCAGAGCGGAGTGCACGTGCTGGGGTGTACGGTTTAACCATGTCCTGGATGTAGGAAGGGCCAGATCCATTCGCAGCATGGTACGCAAGTACCAGTGTCTTGAAGTGGATTCTAGCAGTTACTGGAAGCCAGTGAAGGGAGCGGAGGAGCGGTGTGGTGTGGGAGAATTTGGGAAGGTTGAAGACCAGACGAGCCGCTGCATTCTGGATGAGCTGCAGAGGTCGGATGGCACATGCAGGTAGACCAGCCAGGAGGGAGTTGCAGTAGTCTAGGCGTGAGATGACGAGAGCCTGGACCAGAATCTGCGCTGATGTCTGGGTCAGCTGGGGACGTATCCTCCTGATGTTGTAAAGCGTGTATCTGCAGCAGCGGGTTGTAGCAGCGATGTTTGCAGTGAAGGACAGTTTGTTATCTAGGACCACACCCAGATTCCTTGCAGTCTGAGTCGGGGAAACAACAGAGGTGCCGATGTTGATTGTTAGGTCAAGAGTGGGACAATCTTTTCCCGGAAAGAAGAGCAGTTCAGTCTTGTCAAGGTTGAGCTTGAGGTGATGAGCAGACATCCACCGAGAGATGTCTGCTAGGCAAGCAGAGATGCGTGCGACGACCTGGGTCTCTGAGCGGGGAAAGGACAGAATTAGTTGGGTGTCGTCAGCGTAGCAGTGGTATGAAAAACCATGCGGGCTAATGACAGACCCGAGCGAGTTTGTGTACAGGGAGAAGAGGAGGGGACCAAGAACCGAGCCCTGAGGGACCCCTGTAGTTAATTGACAAGGGTCGGACTCGGACCCTCTCCAAGTAACCCTGTAGGTGCGGTCGTTGAGGTATGAGGTGAGGAGGGAAAGTGCAGTGCCTGAAACTCCAAGTTCTTGGACAGTGCGAAGGAGGATCCGATGGTTCACCGTGTCGAATGCAGCAGACAGGTCCAGAAGGATGATGACAGAGGAGAGGGAGGCTGCTTTAGCAGTGTGCAGTTTGTCAGAGACAGCAAGGAGAGCAGTTTCTGTTGAGTGACCTGCCTTGAAACCAGACTGGTGCGGATCCAGAAGGTTGTTCTGATGGAGATAAGAGGAGAGTTGTTTAAAGACAGCGCGTTCAAGTGTTTTAGACAGGAACGGGAGGAGAGAGACGGGTCTGTAGTTAATAACATCAGACGGGTTGAGAGTGGGTTTCTTTAGGAGAGGGTTTACTCTTGCCTCCTTGAGACTGTTTGGAAAGTGACCAGAAGTTAGAGAAGTGTTGATGAAATGGGTGAGAAATGGTAGAATATCAGGAGCGATAGTCTGAAGGAGGTTTGAGGGGATAGGGTCCAGAGAACAGGTGGTAGGACGGGCAGAGGTAACGAGGGTAAGAACCTCACTTGGAGAGAGAGGGGAGAAGGAGGTCAGTGTGTGGGTGAAGGGAGGGTCTGGTGACCCAGCGGTGAGTAAAGGTGAGTCAGAAAAAGAAGAGCGAATATCATCAACCTTTTTTTCAAAATGGTTAACAAAGTCGCTTGACAGAAGGGAGGAGGGGGGAGGTGCTTTGGGGGGGTCCAAGAGGGTGGAGAAGATAGAAAATAGTTTTTTGGGATTGGAATAGGAATATTGGATCTTATCTTGAAAGAAAGTGCTTTTTGCCTGAGAGATGGAAGCAGAGAAAGAGGAGAGGAGAGCCTGATAGGTTAGGAGGTCGTCATGGTGTTTGGATTTCCACCATTTCCGCTCTGCTGCCCGAAGGATGGTTCTATTAGCACGCAGTGCATCATTTAGCCAGGGAGCAGGAGGGGACTGACGAGCCGGCCGCGATGTGAGAGGACAGAGAGAGTCCAGAGAGGATGAGAGAGTAGAGAGGAGAGTTTTTGCAGCAGTGTTTGGAGGCAGGAGTTGGAACGAGTCAGAGGAAGGGAGGGCTGAGAGCACCGATGAGGCAAAGGTAGAGGGGGAGAGGGAACGGAGGTTACGGCGGACAGGAGCAGAGTTAGAAGAGATGAGGTTGTTATGTTTGGAAAGGGGTAGAGAGAATGAAATGAAGAAGTGATCGGATGTGTGGAGCGGGTTTACAGAGAGGTTAGAAGTAGAGCAGTTCCTTGAGAATATGAGATCAAGGACATTGCCAGCTTTATGAGTTGGTGGGGATGGAGACAGTGAGAAAGCAAAGGTGGTTAACAGAGATGTTAGTTCAGATATCTTCCCTGTCTGGAGGTTGAAATCTCCGAGAAGTACAGCGGGAGGGCCAGTTTCCGGGATGTGTGAGAAGAGATTATCTAACTCCTCCAAGAAGTCCCCCAAGGCGCCTGGTGGACGGTAGAGAACAACAATGGTTAATTGTATAGGATGGGTTACTGTGACGGCATGGAATTCAAAGGTGGAAGGAGTGAAATTAGGTAGCTTGAAGAGGGAAAAGCTCCATTTGGGAGAGAGCAGGAGACCAGTGCCACCTCCTCTGCCAGAGGGTCTGGGTGTATGGGAGAAGGAATATGCTGTGGAGAGAGCTGCTGGGGTGGATGTGTTGGATGGAGTGATCCAGGTCTCCGTGAGAGCAAGGAAATCCAGAGACTGCAGGGACGCGTAGCCAGAGATGAAGTCAGCCTTAGGAACAGCTGACTGGCAGTTCCACAGGCCCCCTGAAACGAGATGTTGGATCTCAGTGGAGCATGTGGGATAGACGAGAGCAGGCCGGTGAGATCGATTAGGAGAAACACGGGGCCAGTGATAATTGCGAGAAGACACATGAACAGGAATGCAGAAAATACACATGATTATAGCATGAGGGGCTAGAGAACCCAAGAGAATTGAATAAAACTAAATAACACCAGCGATACTTGGCGCAATCAGAGTAGGATTTGCCTCCTCTTTGCCTCCCACGTGACTCCCACAGGACTCTTAATTTCTTTGTCAGTCTTCGTCTGGCTGACGCTGAAGCTGACGCTGCAGGAAAAACGCAACCTAAGATGGATACCTGATTGCTCAGTTCTCACAGCTTTGGGGGCACGCCCCTGTAATTAGTTAACTATTTTCTGCTGATGGGCGACAGCAGAGTCTTCCTGCCTATTGAAATGCACACTTGAGGGGCGTGACTCACTGAGACCTGAGTTACGCCTGGAGTTGAGCAGATCTGAGATTTTAAAATCTCTCAGAAATCGCCGTTTTAGCTACAATAACTACAGAACAATTATACAGAGTAGAATAAATGAAACAGAGAAGTCTATTTAAACAAGAATATAACTTACAGTGATTGCTGAGTCAGTATCGATAGTGTCCTCGCCGAGTCTGGAAGCACACTGAGTTATTCTGATTTGAAATGCGCTATTTAAAATGTTTTTGCACTTCACGCAATCAGCAGAGTCTTCCTGCCTATTGAAATGCACACTTGAGGGGCGTGACTCACTGAGACCTGAGTTACGCCTGGAGTTGAGCAGATCTGAGATTTTAAAATCTCTCAGAAATCGCCGTTTTAGCTACAATAACTACAGAACAATTATACAGAGTAGAATAAATGAAACAGAGAAGTCTATTTAAACAAGAATATAACTTACAGTGATTGCTGAGTCAGTATCGATAGTGTCCTCGCCGAGTCTGGAAGCACACTGAGTTATTCTGATTTGAAATGCGCTATTTAAAATGTTTTTGCACTTCACGCAATCAGCAGAGTCTTCCTGCCTATTGAAATGCACACTTGAGGGGCGTGACTCACTGAGACCTGAGTTACGCCTGGAGTTGAGCAGATCTGAGATTTTAAAATCTCTCAGAAATCGCCGTTTTAGCTACAATAACTACAGAACAATTATACAGAGTAGAATAAATGAAACAGAGAAGTCTATTTAAACAAGAATATAACTTACAGTGATTGCTGAGTCAGTATCGATAGTGTCCTCGCCGAGTCTGGAAGCACACTGAGTTATTCTGATTTGAAATGCGCTATTTAAAATGTTTTTGCACTTCACGCAATCAGCAGAGTCTTCCTGCCTATTGAAATGCACACTTGAGGGGCGTGACTCACTGAGACCTGAGTTACGCCTGGAGTTGAGCAGATCTGAGATTTTAAAATCTCTCAGAAATCGCCGTTTTAGCTACAATAACTACAGAACAATTATACAGAGTAGAATAAATGAAACAGAGAAGTCTATTTAAACAAGAATATAACTTACAGTGATTGCTGAGTCAGTATCGATAGTGTCCTCGCCGAGTCTGGAAGCACACTGAGTTATTCTGATTTGAAATGCGCTATTTAAAATGTTTTTGCACTTCACGCAATCAGCAGAGTCTTCCTGCCTATTGAAATGCACACTTGAGGGGCGTGACTCACTGAGACCTGAGTTACGCCTGGAGTTGAGCAGATCTGAGATTTTAAAATCTCTCAGAAATCGCCGTTTTAGCTACAATAACTACAGAACAATTATACAGAGTAGAATAAATGAAACAGAGAAGTCTATTTAAACAAGAATATAACTTACAGTGATTGCTGAGTCAGTATCGATAGTGTCCTCGCCGAGTCTGGAAGCACACCTAGTTATTCTGATTTGAAATGCGCTATTTAAAATGTTTTTGCACTTCACGCAATCAGCAGAGTCTTCCTGCCTATTGAAATGCACACTTGAGGGGCGTGACTCACTGAGACCTGAGTTACGCCTGGAGTTGAGCAGATCTGAGATTTTAAAATCTCTCAGAAATCGCCGTTTTAGCTACAATAACTACAGAACAATTATACAGAGTAGAATAAATGAAACAGAGAAGTCTATTTAAACAAGAATATAACTTACAGTGATTGCTGAGTCAGTATCGATAGTGTCCTCGCCGAGTCTGGAAGCACACTGAGTTATTCTGATTTGAAATGCGCTATTTAAAATGTTTTTGCACTTCACGCAATCAGCAGAGTCTTCCTGCCTATTGAAATGCACACTTGAGGGGCGTGACTCACTGAGACCTGAGTTACGCCTGGAGTTGAGCAGATCTGAGATTTTAAAATCTCTCAGAAATCGCCGTTTTAGCTACAATAACTACAGAACAATTATACAGAGTAGAATAAATGAAACAGAGAAGTCTATTTAAACAAGAATATAACTTACAGTGATTGCTGAGTCAGTATCGATAGTGTCCTCGCCGAGTCTGGAAGCACACTGAGTTATTCTGATTTGAAATGCGCTATTTAAAATGTTTTTGCACTTCACGCAATCAGCAGAGTCTTCCTGCCTATTGAAATGCACACTTGAGGGGCGTGACTCACTGAGACCTGAGTTACGCCTGGAGTTGAGCAGATCTGAGATTTTAAAATCTCTCAGAAATCGCCGTTTTAGCTACAATAACTACAGAACAATTATACAGAGTAGAATAAATGAAACAGAGAAGTCTATTTAAACAAGAATATAACTTACAGTGATTGCTGAGTCAGTATCGATAGTGTCCTCGCCGAGTCTGGAAGCACACTGAGTTATTCTGATTTGAAATGCGCTATTTAAAATGTTTTTGCACTTCACGCAATCAGCAGAGTCTTCCTGCCTATTGAAATGCACACTTGAGGGGCGTGACTCACTGAGACCTGAGTTACGCCTGGAGTTGAGCAGATCTGAGATTTTAAAATCTCTCAGAAATCGCCGTTTTAGCTACAATAACTACAGAACAATTATACAGAGTAGAATAAATGAAACAGAGAAGTCTATTTAAACAAGAATATAACTTACAGTGATTGCTGAGTCAGTATCGATAGTGTCCTCGCCGAGTCTGGAAGCACACTGAGTTATTCTGATTTGAAATGCGCTATTTAAAATGTTTTTGCACTTCACGCAATCAGCAGAGTCTTCCTGCCTATTGAAATGCACACTTGAGGGGCGTGACTCACTGAGACCTGAGTTACGCCTGGAGTTGAGCAGATCTGAGATTTTAAAATCTCTCAGAAATCGCCGTTTTAGCTACAATAACTACAGAACAATTATACAGAGTAGAATAAATGAAACAGAGAAGTCTATTTAAACAAGAATATAACTTACAGTGATTGCTGAGTCAGTATCGATAGTGTCCTCGCCGAGTCTGGAAGCACATGGATCATAATTCCATTGTTGAGGTATACTAAAATAGAAAAATACTGTGCAATTTTCCAAACTCAGATTGGTTTCGCATACAGCATCTCTGTAAAGTATGTGTATTCAGCAG
This sequence comes from Notothenia rossii, assembly GCF_949606895.1. NCBI lineage: Eukaryota > Metazoa > Chordata > Actinopteri > Perciformes > Nototheniidae > Notothenia > Notothenia rossii. Next base: position 46,632,913 of record NC_136908.1, on the reverse strand, counting down.
TATTCACTTTCTCCACTAAACGGCTCCCTGCAGCTCCCCCCTCCCCCCCCCTCCCTGTGAGCCCAGTGTGCTCTGATTGGTCGGTACGAATCACGCTGAGCTCCGTGGAGGTGTGATTTCCTTGTTTAGCGATACACAGCCAAACTCAACCTGAACACACACAAAGTCACAGCTGAAATAAAAACAATAAGTGTGGCTTGATATTGAGTAAGAAAAAGGTTTATAGATTGATAAACGCTGTGAGAATGGGTCTGCAGAGAGAATTTCGCCGCGATCCCCAACTGTCTGTTATCAGCCTGCAGCCAGGGAACAGAAATCAGCAGGGCTGCCTGCACTGAATGTGTGTGTGGATTGGTCAATTTGGACCAATCAGTGGGGGCTTAACGTAACGGCTCCGCGGACGTAACGTAACGGCTCGACGGATTGGCCCATTTAGTTCCGTGTAGCCCATTTAGTTCCGGGTACGTGCTTTCGTAAGCACGTACCTGGAAGAATCAAATGGATGAAAAAAAAAACGAGGCGTTTTGGGGAGGTATTTTCTGTGTTAGAGTTTTACTCGCTACAGGGTGTACTTTAAGGGTTTTGATTCTGCACACCGTTTACATGCATAAAAACCTTCATAACACACAAGGGGACGGGTAATAACCGGAAAAGCATGACATGGGAGCTTTAATATCTTATTGCTTCTTTGCTCTCAATTTTCTCCATATACGTTCTTCTTTTTCTTGCAATCTTAGTTCTCCCCATCACTCTGAAAACTGAGTTTTAGAGGCTGTGTTAGGTGAGTTAAAGGTAGGGTAGGTAATTTACTTCAGAAACACTTTTTGTTATATTCCATGGAATGCTCTTAACATCCCGATAGCAATGAATAAATGAAATGCTTTGACAATAAATGTTTACAAATATTTCATCTGTGGAAGCCGTGGCCTGTCAGCCTTCCATCTGTGCACAAACTTATGTCGTGCCCTCATTGGTCACGTGCGTGTTTGTGTGTGTTGGAGGAGGGACTCTGTAAGGAAGCCCGAAGGAAGGGGCAGATTTTTCGGTTGTGTACTTTCAAATTCTAGCGCACTCGAGCTGGTTTCTCCATTCTTACCTACCCTACCTTTAATAATATAGGGCTCATTCATTTAAGAGAAGAGTTATCACTACTAGAGACAATATCTCTCCCCCCCCCCCACACACACATGCAGACAAAACATCTCCTTTCCTAGAAAGCTGCCAGAGTTGGAGAGTGTGTGTTTGGGGAATGAGCAGAGCAGGGGAACACGACATGCTCATTAAATAGAGGAGTTATTGGTCTGGTCCACTCACACTGAGAAAATAGCTAGCACAACTTGATTTCTGAGTGCCAGCACCAGTGGGAAAAGTGGAGACAAAAGAGGAGGGAGGGAGGAAGGAAGTAAGGAGGGAGTGATGGAGGTGCATCAGAGGAAGAACAGGAAGGAGAAATAAGTTTATCTGGCTCGGCCCCTCCAATGACAGTTGTTTTTCTCTCCCTTCTCTGTTACTGTGGATAGGTGGGTGGATGGTGGTGTGCGTGCGCATGTGTGTAAGCACTAAACCAGTTCCAGGATGGGAAGATAAAAGACACAGAGCATCCTTTGATGTCTTTCTCAAAGACCATATCAGTTAAACACCAAACCAAATAGCACTCAACTTTTTTTTTGCAGTTATTTACACATCAGAGCAACGCAACAACTCCCACTGACTTCAAACATGGTTGCCCATTTGGACAAGTAGATGATTGAATATCCTCGATCATTCATCTATATATGAAGAGTCCTACTACAAAACTGAATCCAATTGGAGACCTTCTTTGAGAAAATGATTACTTTCATTACGATGAAACTATATGTAAATATACATAATTGAAACAGCATCAAAATCTTTAGCTACATTGAAGCAGCCATTACGTCTCCAGATGTATTCAATACTCAATGAGGTGTTTAATCATTATCCAGTCAGCACTTATTTAAAACATATTTTTCTGCTTTCTTGTCCCTTCCTGTTTGTTGTGCTTATAAGACATATAACTAGTGTTTGTTTGGCATGGTATAGCTAGCCATTGCTTGCTGTTTTGAGCAAAACTAAAAAGTCTGGATTAGGCTGTTTATACTTTTAAAAATATAACATGAGATAATAAAAAGAAGCATTTAAATTGCCTTTCTAAATTGACTTACAGTTTGTCTTTTCCATAAATATCTGTAAATTAGACTTATGGTTTGAGCCCATGTACAAATGTTATCACTGCAACATGGCTCTTAGTTTTAAAATGCTAAGACACCGCTCCATCAGAATTGTTGTTTTAACCTCGGCCTCCTCCCCTAAAGTCCCTCTCCCTTGGGGATGGATCTTATCCCATGGTGCACTTCATCTTAAATCCCTGAGCGGTGTGAGCTCATGTTGACGTGTCAGCGGTGATGTCATTGCCGAGCACATAACGTTTAAATTGAGACGAGGTTGCGGCTACATCTTTGGACACCGATGGAATGTTGGTGAGGTGTTACTCACCTGTTTACGCAGCGCTACATCCTCTGCTGCTCACAATTTATATTAAGTTTAGTATAATGTTTTCATTTTTGTGAAATAGAGCTTTACAGTATATGGTTATTCGGTTTGAATGTCTGGTTGTGTTCTCTTTTTTCACCTGTCTTTATGTTCAGTGAGAAATGTGCATAACGTGTCTTTTCTACCACTCTCTCAGAGGCCTCCATCTTTTGCCGTGCATCCCTCATCCCTCCCTCTGCCTCTCCACCCCTTACCTTCTACTTCTCTTTGTAGATTGCTGCTATTTGGACATAATTCACACACATTTCCAGATGTCTCCGCTTCTCTCATGCTCTCATTCCCACTCGGGGAACCAACATGGTGGCCAATTACATTGCTAGACAACGCTCGCCATAAATCATCCATTGGACTGTCAAACACATGGGGACTCAGCACTAGAGGAAACGTGCTCTCCTCTTCTATTCACTCTCTCCTTCCTTTGTTCCTTCTTTTACTCTATTTATGAAGTGGTCCAGAAAATCGTATGTTGCATTGCAGTCATGCTTTGCCAAATTTAATCTGCACATCTGCTTCTGTTTTTCTTTTTCTCATTGGTTTGTCTTTGAACCCGCTCGGCTTCAGTTTAATTACACTTCTTTTCTTACCTTTGTTGCTAAGTCTAATTTTCAAGGTTGTCATTGGTTTTTATCCTTCTCCCTGCCTGTCTCTATCCCCCAATACAACTTGGCTTAAAGACATGCCTGTTAGATTAACGCATGATTTTGATGGAGCTTTCCAGTTAGTTTTCTGGTTTTTGAGTAAAGTAGATATTTTGTTAGAGGTAAGCTATATCAAAAATGTCATGTTCCTTACTTGATTGATATCTCCAGCAGTGGCGAACCGTCAGGGCCTTCAAGGTATTCAGAGAATACCCTGGAACACTCAGATAAAGCAAACAAAAAAATCGATTTAATTATATAAATAAAATGTATATAAAATGAATAAATGAGAATCGTATCTGTGTTGTTGATCTGTAATGTATTACAGTGTTACGTTGATTTGTTTGTCCTTCTCGAACCATGCACTACGCATTGCAGTGGTTTTGTGTTTGAAAATAAAGCAACCAATCAGATCTGTTTCTGGGTCTCTGGGTATAATATCCTTCAACCAAGGTATTCTACATCCTTGATAGAATGCCCTGGCCGTTGCACTGAATGAGAGCGTACATTTGGACTGACAGTTTGACCAACCAATCATATATTGATTTGTAGCCAATGGGCGTATTCTTTCAGTTTTCCTCGGTTCCAGGGCACTATAGAAGGCTCGCTAGTTAACTGGCTCGAGACAGAGGGTGTTTCTCAATGTCGAGGACGCTTCGAGTCATGTCCTTCAGAAGCGAGGCAAGAATCGCTGGCGGTGCGGCGGCGGCGGCGGGTGTGTTTGTGTCTACAGAAGGTCCAGTTGTGATAGACACGGTTCCCCACTGATCTCCAGTAGTCTTCTACCCTCTACCCTTCGTATTTTTTCTCTTTTTGCCCTGTCATTCTCTTCCATTGTTTCACTGAAGTCGTTCTAAAGGAGCTCCCTCTCTGGCAATGTCTTTTTTTTCTTGTTTCCTTTATCTTTTACTGCTCTAGTCTTTTTGCACTTGCATGTTGGGGAGCACAACACAGCATGGCCATCAGGGAGAGGAGGTTGTGATGGGGAGAGAATGAGCAAAAAGAAAAAAGTTGTCAGACATACACTCTGAAGGGAGAGGAAGGAGATTAATTGTAGAGGTTTGTCTTTATTTCTGTCCTAAAACTGCATAAATTGGCATTTTTTGATGCTACGGTACCATCTATACAGATGTTCACATTTCATGATTTATTTGTTTTCCAATGTGTGCTTGTGTTTAGGGATAGAAATATACCGTACATACATATTTCTGCACACACATGGATATCTTTAACTTCCATTGTTCCTTTGATTGTTTTATTTATTCCAGTAGTCGTCCAGAAATGTACTTATTTGCTCAGATCACAAGGAATGTGTTTGGTTGTGCACTGGTGTGTGTGTGTGTGTGTGTGTGTGTGTGTGTGTGTGTGTGTGTGTGTGTGTGTGTGTGTGTGTGTGTGTGTGTGTGTGTGTGTGTGTGTGTGTGTGTGTGTGTGTGTGTGTGTGTGTGTGTGTGTGTGTGTGTGTGTGTGTGTGTGTGTGTGCGTGCGTGCGTGCGTGCGTGTGATAAGAACATAGCAGGACAGTGTTTGTGATCTGGGCTGGTGCCCTCTGTGCTTCTGTGTGACTACCTTGATGCACAGTGAAGGTTCTAAGGAACATTATCTAGAAGATTGTGCATTGGTGTGTTGATGTGTGTTTATGAGAGAGATAGTCTGGCTGTGTGTCTGTACATTAATGTGTGAGAAATGTATTCTGTAGGTGTTTGTGCGCAGACATCCTTATCTTCTGTTCCCCACACACTGCTTTGCTCAAGGACATGTTTATAACATCTGTGGGCATGGATCTACACACACGCACACACACACACACACACGTATGTGTAGACATACACACACACACACACACACACACACACACACACACACACACACACACACACACACACACACACACACACACACACATTAAACAGCATTTTTCTAGAGCATGAATCTTTACCGCTAACAGATCAGAAATGTAACAATTATTCAGGATGTTGAAGTTTCAAACTAGAACGTCCACATATGTGACATGATAATATCAACTTGACCTTGACAAACGTTCAAGTTTAAGAGTTTAAACATGCAATTGGCATGTTGAAAAACATATACACTGGCTTTTGCTCTTCTCCTGAACTGCTTATTTGAGTTAATCCTCATCACCTTGCATCCACATGAAAGGTATGAGTGCCTGCATTTTCCTTCCATGTGATTTATTGCTATTGCTGCATCTCGACGGAAACAACATAAATACTCCAGGCCCGCAGCCGTGTTGTGGGAACATTGATAGAGAATTCGGGTGTGTTGCTGTTGTATCAGTGGAGCCTCCCTCTGGCAGTCGGTGTTAATTGAAGTAGCGTATGGCGACCTTGACAGAGGCCTGATAACACCCAGCGATGTTGTGTTCATGACTTCTGTAAGCCTCTGAATCACACATGTGCAGTGGTGGCACACACACATTAATCTGCATTAATGCATGCAACTATGAGCACTTCACAAACATACAAACCCACATGTGCTGCATCAAGTCGCTGCGTAGTAATTGGCCCTTCCTGTTTACATTCTTTCTACTGCTCATTTATGCACTAATGGATTCTGTTAATGAATAGGTCTTGCTCCATAACACCTCTTCCTCTAACATCAGTAGTAAAAGCTTCTCCAGCGCACTGAATTTAATTGTATCAACTGGCTTATTATTGCATTTTGTTTTATAACTCAACAGTGAAGAGGACAGAGATGGAGTTCAGGATTGTAACAGTTTATGAACCCCCACTACCCCGTCTGTGTCTCTAATCGTTCCCTTCCTTTCCAAAGGTGGATTTTTCAACAAAAACGTATTGTGATGCTCTTTTGGTATAACTATAGGGTATAACATGTTTAACCTTGACACTATTAAACCCTTTCCTTGTTCCATCGTAAGTCCAATATTTAATGTCCTACATTGTCAATTGCCAAATTAGTGCTGTGCACAGTGTACTTTGCCACATCAGCACACTGATAGTACATTTGGTAATGGTGGAAACACATGATTAGACTATTATTGGATTGTCTGTCACTGCAGAAAGAGCGACAAGTGATAATGGCTGAGAGTCCATCAAATAAGCTTCCATCTGTGCAGTAAACAGATTCCCAGAATCCATATTTATATTCCCCTGAAATAAACATCCATGACTGATGACTGTTTTTCATTAAATGTGACACCAGACAGTATCAGACGATCTTAATGTCTTTAAAGCTGAAGGGATTAGGTGCCAAGATGTGTTGAACAGAAGGATAAAGAAAAAGTGACCTTCACAAGGATTCATCATAGTGCAGTAACACTGATGTATCAAAATATAAAAAGCACACTCACTCGCACAGAGCCATATATTGTCTTTGACAAAAACAGGATGCTTGTAACTGGGTTATGTTGTCTCTTAAAGGGAATGTGAGCTGCAGTAATGAAGGGATAAGCAGCACCCTGTGCTATGTGTGAAAACGTGATGCAGTTGTGTTTTGGTGCAAGCCATTAGAGGACGTCCCTGAATCTGATCATATCTGGGTTCTATGTAATTTCCTCTTGTCATCCAATACCTCAAATCTGAACCAGAATCAGCTGGTGAGATCACTCTGATCACAGTCTGTTTGGAAGCATAAATAGTGAAGATGAATGCGGCAGCAGCTTGGCATGGATGCTGCATCTATATGTGGCTGATATGAATCTATACACTCCGTGACAGCCAATATAAATGGTTTTATGAACATCTTTATCAGACTGATGGGAGTCTTAGCACCCTGGCCCTGCTCAGGTCAGATTGTTGCATCAGTCTGACAGCTCTGCCTTCACTTTGACTCTAACCAGCAAAAATAAAGATATAGACTTTATTACTCACTGCCTGTAAAGCCCCATAAGCTTCTCATATCTTACCATTACTGAGGGAATTATGATAAGGCTGCATGTTATTACTATCAAAGCATGGGATCTGTGGTATATTGCAAGTAGTTGAGACCGTAAGAAAAAGTAAACTTTTTGATTATGCAGCATTATTTCATTGATTGTTAAGGAATGGGCCTGATCGAACCAGACCAGTCAGCAGAAACCACAGCCCTGGACTCAATAGATATTCAGGATCATGGTCAAAGACATGCAGCACATGTGGATGCTTGCCAATGCAGGGGCTTGATCCTTTCTGTTCCATGTCCAAGGGCAGGGTTCTCATGCACTGCACCTGATACCGCACTTTGAGAAAAGAGATGTGTCCTGTTAAACCAGCCATGGTCATAATATATATTACAAATAACTTTATGTTGTTGTGGAATTTAGTAATGCGTAAACCCCCTTCAATAAAGAAACCTTTCCATATCCAGCGCACATATGTGCTTTAGGAAAAACATGACTTCTAAAATAAACAAGTCCAATGGTTAATTTAATGTCTACCACATGATGACATTTCAAGCCCAAATACTTCTCTCCGACATGATGTGTTACTCATACAACCACAAAACTAAATCCACTAAGACCAAATGGAATAAAACCTGTTCCTCTTTTCTTTCTTTTATAATCTCTACTGTATAGTTGCATATTCAACTAATATTACCCTGTTGAAATGAAGCGAATATATTTTGTCTTCCTTCTCTCCAACGAAGTACAGATGTCACACAGACCGCAATGGCTCCTCTCTCATTCTCTTGGCATAACCAGGAGTGACATTTTTATAATTACAATTCTCCTCCACCACTGTGGACCTAAAGCACTGTCATTACTGATTCATTCCGGGGGTGGAGAAGGAAGAGAGGCAGGGCTAGACGCACAGAAGAGGAGGAGAGGTGGAGAAAAAAAGAGGAAGAAAAGGTAGGAAGGACACATATTTTGGGGGAAATGGAAAGAAGAGCTGGGCAGGATAAAGGAGGAGAGGATGGAGATAAGAGGAAAAGACAGAAGGTGGATGAAGGACGAATATGTTTGTGTGAGGAAAGGAAGTTGAGTGAACTCTCGTCTCGTACTGGAATCCCTCAGGGTTTGTGCTGCTGGTAGGGGACTGCAGGTGAACTCTTCCTTCCCTCCCTCTCTTCCTCTCCCTCCGTAGTCCTCACCATGCCGCACCAGTTCCTGTTGCCATGGTAACTAAGGGCGAGCCGAGCCAGGCAGCAGAGGGATGTAGGAAGACGGAATGAGAGAGGAAGTGAGAAACGTCTAGAGGGATCCACTTTTCCATTTCCGCAATCTACAGGGAAGAGGGTGTCTCCCCTCAGTGGAAAAATAGATTCAGGAGATATGTTTGCTATCAGTGCTCACACACTTCGGATACACATGCTGTCATCCAGCTACTTGGCTTGGTTTTTGTGTAATGTAATTGCATGGTTGGTTGGCATGCATAAGGAAACAAAGGAAAAGAATTATGAGCAGTGTGCATAGGGAAAGAAGTGTGAGGAAAAGTGTTTATAGTTGACTCGGAGCATACATCTGTTGCCAGGTGAAGTGGTGTTAATGCCAATATCATCAAAGTCTATCAGCAAAGTGAATATATTTGTTTTTATATTAAATGCTTATGTGTCTGACCTACAATGAAGTGAAACTGCTTTACAGTTGTGACACCAAATGATTGAGAACAGAGGAAACAGACATCATGTAATGAGTAGCAACCTCACGCAGTCCTTAGGTCAGCTCTGTGTGGTCCCATGCTGATGGAAGCTTACTCTAAAAGCTTTAAATGCTTTTATATTTAGTCTCTCCGTTGTGCGCCTGTGTTTGTTCGTATAAAAGCTGCCGGAGGATAAGCTTATTAACGCCAACCTAGTAAAACAAATAGTGCTATAATCAGGTGGCATTTTAGGCAAAGTTGGAAGTGTCTGTGCACTTGTGTTTTTGGGAATACATATTTTCAAACCGGCAGGCATTCGCACGACACAAAAACTGAACAACCGACCAACTAATTACCAACTGTCCCTGCTTTACAAAAGGCAAAGATGACTGGGAAGGATACAGTGAAAGCACTGCTGTGCTCATTCAGCAGCAAATACTTGACTTTTGAGACCAACATGAGTGCGATCAAGGTACTTTATTGAACCATTGTGACTAGCTTCCTGGCCTTGTCTATGAAAGGATCCTGACTTCATGGTCCCACGCTCATTCACCGCAGCATTCTGATTAAATCTCTTTACCTTCTAAACTAAAAGTTTAGATATAGAAAGTGTTACACTTCAGCACTTATTTTTCAATCTGGTTGCTTCTTTGCTACATCCTAAGAATAGGTGATCAGTATATAGGACCACTTCTCCTTGCTCTTTTCTGCTCCCACTGCAGCACCCGGGGATGTTTCCACTGCCCTTTACTCTGTTATTTTTCTATCTAACCTTTTTAACACTAATCTAATTCTGCTAATTGAACAGATTGCATGCATTGTGCATTGTCACATACTGTTGGAAAATTAAAGTATTTGAGCTGTTGGATATTCTGAAATATACCATTAAATATTTGAGTTATTATTGGAGTCCATGGACCTCTAGGCTCATTACTGAGTGTCTGCTCTGAATAACCATCATACAGACACTCCAGCTGTATTAATGTAGCCCCATTCAGAGCACATGTGTCACATTGTGTTTTTGTGTTTCACCAACAAACAAGCAAGCTGCTCTCTTGTTAAGCAAATAAGTCACTACCTTCAATCCCGAGTTTATGCATCTCTGTGACCAGGCTAATGGTCAATAACACACTGATTGTGGAACCAAAGTGTGTGTCCACATCCATGTTGAAAGGAATGCAGGCAAATTGCATGTGTGTGAATGCATGCGAATGATTGTACAAACAAACACACACATAGGATAAGAATTAACCCTGTGAAGTGAGGGGGATAATTCCATGCTAATTAGTGTTCTGTGTAATCAGTTTTTATTTTCCTGTGCTGTTGTTAGGCGCAACAGACAAAACAAAAGGAAGCTTGCATGCATCTCTCCCTGTCGCGCCCCCTAATTACAAACATATCCAATTAATTACACACAAGTCCCGCTTTCATCTGTGTGCACAACGTAAGCGGAAAAGATGAGAATGCAAAGCAGTCAGGCAGGAGCAGTGACACACACTAACACACAAAGACCAAATTAATAATTGGTCACACACTGGCATCATATGTATGCACATGCACATCCAAGCCTTAGAGTGGTTGCTTAAGACAAACATGTTGGGCATTTAGAACCAATGTTGAGTTGTCTTTCAACTCAAAGTACATGTACAGCATGTTGTGAATGTCCCTCTGTGCATACCCTAGAAAAGACAGGTGAATATTCCTTTTGATTATTTTGTGCGTGGGTGTGTGCAAATAGAGTGATGAGAGAGCCCTGTAGCTTGTGTCCTATCTGTAGGGGGATTAATACACACCTGCTGCTTAATATCAAACAGCCTGCAGCCCCCTGCACATCCTCTATTTCATTCTCTACATGCAGAGTGTCTTCTAGCTTTTTGTGTCAGACAAGTAGTGGACATCAATTTGTGCGTACGGATTAACGTCGTGCATGTCTCAGCCAATAAATGTGTAACTTGATGCTGTATTCCCAGTAGGAGCTGTTGCATATAAGCAAGTTACACAATGACCACCTATTTAATATTTGCATAACTGCGTAGGATGACTGATCTTTAATCTTACCAGGAACTCCAAATGTCTGTTTATTCGAGATTCCCCTATTCCCACTTGACTCAGGGAATTTTGAATATAATTATTTTTCTAATCTGTTGCTCTGTTCTCTTTTAAAAACTGTCCTTGACTGTGCATACCGATTCCAGCACCTTGGTACATGCCAACACTAGTGAACATGTGATCCCTTCTCCAGCAATGCACGACAATTCTCTCTGTCTCCCCTTTCTCCTCCTCTCCCTATCAGGCATTGCCCCATTTCTTTAGTCGAGAAAGTAAAAGCCTTTGGGCCTTGTGTTTTTCAATTACACCGGGTGCAGAGCGTGTGGGGAGCTGGGGAGGGGGTTTACAGAGAGAAATGGAGAGAATGCTAGCTGCCTTCTAGTCTGAGTGTCCCCTCAGGGATGCTGTCCAGGTAAGGCAGGGGAGTTTGTTCTTATTTAGTGCCTTTGGCTGGCTGTGATTTAGCTTGCCGTGGGACTATAGGGCCTGAACACAGAGGAAACATCCTGGTTGAGGAGGGAAGAAGGGAAGAAAGGTGAGCTATTTACAGGGTCTGGCAGAGGATTACAGATACAAGTGGAGAGTGTGAAATAAGAAGTTGTGGAGAGGTAAAGAGGGGCGTTAGTACAGGTTGATATTAGGAAGGTTAAGGGAAATAAGATGGCATACTGTATACCGAAATGGAAAATATTTGCAGAAATAAAATGGGGGCTCTAAGCAGTTTTTTAGCTATAGCATGGGTGCTTTCCTCTTGTGTCTGAAGTCATTCAATGTATGCGTGAGAAAGATTGAGGCAGATAGACAAAGCCCAAGTCATTGTCAAGCTCTGGTGACAGTAATGATTGTGTTCGATGCCCTTTGACTCTCTTAGGTCACAGCTTTGAGCTTAGCCCTACTCCATAGGCATTTCTGCCCCAAGGCCAAGTGTCTTTGGCTGTGAAATGCTTCTCAGTCTCGTCCTCTCAATGCCAAAACCACCGTGAAGTGGTCTTCAGCATTTATCAATGACTCCTCTTCATGGACTTCTCCATTATAACCAATTAAATAGTGTCAGTAGCATTCTCTGGCTGATCTCGTTTCTTCTGAAAGCCTTTATCACTGACACACAGAACATCAGTTCAAGGTTATTTGTGGTTTTTTTTCCTCCTAGGTTGATTAGCCATGCATTCTTTCAGTTTGAGTGAATGAGAGAATAAGTATGTGAAGACCCCAAAGGGCATTGTGCCCTTGTTTGAGTTTTGACCACCCTTCTGACCCCCTGTGATGATTGACAGCCCTTTTGTCCAATGGAGAGGACTCCCTCAGACCCAATGCTGTGACTGCATTTTTTTCCTGGGGTTTTGTTGGGTCTAAAAATTAGTTTCAGTCTAGATTTCTTTGAGGTGTCTTTGGATGCTTGCTCCCATGAAAGTATGGGCAAGTACATGATGCACATCCCCATGTGCTCAAACACCTTAACCCTCAGCCCCTTTGCCTTTACTGTCCGTCCCTGTCAGGCTCTATGGCAGCCCAATGGCGTTTAGTCCATTCTCTCAGCACCGCAGCATTAGCTTTGTCCTCCTTTTTAAAGCTTCCAATGGGCATCCTCCTTGCATATCCCCAGGTGGCTTTGGAAGTCTATGTCAGAGCCAATTTAGTAATGTTAAATACAGTGGCACACACATGTCCTGTTGATTGCAATGCCATGAATCATCTACTAGTTTCTGTCTAAAGCTTTTACTTTACAGTTGGTTGAATGTATTCACTACAAAATGTATAGACGATAACAGTAATTTAAAGAGAAACAGACTGGAAGAATCTGTGTATTTGTTTAATCCCTTGATAATACAATCCCAAACAGTTTGCCTTTCACTGACTTAGCCTGAAGTTCATTGTCTATTGTGAAAGAGATGTTGCAAATAATGAATTACCACCCCATTTATTTTCCCGCCTGGGTTAACCCTTAACATTCAAATGCCTGGTTTTGTGGATTTTTGAAAGGAAAATGGTCAGCTTTTTGCCCGGTAGTAATAATAACATTCATATCAGCAGGTAATTACAGCTCCTTCAATAGAGAGCTTATCCACATGTGCCCTCTCTGTGTTATCGGGGTGCATACTGGGAAAGCTTTGGAGGTAGGCCCATAGAAAGACCTAAATTGCTCTTTTATTCTTGGAGAAGACACACACGGAGGTTTGTGCATACACACCCATCTACGACACCCATATATTTCCGTCTCTGTGTGTTTCTCCTTCATACACACACACACACACACACACACACACACACACACACACACACACACACACACACACACACACACACACACACACACACACACACACACACACACACACACACACACACACACACACACACACACACACACACACACACACACACACACACACACACACACACACACACACATACACACACACACACACCCACACACACACACACACACAACAACTCACTCGTCTCTCATCAGCACCATATCTCACTCCATTTGCCAATACAATGGCTGTGCTGTATAAGAACTGTTCCTGAACCCCTGCAGCCGTACAGTCCCCAGACCCAGACTATGACACAGTTGGCTAGGGCAGAAGAAAGACCCTCTGGCCCTGCCTCATTAAAATGCTAAAGAGCTGGAGGAGGTTATGGAAGCTAATCTTCCTACCAGTCCACTCTAAAAGCCCTCATCTTCTGCCCCGAGAACAAGCTTGCAAAAATACATAGACCCCAGGAGATGGAAATGATGGGGCAGAAATGGGACAGTTACAGGGCTGGGGGTGAAGGAAATTGGGGTTGGGCAGGAGGGGCAGTGACACAGTTGACAGGGAACTATATTGATTTTCTATGAATTGGTGTTTAATGATACAGAGCTGTCTTACAGGTTGTGATCTTAGATTTGTTAACATAACATTGCCTCATGCTGTTTAACATTGGTTGATCAGATTTATACTACAAACACTTCAGTTGTATCGGGTGTTTAAAGGTCTCCATGTTCATTTTTGCATAAATCTCAGCAATTTGACCCTATTACCTTGGATCCTTGGCAGCTGACTCTAGCACAGTTTACAGTATGTGTATTAGATAACAGATGGACACTTTAATATTATCGAATACAAATTAAATCACAGGATATAACATCCCTTCATGTGCTATTTACTAAAGATGTTAAAATGGTAGTTTTTAAGATTTGTTCTCCCCATGTCACTACATAAAACCAGGGCAGCCAAGTCCACACTCCATCAGTCTTTCAGTCACTCAGTATGGGTGTTGCAAGGCTTGCAAATCAGCAGGAAAACAGGGAAATGTTGTTAATTTCCCCAAAGACTGATGTTACACAAGCCAGCTGAGCAGTGACAAGAATAATCCCTCTTACTATTACCACACAGCGACAGCTAGCGAAAAATAGTACAGCGTACTTTCTGTTATTAATTGCATTTATTGATTGCACTTTAAACACCACAGTGCCAGCAACTTCATAATGCTGCTATTGATTGAATTAGCTATACATGGAATGTTTAGGGAGTATTAGTTCCAGTAACATCACACACCTAGAACAATGGGAAAGATGTTCAGAGTAAATAGTTGTTCAATCTGCCGACTCAGCAGGAAGCTGAGCAGCAGCTTCCTGACAGCTAATGATGCTAAGCTTCCATACCAAAGAGAGAGAGAGAGACATTCAGATATGTGAATAAGAATTCTATTTGCTAAAAGGTTAAGAGACCTTGAACTACAGTATGTGCCCTGGTAGCTTCTTAGACTCAGGAAAATTCTTCATATATATTTAGCATGTACAAAAATCTTTCAAGCAATATAAAAACAAGCTTGTGCTCCAAACTCTATGAACTGTATTGTTTGCAGTCTTATTCATGAGTGCTGCTTTCTAACTTTGCACAATATAGTCAACGTTTCATTTTATAGTGACTTACTTGGCTGATCAAAGCAATTTCACATCACCTCCAAAGTAACAATGAGCTTCCCACAGAGCCTGACAAAGGAGCTGTTTTGTGATAAATGCTTATCATAACAGGGTGAGTCTCGACTCTTGTCTTCGTCTGCAAACGTGTTTGTTGTGCTGGTGTGATTCTGCCTTCTTTTTGAAATGCTTAAAGATTGTTGTTTACTTCATACATGCACTCATTGATTGAGCCTGCTCATGTGCCTCAAGTCATTTCTGAATCTACACACAGACAATGTGGACCGCAACCAAAGAGCCTCCGAGGGTCTATTGAGAAAACTGTAGATAATTTAGGCCAATAAGCACCACATTCTGTTAGCTTTGATTATAACAATTGTTATGACATACATGTTAATGAATTCATTATGTGTAATTCCCTTTTTTTCTGGGTTGGGGGTAGACTGAATCATTATTTTCGAAAATTGCTATTTCAATTCTGTTTGAGTGTAAAAGCTCTGCTTAGAGGACAGATTTGTTCGCCTCACTCCCCTCCCTTGTTTTTTTTTCTCTCTAGTAATTTTCTTTCTCTCCCTATTTTCTTGCCAAATTACTGTGTTGCATCAAAGATAGAGGAATTGGAATGAAATAGAAGGCTGTGGTTTGGCTTTTTTTTTTTTGTTGCAGTATATGAACATACCATGCATATTGGTACTAGTGTTCTCACTGAGCACTCTTCCTTTTTACCTGTCACTTCTTGCCTACATTTGACTGACATACTGTACTTCACTGTGTTGTTCACTGGTGTTGTATTTCAACAGTCTCACATTCACAGTCTTAAGTGCGTTTGCACTCATACACACATAGTGACTATTTATCTG
Organism: Notothenia rossii; assembly: GCF_949606895.1. Classification (NCBI taxonomy): domain Eukaryota; kingdom Metazoa; phylum Chordata; class Actinopteri; order Perciformes; family Nototheniidae; genus Notothenia; species Notothenia rossii. The sequence continues at coordinate 46,617,348 of NC_136908.1, read as the reverse complement.
CTGGCAGTTAGCCAAGGCCATAGTCATAAGGCAGCGACACTAGATGACAGCAGTAAGATTAAAGGGTGGGAGTTGTGAGCAGGCCGGAAGACTGGCAGGTCCATAAATATCACACGGGGGGATGCCCATAATACTTCAGAGCACTATATCAAAACACATCGCCATCATAGAGGATAGTCCCAGTACAAGATGATCGGGGTGTGACCGTGTGTCTGTGAGGTTAAAGGCATTCTACAAATGCTCTCACATGCTGCATTATACAAAGGTCCATTTACAAAACAGGAAGCGGAAGGATGGATTTTATGGTTTTCAGTATCAATCATTTTGTTCCAGTTGGTGCATCATTCAACAACACTTGATTCATTGTAAGTGGATTGATGACTAAATGAACTGACCACAGATCTCTTTATTCATTAATTTATCACACAGGAATTACACATATTTACCAGCATCTGCCTTTTTAAATCAATGTGCAGAGAATATCGTTGGTTTTTGAATTGTCGCTCCAGTAGAAAAACGCAACTTAGGAATGTTGGCGTGTGTTCATAGGATATGTGACATTTTATAGACTTTACCATTTATCACCCTAGGCCCCGTGATATTTTAAGTCAGTAGTCATGTCATGCCTCATTGTGTGTTGGTCGCAATAATCTGCAGATAATAATAATAATAATTCCTTATATTTATTATAGCGCTTTTTCCATGACCCAAAGCGCTTTACAGATACACATTACACATACATATCAGACATGTAATGGTCATGTACTGTGGACAATACCCACAGGAGCAAATTCAGGTGAAGTGTCTTGCACAAGGACACAACGGCTTTACAGACGCAGCGGCGGGTTTCGCCCCCTTGCACAGCCCGCTGCGCCACACCGTCCATCTTCACACCTCAAAGTCATCGAGGCGCTTTACAAGTACACATTAATATCATGTACTGTGGACAATACCCATAGGAGCAAATTCGGGTGAAGTGCCTTGCCCAGGGACACAACGGCCTGACGCAGTGGCGGCGGAAGTGGGTTTCGAACTGGAGTTTCCCAACGCCCCGTTGATCTGATGATCAAACACACAGCCCACTGCGCCACTCAGGCTCGATACTTAGCCTTTGTAGAAAATTACAACTGAAAGGGGATTCACGAAATGCACTCACATCTGTAGTAGCTAATTTTTATTTGCTGTTTGAACTGTTGTGTTTAAATCTTGATGATGTGGCTGCTATCTCCACAGACAGCCACACACACACACACACACACACACACACACACACACACACACACACACACACACACACACACACACACACACACACACACACACACACACACACACACATATTTTCTATTGCATCTACATCTCATCATCCCATACACTCTCTCAGGGCTGAGTTAATATGGTAACGATGGCTTAAAAACACTCCAGATGTATTATCACACTGCCAAGAGTTAAATCTAATACTTTAAAACATGACAAGAATAATTTGGTGGAGTGTTGATATGTTGATAATGCTTGGTTGGAAAGTGTGTGTTCTGCTATTTGAGCATGGACATTTACAAACAGTAAGCTGTATACCTCGGAGTCATCCGTTTTAGTTTTACAGATTCCTCTCTTCTTTAGGACATCTTTTGAGCAATTTTTGTGTTTTATTTTCACTTTGTACCATGCATATTGTTGTGCTATCTTATGGGATAGGTGGTTTGTTTGTACACTTTTATTGTGCAAGTTGTTTTTGTTTGTGTGTATTTGTGCACATATTAGTCCGTCCCAAGAGAGGTGTGCTCTCAGCCCTTCACTGACAGCCAAAAGACCATCAGGGAAATTTCCCATCACCCAATGCAGTGTGCAGTGCAGGTTAACCACTCAAGGCTCTGAAATCCATAGCTGCAGCCCACCACAGCCTCCCTCTCTCCCTTGCTCTCTTTCACTCTCTCTGTCTCCCCAGATGAATTGGAGCAGAGATGAAAAGCTTTCAGGAATGCCGGCAGACAGGCAGTGCTTACAGTAATCTAACCTGGGGAAGATGAAAGCCAGCTGGGAAACTGGGAATAGAGCTAGCGGGGGAAAGGTGAGAGGAAGAGGACGACAGGATAGAGTTTTGGGAAAGAAAGAAGCAGAAGGACTAACTGGGCAAAGAAAGAAAGGGTGAAAGCGTGAGGGAGAGAAGGTGTGTGTGGAGGGGGCGGAGGTAACAAGAGAATAGTAGTGAGATAGTTTGTAAAGAACAATTAGGGAATTAATGGCAAAAGGGTTAAATCCAAAGCGATGGGATAGTGAGAGGACGAGGAAGGGAGTAAAAAGCAAAAAAGTACCTCAAATTCGGATGGATGGAGAAGGGAGACCTTCAAAGTGAATGTTGTTTAAGTTGAATTGTTTGTTTTTGTATTGTCAAACAGATATTCCAGTTTATTGCAACTTCTTGTTGTTATAGTATGCACCTCTTATTGCTTTGTATTACCTTATTGCTGTCATGTTACCATATTCTAGATCTAAAACTACAATATAGCTTGTTATATAAAAAACAACATTTTACTTTTAAATACAATTCCAGAAAACTTAGTCAAGTATTTTTTCCATTATATATGATAGTCAGGAAGACGGTGACAAAGGAGGTCAAATGAAGGTGAAACAGTGAAGTGGGAATTAAATGAAAAGAAAGCATGAAAATGGGCTGCTACATTTGGCATTGTAATTACTGTAAGTCAGTGTCATTTGGAGAGGCTGACACAATGTGTAATTGTAGCTGTCACACAGACGACGGCAGCCCAACACAGACCTGTGGAGTTTACATTTCAGGTCCTCTTCAGTGCAACAAACTCAATTGTAACACTGCTCACTGAACACTGAAGTAGCATCAAGTGCACCACTGTCACTCGAAATGGCTTTGGCAGGTGGAAGGGGGAGCGCTCTGTGTGTTTGTGTGTGTGCTCTTTGAATCATACTGTAGGTGGAGCAGGCCTGTCGCTGCTGTGACAAATCCCACCTCATGCACTTTGTACTTCCTGTGTGGAAAGGAGAGAAGCGCACCGCACCAAAACGCTTCCTCACCTAATTGAAATTTTGAGGTATAAGAGGATTTCTGCACAACGCCAGCTGACAGGCTCCATTCACCAAATATCCTCTTAGAGTCCTCTCTCCCTCTCTTTCTGTCTCTCCCCGAGAAAGAATGAACTTTTATCTGTCTAAGAGTTTTAGTGCAGCTTACACCCATCTCTATCTGAACGTTCTCCAGTTGATCTGTCGCTTCCTCTCAATCTCTCCTCTTTGTCTCTTTTCCTTTCCGTCATATTGCTCTGCTCTGACAGGGGCACTTGGTTTGCCTGTTAGCTCGTCATACTTTTATATGTCGCCTCGTAAAAAGGGCAGAATAGGCAGACGGTGAAGAAATGCATCTACATAATAGCACTGAGAGAGGACGGAGTAAAGAAAGACAGACATAGTGCAGGAGAGGAGGGAGAGTGGGAGTTAAAGGTCAGACAGAAAGAAATGTGGTTATTAAATGTCATATCAGCAAAGACAAATTCTCCACACATACTTAAAATCAACACTCTGAAATGAGCACTATAGAAAAACATTCTAAATGATGAGCCTGTATGATAATGGTAATTACATCTTGCACTGCTGTAACTGAAAAGTGTTTCTCTGAAATGACACACATATTCACACATCTACACGCACACACACACACACACACACACACACACACACACACACACACACACACACACACACACACACACACACACACACACACACACACACACACACACACACATACACACCCACACACACACACACACACACACACACACACACACACACACACACACACACACACACATACACACCCACACATACACAGACACACACACGCACACACACACACACACACACACACACACACACACACACACACACACTGTTGTAAAAGCATTGTTTTTATTTAAACACCACTGTATGCTCTTTTTATTGAATCCATCGTCATTATGATTAGATAACCATGCATCTGAAACAACACGCTTCTTCATTTATGCCGTGCTGTTATTTAACTCCCACTGTGAAGCCTCCATTATCAGGCACTAAACATTGCTTTTGTGCTACGGAATAAAGCATGGGCGTGAAACTCTAATATGCTCCCCTAATAAAGAAGCATTCATTTTAGGGAAACCTCCCATGGAGTCAGTGAAATGATGAATTATGCTTCTGATGTCTTCTTTGGTACGAGATGGAATGTGTTTGATAATAATGGAGGGCAAGATTTGATGTGAATAGTTCATCAGCAGGTTATAGGAAATCATTTTCTTGACTCTTTTTAATTCTTCGTAGCTCAATGAATGAAACGTATAGCTATATATCACAACAATTGAATTAAATGACACACCAGCTAGTAATCACTGTCAGTTAAATCCATCATAGTGATACATTTTTCGAACAACCTGAAAAATGCTTGTTTTTGTATAAAAGTTTGAGTAGGGTTGGAAAGCCTAATGCTAATGGGATGAGGTGTTGCGCTGCATACATTGTTGAACGAAATGTTGTGGGATTAATGTGTTTGCTTCTGGTATAAGAACAAAAAATAGAAGGGAACTGGTCGGATTCTCTTCGGAACATGAACTATTTCTGCTCTTTTTCTCACCTTGTTCTTTCTGCACTCTGTTGGTGAAAGCCCACTGAGAAAATGAGTGACAAAAGAAGCACCGAGGAAAGTCTGCTCACGTACAGCTCCTGCGGCTAGTGGACACTGAACACATTATATCAACCACTTCTGTATTTGTTCCTACACACACAGCCTTCATTGAATGCATCCAAACCATTTTCAGTGGACATTGGCCTTTAGTCTTCTTGCTCTTTCTCACTCTCACCATCTTTCCTCCAATGATTTCCATGATTGTAGCGCATGCCTCAAGGGTTTACTGCAGTGTTATTCCTCGCTCTCCCTCTCCTCCTCACTCTCCTTGTTTCTTATTTTGTTTAATTTTCTCACTCTCAGCCTGTATCTTTGTCTCCCTCTCTCTGTCCCCTGCTAGGCCAGCAATGCAATGTTTCACATGAGTGGGAAAACAGGTATAATAGAGGAGTGTGCCAGTCTGTTTAATAAAGGCAAAGAGGAGGGATGAAAAAGGAAGCACCCTTGGGGCTGAAAACAAGGGAATATACACACAGGCACATATGCGCAAACACACATTCACAGACAATAAGGTGGGAACACAGAAATCCACACCCACTTATCTCTGAGGAATAGGTTGTGTGGTGCTTCCCTCTTTAATTAGAAACTTTGGTAGGGACCTCATAAATCACCACAACATAAAACTGAAGGGTAGGCAATGAATGCTCCCCGTGTACACACTGGGGCACACACACAAATCTGCACAAAGTCCGAAAGATAAGCCTATTGGTAATTCATGAATTCATGAGCATGTGCGATCTTCAGCTCCAGTCAGAGATCCATTGATTTAATATCAGCGTGTGTGTGTGTGTGTGTGTGTGTGTATTGAGTCTAGTCTGTTTTTACTAGTGGATGTCACAATATTATAACCTGACTGCCATGAATACTCCTGGATAAATGCATATTTTATAGACTTCTTTTTTTTTTTTAAATAGTTAAAATTCCCATTGATCATATTACTCAACTATGTGACTCCTCCTGAGCAAACAGAGGGAAGAGATAGTGTTGACAGGCGGGGTGCAGAAAGGTCACCGTGTGACTGTGTGCACGTTTATAGCCCCAGCATGTTTGTGCGTATTATCGCTTGAACTTGGACCATGGTGTTTGCACTTGTGTCTCCAGAGTTATTCTGATGGGAGAGTGTGGTAACGGGATCCAGGGTGATGTCTGCTCTCAGACAGCGTCTGGCTCTCAGATCCCCATCTATTATTCACACACCTGGACACACACACACACACACACACACACACACACACACACACACACACACACACACACACACACACACACACACACACACACACACACACACACACACACACACACACACACACACACACACACACACACACACACACACACACACACACACACAGCCTTCTCCCCTCATATCTTGCTCTTAACTACTTTCTTTTTTAAATGTGTGGCTCAAAAGTTACATTTCATGTTGCTTGGCATTTTCTTTGCCCGAAAGCTTAAGTTAGTGAATATGTAGGTGTCTTCTTTTTTATGTTTTTGTGCTTATCTCCCAGGAAATCAATCACACCTTTGAAGTCAATGAACTGCACTGTTTGTCTTGGTGAACAAACTGAAAATGAGTATTGACCAGAGAGAAGAGGGCAGACTGATAAGCTGTAAATGTTACGGTTTGTGAAGGAGGCAGGACCCAAATGCAGATATAAACTGAAAAAACTCCTTTATTTCAAGGCTATATGATATAAACAAAGACAAAACAGAACACTCACCGAAGAACTAGTCATGACACAAGATGAACCGACAAAGACAGACAGAAAACCCAGAACTTAAATACACAAAAGACTAATCACACAACAAGACACAGGTGAGGAGGGAGGAGGAAACACAGGGGCCACAGGTGAACATAATCAGACAAACCAGGGAAACTAATGACAGGAGAAAAAAAACACAGGGAAAAGGACCAGACAATAAACGGGAGGAAAACATGACAGGGAAAACAGCAAAACACCCAAACCTAGACATAGAACGTGACAGAACCTAAACATACGAAACTACCAACGTGACATGAGCCTAGGAGTGTGACAGTAAAAGAAAGTGTAAGACAACCACACAAATAAATCAGAAGCAGGAGAAGAGGGACAAAAGACTATTACAATTCATGCCTTGGCTAAAACTGATCTGAGTCTGTCAGTAGGACATTATCAGACCTAGACATCTTTTTGGGGACCGGGCCCTTCTCCATGGTTGGATAGGCTGCTGATGGACAGCTATAGAAGCATAGTATACTCCAATCAAGGAAAGCCTTTTGAGCTTGCCCCATTAAGATGAAGAATGCTCCTCTGTTGTTGTTTAGTGAAACACAGCCGTTCATAGAGATTGATAAAGGTCACAATGGGAGTGTTTGTGAGATGACCCTCTGAACATTGATCAAAGCGTGTCACCAGACCATTATGTGAAGAGCTCATATTGATCTGAAGTTCCTGCAGAGAGCTAGATACCTGTTCTATGTATTGTTGATCTAAGGTTTTCCTAACATTGTGGGTCCAATTAATCATGACCTTAGGTTATCTTATTCTTGTCTGCTTTGCTGAAAAACAAACAGATCCTTTATTCATTACTCTCGACGGTCCGATAGATTGGTGACTGACAGCAGAAACAGGATGTACCATTAAATTCATTTGATGACTCAGTAAAAGGATTGTCCTTCCTTTCCCACATGTATATATGTGGGATGTTGTTTCTCATTCTCAAGTCTGGACGTAACCGACTTCCCAAACAAGCTTTCATGCACATGCATTGTAATCCCATTGTTTTGGGCAAACATGTTAAATGTTCCTACCTTTGGATGTAAAGGTTGCACGCCAGACTTTGTACGTTAAAATTAGGCAGGGGAATAAGGAAACAATGTTGTGATGTACAGCCACTGCATTTAATGGTCACAAATGCAAGGAAACACAAATGTATTGATATTTATAGTGATAGAAAGTACCCAGTTTTCAGTACCTAAAGATCTGTGATAGTATTGTTCTTTATGCATATAGCCAACTGTGAATACACAGGGAGAAACAGAGAGGTATAGAAAGATATCACTTTCCATTTCTCCTCCTCAACCTTCTCCTCTTCCCTCTGCTTCTCTAACATCAAAGCTGGCCATCTCTTGCTCTGCCATATGTCCATCTTCCTGGGTGCTAGAGGAATATGTTCCTCTATTCCCACTGGGGTGCATACAACCTTTCCTCCTCTGTACAGTACACATACACACACAAAATACAACTCCCTGAGGATAATCTCAATGCCATTTTCCTCAGCAGGCTGTATTTACTATTCTACATGCTGAAAGTTTGCCGGCCGCGCTCTCACAAATGAACAGCATCCATAGCTCTGGGTTCTGAGCACTGCAGGGTCGCCTGAGAGGCCAAGCCTTGATTCGGCACAATAGGCTGATTTGGTCCCCCCACTACTCCAGGGAGTATGTTGACTTCATTAATGGCTCCTAAAGCCTTTGAGCTCTCACACAGTGGCCTCTGGTCACAAAATATAATAGTGTGCACACAGCTCTGTATCACTGCCATCAGGTCGCACCACTTATAAAAACACAGTTTGTGATGTGTGCTCGAATTATGCCGCTGCCTCCGTGGGTTCCTTGAGGCCCAGCCAGTGGCCGCAGCAGCAGTGGCAGGAACGGCAGCTCTTACCCCCGCAGAATAATAGTGAAAGAAAAGGAAATAATTGGTTTGAAAGAGAAATGTGCATTAGGGTTTTCCTCAGCCAGAGCAGGTATTTGTCTGCACTAAATGAGGTCTGTCAGGAGATCTCTACCAGTCGCCTCTAACACCCTGCGGTGGCTCTAATGAGACAGTGAAAGAGGAATGGGGTTGGGGATTTTGCAGACAAAAAATTACAACAAATCTACTCATCAAGTCTGCACATTTGATTTATTACCGAGCACATCTGACGGTTAAGTATTTCAATATTGGATGAATTCAAATATGTAAGCACAATTGAAAGAGGGTGGATAAATGAGAAACAATGTATAAAACAATTGTCCAAGCTGCAGAAAAATATAATCTGCTACAAACATATGAAGATGAGATTTTGAAAATAGCAAAAAGTAATGCATTGGCCGTTAACCTGTAGGTATTTTAGTCAACCTGATGACATACAGATTGAGACAGGGCAGCCAATAGGGAGAGAGGGGCAACAGAGGAGGAGGGAAATGAGCAACAGAAGCTGAGCTGTTAGCCCCCCGCCTGGTCACAGTGCTCCGAGGCAGCTGAGCAGTGAAGGGAATGATAGCAGGGAGACCTGCCACTCACCCTTTGAAGCCATGGGGGAGATTGAGGGAGTGGAAGAGTGCAGGGAGAGAAATGATTTAGGAAGCCTCCAGACACTTGTCCCCTTTCACGTCCAACACCAACATCCCTCACAATAACATTTTCGTCCTTCTCTTTGCCCCTCTGCCTGATTTTCCTGTCTATCTCTCAGCAGGGGATAAGGTTAGATTAGTAGGCCGCGTGGAGCTGCAGGCTAACGGGTAGCACACCTTTAATGCCACAGCGGTCAGTCACTGAGCCAGGGGTCCCCCCGAGGCCCATCTGCTTTAGTGTCAGATCTCAGATGTGAGGTGGTGGAGACTGAAGAGGCAGCCATAGAAACAAAGTGCCTCATTCCCTTCCTCACACAACTTAACATGTATTATTGTTTTTTCTTCTTACGCTCTTCAGTTACCATTTATTGCTGATGTATTGACTCTGTCACACCAAGGCCAGATACTTATAAGTATTTTTCTTACATAAACCACTTTAATCAAACTTACTTTACAGACGTTTTTAGAACCTCATTTAGTGAGGATTGACCTAAATAAAAGCAAACTCAACAGGAGGGCCGTTACGGAGGTCAGATATCTACTCAGGTTCACCACTAACACAAGTCTCTGTAGTTACTTCCCTGCTAACAATGACATGTCCCTGGTTTGCACCCACAAAGCAGTGTAGACATGGGGGGAAATTCATTCATTCAAATCCTGCTGTGCGCAGATATGCCTAATTGCAAACATTAAACAGAGAATAGTGCAAGCACCGAATGAGTTCAGTTCCACTCTGACCACTCATCCTCCTATTTCACGAGCCGGAAGGAGGAGAATAAACATTTGACTTCCATCAAGGAAAGCCATAAAGCATTGAGTTCATGTTGTTCCTTTTGGATAACTGCAAGATGTCTCCATTATAGCTTGTAATTACACATAAAATAGAATGCCAAAAGACATTGTCGATGTAGAAGTACCATGGCATTACGTGTCACCTGCAGTACATGTTTCAGAAAGCACATGAGGGCCTTCCTCTTTGGCTACTCTTCCTCTCAGACAGAATGAAAACATGTCGATCTTTTACTGTGAATAATAACTCCTTGGCGATTAATAATCACATGGTTCTCTGCTCCAGCAATCCTGCATGACCAGACTGGCATCCCACATTACTGTGCCACATCTTCGTTAATACCCTGAGATTAATGTCAAATCATCCACAATCCCCCACTAGCCTCGCACCAGTCCATCTCGCCTGAAGCTATATATTGATGCTCTGAATGTGGAAGGGTTTGTCCTGGCATTGATTGACACAATCCGCCTCCTTTCCTTCTGTTATTCTGTCCTACCCACCCCCCCCACCCTCACCCCCTCTTTTCTCTCTGTCTGCCATATGTTTCAGGGAGCTGGACAGATTTGGGCAATCAGACAGCCACCATTGTATTGCTGTCGGTATGAATAGAATGCGTGCAGAGACACATTGCCATTATGTAGTGGCGATACGTTGTGTCTTTTCTCTTTCACAGTGGATGTTCCTCTCAGTTGTCTGGCTGTCTCTCTCTCCAGATTCTTAGTGCATGTCGTGCCTTGCCTGGTTGGATAACTCACACTCTGCTTTGGTTTTACATAGAAGGTAGAAACCTGAGCAAAGTGTGGCAGGTTGGATTACAGTACAGCGGCATTTGGCATGCGGCTATGCTGTTGCTGCTCTAAAATGTTTCTGATTGATATCTTGAACAGGATAAGGACCCAGGAGACCCCTGTTCCCACAATTAGTTTTGACTGTTGAAAATTAGCTAGCGGGAAGATGTAACTAGTTTGTTGAAATTAATCAAATCCACAGAATTTAAAGCTTTCAAAGAATAACAGTTGGGTATTTTTTAAAACCTTTTTTTTTTTTTTTTGTAGTTTTGGCTATTATTTTAGCTGGATCAAATGTTACTTGATTACAACTTTATTGCTTGGATCAAGTAATGTGATCCTGTTTGAGTCCAAAAGTTAACAGCAGCTGTTTTATTTTCAATACCTTCCAAGTTATTTAAGAGTTAATTTGTAAGAAATATCTGTAATCATTCATGTTTTTTGCAACTAATTGTATATACAGCTTTGGAAGTATGGTATGTTCATTCAACTGTGAAGTACCTTTGTTTACCAAATACAATTCACGTAACTTGCATTGGTTATTGAACACCCTTTTTTTCCTTTTACTGGTATTAATCAGAAAAAAAGTTCATGACCCTTTTTGGCTGCAGAAATACTGGCACTGACACTGGGTTTGCCCATGCACGTTTCAGGGATTTGGTTGAATTCCTCACACAAATGTTGTGGTCATTTAAGTTTCCCAGCATGCTGTGCGACTTTGGATGACATTCTGCCCCAGCCAACCCGCCTCACCGTGGTGGCATGACCCATGTCAGACCATAGCGATACAATAGTCAGCAGCTTATTCTGGCATCCACCAGCAGCATGTTGGTCATGGTGTGTGTTCCAGCCATGGTGTGTTAGTGTGGGTGCCATGCTAAACAGACTGCCGCTCTGTGTGACTAGCTTTCCTTTTGCCACCCCAAAAACCCATGCCATGGCAGGCAAGGACACATTTCTCCAAGAACTAAAAACAGTCCTCGATCAGAAACACACATTTCTCTCTGTTGTATGTTTTAAGAAGTACACTTTCCATGCTGTTTCCCCCAATATGGTCTTTTCCAGAGGGGGTTGATTTTGTATTTCCTGCACTTAGCTATAACCGCCATCTGCACTCACGACTACAACATGATTCTTAAAGTCTCCTGGAATTGACTAGACTCAACCTGAAATGTGGAAAATCCATCTCACCACTTAATTTAAAGTAGTTTCTAGACACAGGCATTGGTTTTTAGGTTTAAAATGTACCTGAATGTTTCTGTGGTTTACTGACATTATTGGCATAGTAACGTGATACAAACTTTGGGATATAGTAAATGACTCGATGCCGAAACGAAACATCAATTATTAAAGCAAAGGTCTTACAGTATATGTATGATAAAATAAAGACTCAGACAGTGCATTTGTACCTGCTCCAGTATGGATTCCATGCAGAGTCAGGGAAGTGCTGTCATTTCTATGTGGTTATGTGGTGCACAGTGCCAATAGGAAACTGGAACAGGGTCCTCCTGTTGTTTTCACACCGGAATGGCTTCCCTGTATGCATCACACCTTCTGCTAGCTGTTAGCCCCATGGAGAGAGGGAGAGTCACTTTGGGCAAGTCATTTCTCATTGACAGATTCAAAGCAGAAATACCATCTGCACAAAGGGTTGAATTAGTATATTTTCCTGGGTGGCTCATCTGAGACTAATTTAAATACATCTTCATTATTTCTGATTTATCAACACTGCTGGATAGCCACTCATTTCAAAAGGTCTGGTTTATTTGAAAAATGCTTTATCAACACTATTTCATCTTAGTGCGTGTGGTTGTCAAATAAAATATCACATACAGTGCATTTTTGCTGCACAAGCCCCTGTGTAAGTCTGTTTTCAGTGTAGGTGATAGTGTAGTTATCTTTCACAGCCACTAGGAGGATACAGTTAATGGTCAGGGTGGTTGCTTTTTGGAGTACCAGGATTTTTCTCTGATCTGAGGTGTACCAGTTCTGTTCTCCCACAGATACACACACAACCGGATCAAGGCAGACACACACACAGCTATGTTTACTACACACATTTTGCAGGGCTGAGGAAGTGTGCTCTGTGAGTCAAAAGCACAGGTAACTCTCGCCCCCCTCCCCAGAGGATCCCGCATTACCACATGAGAAGCTCCAGCCAGACTGCCTGTGTGTGTGTGTGTGTGTGTGTGTGTGTGTGTGTGTGTGTGTGTGTGTGTGTGTGTGTGTGTGTGTGTGTGTGTGTGTGTGTGTGTGTGTGTGTGTGTGTGTGTGTGTGTGTGTGTGTGTGTGTGTGTGTGTGTGGGTGGGTGGGTGGGTGGGTGGGTGGGTGTGTGTGTGTGTGTGTGTGTGTGTGTGTGTGTGTGTGTGTGTGTGTGTGTGTGTGTGTGTGTGTGTGTGTGTGTGTGTGTGTGTGTGTGTGTGTGTGTGTGTGTGTGTGTGTGTGTGTGTGTGTGTGTGTGTGTGTGTGTGTGTGTTGTGTGTATAAAATAGTGTGAAAAATAGCTAAATGCCAATGTTTTTATACACGCAATTGCTTGTGTGAAGTGAACAGATTACCAATTTGTAGGTGTGCATTTATATGTGGGCCCACTGCATCTCTCACCTCCCCACGACTCGGAGACAAAATGAAGTCTGTCTCGCAGAGAATGTCTATTGTGTAGTGCTAATGTGATAGCAGAGATTAGCATTGTAATCCATTTAGCATAGAGCTGCTAATCCACTTTATTACTGTTGAAAAGGAATCAGATAATATTGGATGGCACCACTGTAGCTGCCTTAATGAATTGAAGCTGATGAAAAATGACTTTTTACGATATATTGATAATTACTGTTGCTGACAATGAAACAAGGATTAGTAATTTCATTAAAAAAAGATAATCATCAGCTTTGAAGGAATTGAAGTATTGGATCTGTTCAGTGTACGCTGAGTAAGCTTTTTGTTTGTAGATAGTGTTTGTACTAAAACAAATCAATAGCTGTTTATTTTCAGGTTTATTTCAACATTATGCACCCAGCAGCTGGATCTTTTGAGTAGTATTCTCTTTAAAGTGCAAGGTTTGATATCATGAGGGATACAGCATGCTGTAACTATCTTTCAAACGTACAAGCCTAGGGTGACCCTGCTGTGTTAGTAAAAATAAATACAGCGTAAAACTGCTATTAAATACTTGTGCCAATTCTTGTAAGAATAAGTCCCCTGGCCTTTGATTCAAATCAGTGGTTTCCCTAATGTGTTCCCCTCCAGTCCCAGAGTGCCTGCGTTGCATACTTGCGGACATGCTGTGACTCCCTGGTGGCTCATTTGTTTTGTTGGTGGTCAGATTGAGGGATAATATACAGGAGCTTCCCCTCGAAGCCCCTGTGCTCCCTGGTGACCGTGGATCCGTCCCAGCACAATAAAACTGTATATTCAGCCTTTGCTGTATAGACTGTCTGCCCTTTAACTCTGCGGGGCAATTGGCTTCACACTTCCCTTCTATAATTTATAGCGTTGGTTAGCACACACATCTTCACATACACTCACATGCTCACACATGCTGTGTACAGTGCGCATATGCACAGCGCCTCAAATCAACCCGCCCGATCGGGCAGATTAGATAACCCCACCTGCTGAATCTGGCCCCTGCTCGCGCGGAAGTTTCTTTTCTTCCTGCCTCCCTCTTTTCTTTGGCTCACTTCTATTCGCCTTATGTTCTTTTCTTCAGAACTGACCCAAGTGCATACAATGGTTCCCAGTGAAAGTGTGTGAGGCTTTGATACACAGAATTCAAGGTCCTTTGAGATCCAGATCACTACACAAGCCAAGCAGGAGGCAGAGCGAGAGAAGAAGAATGGCTGAGAAACAAAGAGGGAAGGGGGGGCGGGGGTGAAATCAGGGTGAAAGATGGTGCCTGTTCAAAGAAATGTCATGTTGTGAAACTGGAGATCAGTAGAAGCAGCAGGAGCAGGGCACGACGTAAACTGTACCCTGTGTACTAAGGTTACCGTCTTTATACAATGAGTGATTGTCTAAGCAAAGACAAAAAGAGAGATTCTGTATTTAACGTGTAGAATACAGTCAAAGACTGGAGCTATTGCCATTTCGTGGTATGTGGAAAAAAATGGGGTCAAAACATTGGCGTGCCATAACTGGAGCCTGGTTTGGCAGCGTCTAGAGAGTGAGTCATATTAACTGGCTTTGTATGTTTTGCTTGTTGCACTTGCTTTATGTTGGGCTATGTTAGCAAAGAGGTCGTGTAGCTAGCTTTTGTTGTTAATGTAATCATCACTCGGAAACTGTAGGCGCACTAAATAGCTAAATAAATAGCAGAACCTAACATTAAAGTGCTTGATTATTTATTTAATAATCATGAAGTGTCTCACCTGTCTGCGCGACCATCTGCTTCCTGTCCAATTATCTCCTGTTTGTGCCTGTTACCCATGACTCCATAAGTGCTGAAGAGCTACCAAGTCATCACAACTTTAACAAGACTTGCTTCACACCTGTCCACAAGCCCACACAGGTGTGTGTGTGATGGTGTGTGTGTGCGAGCATGTATTCTACTGGGTGCTGAAAGTTCCTTGGGTAGGCATGTGTCAAAGTCGTGTGTTAGTTGGAAATTACAGCCAGAGGACCAGATTTAGAAAGGATCATTTGGAACACACCCCGTGCGTTTGTTTGTGTGTGACGATGTAAGCAGATGTTCAGGCACAAGCCAGAACACTTCCATCACACCACCAAGTGTGCACAGAGCCAATTCCATGCACTTTCTGCTGAGCAAACACACCTAGGGGCTCGCAAGCCACACCTCTTGCCCAGATGTCTAATTACTGTAATCACTTTTGAATGGCTGAAACCGTGATAGAGAAAGATGAGCGTCTCAGGCACCGCACAGAAAGCCATGATGCATGGGGAAATCCTCAGGCTGCGTGTGGTAAATGAGCAGTTTTATCCATAATAATTCTCAAAAGTACCTTTTTAATGATACCTTGGTCCCTGATTGCACACTTTGTTGTCCTAAGCGTCACGGTGTTCCATTGCAGAGACCTTCCTTGTGGAAGGCAACGTGACTCTTGTCTACCTTTGCTTCTGTTTTACCACAGCTATTCTTTATTTTATTTCAGCCCTTCCAATTACTCTTTAACTATTGTAACTTTTTCTTAAAGAGAGGCAGTTTTTTATTTCATTTTAAGTTGTCTGTTACTTAATAAAAAAAGCAATAACCTTTTGCGCAATTAAAATGTTATGCACGGTTAGTATTTACTCAATTGATTATTGATTATTTACATTCTGTATAGTAATACTTGGGACTTAATTGTAGTGCTAGAGCATATGCATACTGTGTATTTATACATTAATTCTTAATTTTCCTTGTTTTTCCCAGATCCGGGTGGACGGCTCCTCTCGGGCTCTGCAGTATGAGACTGTGCAGGCGGTGGACAATGGACCCATCCTCCGAGATATGGCCTTCTCTCCAGACCACCACCATCTCTATGTCATGTCTGAGACCCAGGTCAGACACACACACACTCACACACATGAAAAGTCTCCCCTGCTGAGTCAATATCATAACCACTGGCATTTATCATTTTCCTCATGTCAAAGGCTACAATAACCTTTGGTGTAGCGTGGAGGATTTTATTACAGCCTGGCTGGAGGAGAGAAAGGGATTAGATAGACTGCTGCTGCTATGACCAAGTCTTTTTATAGAAACACAATGTGAGGCTAGAGTTGGAGTGAATAAATGTGTTGAATTATAGCGAGAGAGGAGAGTGGTCTCAGTACACTTTTATGTGTGTGTGATGGTGTGTGTGCATGGGCACGTCCAAATTCACACATATCTCTCTTAGTGCCTTTGATGGCATGGAATGTGGAGTGAAATAGCAGCACTCAGTGTAATGGACACACACACAGTGAGACTGTGAACACCTCTATCAGAGGCAACGGCTCGCTAAAATAGCACCATGGAAAGTCCATAACACACATGCTGGGCTCTAAGAGATGCACACACAGCCATGACTCACTGGGTTGGGTTTTCACTTTCTCTTGATGTTACTCACAAAGAGACACAAAGCTAAGAGTGTGTACTTACATTATATGTTATACATGTATAGATGGAAGACAAGGCATGGGAAATATATTTGTATAGTACCTTTCAACAGCAAGGCAAATACAAAAAGACCCATATAGATAACATTATAAAAAGTGAAATAAAAGAGCTAAAATACAAAAGGATAGACAGGGCAAGATACAGTATGACTACATAGTCCCACATTTTACTTAATAAAAGTGGCAATGATGAAAAGTATTAAGCCCCATTTGTAAACACACACTTCTTACCATTCAGCACAAGCATTATCTCTTCATCAAGTCATTTTGAAGGGCTAGTAATCAAATCATTCAAGCAAAATGTGGCCATCATTTAGAAAATGTTTGGTTGATCTCTCTCTTTCAAGCTTTTTTTTTTGCATCATTTTCAGTCAGTATAAATGTGATTTCTAGAATAATGTTGCAAACGCTTTGAGTTAAGATATCATTTCCCCTCTCGCTCCTCTCTATCTGCTGCCAGCAGTAATCACAGAAGGCCGCTGCTGTTTAGTCGCCCTGTATATTGTCTGCAGCTTGCAGCGGATTATGGACCTCTCTGGCACCATGAAAGTGTCAGTGTTTGCTAATGTGTATTGCAATTTGTTTGTGTGCATGTGTGTAAATGTGAGCACATTTTAAGAGTCCAGATTATCCTGATAACACTTTAAATATCACACAGGCAGTGAGTGGAAGATGCCCTTTCAAATGCAGCCTGGTTGACTCTCCTGAGGTCTCAGCCGGTCCATCTGCACAGAGAGTAGGAAAGGAAGCAAGAGAGGCACACAAGTTAGCAGAATAAGGACGTTTAGGAGGCTATTTTGTCATGGTTTCTAATTCCATCCAATTAATCTTTTGTACAAATGGGAGAATTTAGTTTTTATCCCCCTTTTTGAAAAATTGCAGTGTGTGTGTAATTGAGCATAGAGAAGATATTACAGAAAAACAAATGAATTATTATTAATATTTAATTTCCATTTGTTCCCATTATGTTGGATCCTTTTATGCTTCGCTATAATCGCCAACATCGTGTTACAAATGTAGCATTTCATTTTGTAATTTAGAAACGTAAGCTAATTGCATACCAATTAGCATATATTGAAGAAAGAAATTAACCAAATGAGTTTTGTTGGCCAATAGTGGTCCTGTGTGTGTGTGTGTGTGTGTGTGTGTGTGTGTGTGTGTGTGTGTGTGTGTGTGTGTGTGTGTGTGTGTGTGTGTGTGTGTGTGTGTGTGTGTGTGTGTGTGTGTGTGTGTGTGTGTGTGTGTGTGTGTGTGTGTGTGTGTGTGTGTGTGTGTGTGTGTGTGTGTATGTGTGTAAGGCCTTTGTAGTAATTAGTCTATTAGCCTAATAGCCTATTTAGAGAGCTGACCCCCACTAACTGTTTAGGGACGATCATCTGGGAATTGCCATAGACACAAATATGGAAAGTAGTTAATGAACACAACACATACACACAAATTATACTCTAGTAGAAAAAAGTAGAAGTGAATGAATGCAAGATCTTATTTAACTAATTGTTTCAATTTTGTATTGTTATTTCTTTCTTTCTTTCTTATACCACAGATCTGTTATCTCATGTCAGTAGACTTTATTCTTCATGCAGATTCAGAAAGCTGAAACACTGCTTTATTACCACCAGTTGTTTTATACTCTGCTGTGTCTGCAATCACTAAAGGAGTTCAGTGCATATTGCTTCATCTCAAATGTGCAGCAACAATATGTAGCATTACAGGTTTATTCTCACAGCTTTCTCTACAGTAAATTGATTCCTGATGGTTTCCCTCAAAACTCTGAGCGGAATTGTTTCCCGTCATGCTGACTCTTCAAGTCCAGACAAGTTTTATTAAATGTCGAAGAGGTCTACAGGATGAGCTAGAAATGTAAACAGAAAAAGTATACTAACATGATTCAGTTCCACATAATTACACGTGGCATTCATTTGTTATCAGTACTGATACAGATCACATCTTTCAAAAGATTCCTCTACAAAAAATAATGTTGATAAATATTATCTTGTATTTCTTGCGTGCGTTTTTTATTAACCTCACTGCCAGGTTCAAAGGTCATGTTATGGTCAGCCGTACAGTTCTGAATAACCATACTGCCTGCATGATCAGAGGCTGGTTTACAATAACAGCTTGCACAAACACACAAATACAATTCTAATTCCCAGTGGTCCCAAACGTATTGAAGCAGCCTGAGCGGGTCGATAGCAGGAGGCCACCTGCTGTTTCTGGGACACTCAGTGATAGATGGAAAAAGTGAGAAATACAGAAAGAGGAAACGCATGATGGAGAGGAGAAGAGAAGAGAAGAGATGAGAGGAGAGGAGAGGAGAGGAGAAGAGAGGAGAAGAGAGGAGAGGAGAGGAGAAGAGAGGAGAGCAGAGCAGAGCAGAGGGCCCACAACAGGAGGCTGAGAACAGAGGCAGTCGATACAGCCTCTCTCCTGCTGTTCTCAGCCTTGAAACCTTTCCCTTCAGTCCAAGAGAGCTCCTCTGCATCCTGGCTGCTGTGAGGCTCCAGCAGAGGATGGAGAGGGTCAGACTGATGTTGGAGGAGAGAGGGTCAGGAGAAGGATAAAGAGAGGAGTTTAAGCAGGGAGAAGTAACCAGTCATTAAGAAACAATGTTCTGCTATTTCTCTCTCTGTTTGCTAATAGGTGGATATGTATGTTTTAATAGTTCCTACTACAAACAGAGGCTCTGCTTCAGGTGAAGGTGAACACAAATGTAACCTTATCTACTGTGATTGATCAACTTGAGTAGCTTTCTGATCCCAGCTCATGAGAGTAAAGTAAACTAAGTTTAGATAAGGCTCCAAAATGTTTCTCCTTTTTATTAACAGAAAACGAGTGCAAACCTTGTCCTCACTGCAATCACAATCCTCTATCACAAAGTAAATGAAAGAAAACAGACATGATTGCTTTGGTTATATAATGACTTCCTGGCAGAGTACTTTTGTTTCTTTATCAGTACAAACATTTGTAATTTCTAATCTAGTCAGCACAGCCTTTTTTAGTGCAGACTCTACGATACTGATCTATAAATACATCCCAATGTAGTGACTGAAGCACCTTGACAAAGACGTGTACACCTTGCTTCAGGCAGCGG
The DNA here is from genome assembly GCF_949606895.1 of Notothenia rossii. NCBI lineage: Eukaryota > Metazoa > Chordata > Actinopteri > Perciformes > Nototheniidae > Notothenia > Notothenia rossii. Next base: position 46,597,580 of record NC_136908.1, on the reverse strand, counting down.
CATCCTGCTGAGAGTCACTCTGTACCCTGCTTGTCTGTGTCACATTATAAAGTCATTACAGAGGAAAGCTATAGCCCAACACTAACACATGCAGTGTCCTGTACTGCATAACCAGTCTCCAGTACTTTTCTCTACCTTCATTCTTACAATCTGTTCTTTTCTTTCTCCTCTCCTCCCTGTGACTGTGTCCTCTTTGTTAGATTTGTTTTTCTTTCAGGATTATAGATTTCAGCTCCTGCCACCCCTATTCATTTCTAAGGGGATTTGTAAAGCGAATGAGGATTCAGCCTTTTGTGTTCCGTGTTCCTCTTTCTTCATCTCCGCTCTCTCCATCTTTTTTCCATTTCCAACCCTCTCTTGCTACCCTTTGTCCTTTTTCCCCTAGCCTTCCCCTAATCCATTCCTCCACTCCTTCTACCATTCCTCCCCTACTCTCTCATTAATCCAGTGATTGGCTACCCTCTAATTGGATATGTCTCTGTATCTCCCTCTCATACTCACATAAGCCATGTTATTAGCGGGTTAAATAGATGTTCTGGTATAAAGAGGCGAGTCAGATTATAGAATAGGCTCTGATTATGGATGTTAGGGTTGGTGTTTGAGTGACAGGGGCAGGTCAATCCCACTGTTACACTGAGCTGCTGCTGTTCTTCACCACCTTGTTACCATTCTGTTAACACCGGGTCATGTCAACCACAGTGAGCTGGACATTGGGTATGAATGAGGGGGGGACATAGGAAGGTTGGGGGATCATTCAATGTAAGTTCAGTCTGAAAATCTAAAATCACACATTAACTATGTAATGTATAGAGATGTAAAAAGTTAAGTCAACAGGAACATTTAAATCTAGCACTCAAGCTTTTGCATGATGTGGACAATCTACTGTTTTAGTGTACATCCTTTCCAAAACAGCAAAAATATATAAAATTGTCAACATGAGAGATCTTGATTAAAGATCTTCAAATATATATACAGTTGTCTCTAAATGTCTATTACTGTTGCACAACCATTATAACAATAATGCAACATTAATTACTTTTGTAACATCCCTCTTGTAATAGAAGAAGAAAAAACAACTAACAAGATATATTGTTAACCATAAATGCATTTCTGTGGTCTTGCTTCCCTAGAAATGCAGACACCAGCACTAACTGTATATAGTATATTATGCATGAATCAGCAATGCCACACATTCAACACTGTGCAGTCAAATGGAGCATAAGAAACTTGCTTGGACGCGATCTTGAGCAAGAAATTGAATCAAATATGATTTTGAAAGCTCGTTACACTCCTATGGTGCTGGGTTGCGACTTGACATGGGTTCCAGGGCATTTAGGAACGGTTCTGGCTGTTTTTGTGGTGTCTTAGTCATTCAATCCAACCTCCAATGTTCCCATAGCAGTAGCGTTAGCCTCCAGCATACACATTCACTCCTCCTGCCAGCACCCGTTCAGTGATTCAGTTAGATTGTATCCAGTATGTTCCTACATGGTTTCTATGCTTAAGTAATTTTTTTTTCAACATTTGCCATGGTTTGTACATGCCACATATAAACTGTTGCTCGAAAGTGCAGCGACTGGCGCACACAGGGTGTTAAATTATTTATCTGCAGCGTAGCAAAAGCAGATCTGTAAGTGTGAATTATTGAAAATGTGTACTATGGTGGGGTGAGATCGTTCAAAGTAAAAGTGCTTTTTTACAGTTTTGAACCCCCTTAGGGAAATTCGACAAGCTCATTTGTAGAAGCATCGCGTATTCGCATCAAAGAGGTTTAATACCAGAATCCTTTCATTTCTATCAGCAGGAAACTTTTTACCACATCCCTTACTGTGTGGCTTCGTCACCCCTTTATTGTGAAGCTGTGGGTTATGGAGGTGTTTGGATGTGCATATTATGTCGTGTCCCAGTTTAGCTGCAAGATAATGTGGTCTAACAAGGCAAGCGAACAGAGCTGATGTGTTGCTGCCTGGCACACTTCTGAAAAATGTCAACTAAGTGGGGCAGGCGAGGTTGGAGAGAACTCTTCTAGTTTACTCCTTTCAGATGTGTTACCTTTGTCTTTGCCATCATTCTCCCCTGCTGTTTCTTGGTGTATTTCAAAATCATGTGTTCTTTTTTCTTTTCCTGTTGCAGATCATTATGAATCTATAAGCTACCCCATAGTACTATAACAGACACTTCACGAAATGTGTCATGTATGTGAGTCATCATCCACATCTTCTGTTGTCTTAGCTGCTGGAAACAGTCCAAACTGTTCACTCTGTCTGGGTAATGCAGACCTTATCTTTGCCTAAGCTGTGCCCCAGGGCAAGATGAGGCAGCCTGTGCTAAATTAGTCACTATATGTGTGTGTGTTGCTACACTTTTAGCTCCTGCCAAAGGGAGAAATGGCATTACAGACTAAATGCAAGTGGTCAGATCTAACCCAACACCTTCAATGCTCTGACATACACCATGTCTTCAGCTTGGTTTTAGCACAGAGCACTGAGGGTGTAATGTCAACATTAGCATGATTAGGACAAGTTCTGCTGTATAAATAAAAAGTACTGTTTCTGAGCTTCCCATGCTTCATCTTAGCTTATTCGGGAAGCATAGACCTACCAAACATGACAGGTGGTAAAAATATAGCCTAGCATTTCTCATGCAGGAAATTCTTCTCTGTAAACCGTTATTAGTAAACTGCCTGCAGCTTATTAACTGCCTTTTTGTGTATGGGGGGCCTTACCTTCTTTGGAATGGAAAGATAAGTGAAAATGATTGATTGTATCCAAGTCGTTTGTCATACGCTGACAATCCTGACAGCGCAATGGATGGCTTTCTCATTTGACCTCCGAGAACCTCAAATGAAAACAATATTGCACTTGCAGCCACTGGCCCGCTCTGTTAACTGAGCTTATGATGTAATACCGTTGGTAGGTGGTTGACGGATTGACTGGCGCGTCAGCTGTGACGAGGCAGCGGGTCGTTGATGTGTCCCTTGCTTCATTTGACTCCCACGTCAATCTGTCCTCCATCCAGCTGGAGAGTGGAGAGGTGGAAGGACAGGAAGAAGAAAGATACCCAGGAAATAAATGAAGGAATAAACGACAGAGAGAATAGATCTTCTGTGATAGATAGAGAAATGAATAAGAGACACATCAGAAATTCAGAGGGGAATTCGGGAAGAAATTGATTGTTGGTTTGCCACTTGTAATGAAGGTCAGGAATTATTACTCCTATCTGTTATCATGTATATGACTAACAATTTCACTTAATTCGCTAATTTTGCTTGCAGTCATCTACAGAACTTGCTGATATTTAATATGACACGGTTGTAAGCAGCTATATGCATGAACAACAACTTGCAATGTTCTATTCAAAATGGCAGAATAAAATAACAATGTATAAATTCAACCACATACTTCCAGCTCCCCGCCCAACATATTGATGCACTGCCAGCACTGTGCCAAACTATTGCACAAAGTCACAACAGGGAAGGAGAAAAAGACGAAGCCAGCCTGGGGCCAGAAGAGAGGAGATAAGAGGAGTTCAGTGTGCCCGACAGGCTGTGAGCACGATCGGCTATCACTTTAATTCCTCTCTCTGTTCAGTGCAGTGCTGGAGTTTGGCTGCAGGTGGAATCCCTGTTTAATTACAAGTGGAGCGACAGAAAAAGAGTAGGATAAAGAGAGGAATAGAGTTGAGGCAGAAGAATTAGCTAATAATAAAAGTCTCTGCTGATTTATTAAATGATCAATTTCCCACTGCAGGTTGACTGGCTGGCCTCTGGCGTTATGTAAGGAGTAGGGGAGACATAGAGGAAAGAAGAGAGGAAAGAAAAACAAAGTCAAGCTTTATCATTCCCTCAGTGAGGTGATGAAGATCTTGAAGTGTAAATTATGAATACACTTAAAAGGAACACTCATCCTCCTCGCTCCGCTTGACGCCCATTTTTCACAGATACAATAGACTAGCACACACTTAGTCTATATATATATATATACTGTATATATAATTTGATGCCACTGTGCCGCAACGGTAAATGCTCAAGTGCGTCTTCATCTCTCTCCCCACACATTAAGGCATCAAGTACCTCTGTGATCTTGGCCTTTTTTAAAAGCGTGATTATATTCAGCAGCTTCCATCTCTCCCTATTGTGAAAGGAGGGAGAGTGCAGGGTGTAATGGCTGTCATTTGCTCACCTGAAACAGGAGGGGATTATAAATGCCATGCACCCCATCCTTTGTATTTATCCCTGCTGATATGATAGCCCAGCCATAGTGAAGAGACAGTGAGCCGTAATGGCTGCCTCTCTGGCAAAGCCCAGGAAGAAGATTGCATGAAATGAATGTGATATCGAGATGAGAGAGACAAGGGGTGCATTGGGTCGTTTAGCCACCAAATCCCTCCATTTTTTTTTATAAAAGAGGGGACACAAGTGTTGCCTTCTTGTGTGTGTGTGTGTGTGTGTGTGTGTGTGTGTGTGTGTGTGTGTGTGTGTGTGTGTGTGTGTGTGTGTGTGTGTGTGTGTGTGTGTGTGTGTGTGTGTGTGTGTGTGTGTGTGTGTGTGTGTGTGTGTGTGTGTGTGTGTGTGTCTGTGTGTGTGTGTGTGTGTGTGTGTGTGTGTGTGTGTGTGTGTGTGTGTGTGTGTGTGTGTGTGTGATAGAGATAGAGAGCAGAGGTTTTGTAGAGATGATGAATGTATGATCTTACACACCTCAGAGCGTCTGAGTGACAGGGAAAGACAGGCAGACAGAGGGAGAATGAATGATATCAGGATCCGCGCTCTGGAACAGAGGATTCTCATTGGCAGCCATCGCTTCTGCTGGGCCTGAATGCGGTGTGTGTTTGTCTTTGTGTGTGTTTTATCTGCTGAGAAAACCATTTCCCCAGATGCAGGCATCAGAGGCCTTGATAGGCATCAGGAGGTCCATTCCATTCTAAAAGTCTAAATCTGTGTGTGTTTTTGTATGTGTGTGTACATGTGGGTGGTGTGTGTTTTGGCATATCTGCCACCGATGAAGTGTTAAATTATAAAGCGTTCAGATATGGTGGCATTGTTTGCTACAGTTCTGTGTGGGTGCTTAGCTTTTATGACAGATCACGAGGTGAGAAACCACTCGATGCGGTGACATGGCTACATAGATTACATAAACACACAGACACACACGTAGGCAGGGAGATTGTGGTTTCATACACTCTCATGATAAGGGATTTGGCAGCTGCAATCCCTCCATAGGCTAACCCACCTTTCTCTTCAGTGACTTCATATAGCCAGAGGTGGCTGAGGCAGTGGTGGATCTTAGGAGGAGGAGCATGAAGAGTGACATGAAGAGAGGGAATCTATCATGTGACATGCACTGAAGATCAGTGTTGGGTTTGATGCACACACGCTTGTGCCACTATCTCTCCGATTCAATCTGAAACTCATTCCCTTTATCTACCTAATGCAAATACACCTCTACACAGAAGTGAGGGCAAAACACACCACTAGCCTTTCCTCCTAAACCCTCCCTCCCTCCCACACAGACACACATACACACACACACACACACACACACACACACACACACACACACACACACACACACACACACACACACACACACACACACACACACACACACTTGACACACAGAGATTCATTTGTATTGTTTTTAATCTGTAGCATACAGGATTCCTCTTGACTTTGATAAGAAGATGCACCCCTCTGAAATCATTCAGCTGTGTATGTGTGTGTGAATCTGTGTGTGTGTGTGGGTTCATGTCTGTGAGTATTCTATTTTTAGTACCCGGAAGAGAAATAAATGTAGAGTGTGAGGGAATGTTGTAGTGGTGTTAGAGGATCTCCATCGTGTCAGTTTCTGACTTCAGTGATAGCATGTGCATATTTATGGTTGGCATGCATTAAATGTACATTTTGGAGAAAGAGAGATCAGACACACTATCAGGCCGAGATTTGCTTTTTGATGGTCTGTGCATCCAACAGAGAGAACCTCCATCAGGGCCAGGCTGTGCAGAAGAGATTCCTCTATGCATGGGCGTTTCTGAACTCTAGTTACGTTCAGTCATACCCTACATTGGATGGTTTAATTATGCTCCTTTTTATGCCCTCCAATAGGGAATTTAGCCAATACAATGTGCTGTGAAGACCTCTATAATTGTATAATTTATACTCTGAAGTACAGATAAAGAATGTTTTTTTAAATGTATGAGGGGCTATAAGGTGAAGAAAACTTAGATGACTTCAGCAAATGTCATCAAAGCCTTTAAGCAAGACACTGTATTCACATGTTCCCCATTAATATACAGAGGTGTTACAAACATGTTCTGACCTACTGTAATATTGTAATATTACTTGCAGGGTTACGTTTTTCCAATTCCTTGTGAAGTAGCTAAAAACAATAAATAGATGTGTGATGATCAGCTTGTAAATGTGCGTCCTTCATCAGATTTTTTTATAGTTAGTAGAACTACAGTATGGCCCGTGTTTGTTTAACTTGACATGTGCACAAGTGTTTTAAACCAGTTAGTATAACCAGGTGGATTTCAAAATCCTGTCTCTAAGAATAAACATGTTTTCAAGTATCATATAGTATCTCTTCAGCATAGGTGACAGAGAAAGAGAAGTACTTGTTTACCTTAATCTAAAACTTTTATTTTAGGACTTATATGTGCAGGCCTACACACAAACACAGACACATACACACAGAGCTGTATCCTCATAACAACCCAATATCAGTCTCATAATGATGATGTCGTCTCTCGTTCCCGGCTGTCATCGGTGAGCAGCGTGAGTGACAGCGGCCATCCACCAATGACGGCTCATTAATCAAAAGTGCCAGCAACACCTATTATTGCACCATGCTGTTACCATGGTGACAGGAGGAGGGGACGGCTGAGATGTACCTTAGCTTTGCCCCTTGTGCTCGGTCACTCAGGGCCCATGCCAATCAGTGCCAGTCAACGCTAGTTTGAATTGGCAGGGCTATATATCACAATACAGGGACTACTCTCCCAATATTCCATAGCTAGGAGGGAAAGATGCAAACTGTCAACAAGTTACATTTGAATGTTAACGATTACTCTTTCAATTCTCACTGCATATACGTTTTTTGTTTGTTTTTGCAGTTATGTATATGGCTCTAGATTTTGTAAGAACATTTGGAAACTGCCAACACAGCTGCAATGATTTCAACTATTCTGAAATCTAGTAGAGACCATCTTAAACATTTACGGTTATTATGTTGTTTTATTTATCCAAGATGCTAACAGTTTGATCCCTTAAAATCATTTAATTTTAACTGTGAATGACTCCACCATATGTAATCATTGTCCTATGTTTCTCTGCAGCTGTCAAGGGTGCCAGTGGAGGCCTGTGGTCAGTACTCAACATGCAGTGAATGTCTTGGATCTGGAGACCCTCACTGTGGCTGGTGTGTCCTGCATAACATGTAAGTGCTAGTTTTGTGATAGATGTCCACAAACATACAAACACGTCTAAAACTCACAAACATCTGGGTCTATTATGCTTTAATTTCTTAGGCATACAAACACTATTTCCAAACTCCACCATACATACTAACCAGACAGTCTGGGGGGTGCTGTGTTTGTCAGCCTCCCTCACCTCCATGACGCCTGGGCCCATGCCCAGCACTCTCTCCCTTGCAGCCCTTGAACATTCAGGGAGTCCTCCAGCCTGCCCAGGCCAAGTCTCAGATTGCCTTCCTTGGGCTCGGCCTTGTGCCAGCAGCCCCCTTAGATCCATTACCAAACCTGCCCACCGGCATTGTTTACCAGCCCTGAAACCAGAGCCTGGTGAGAGCCCAGACAGAGCGGGCACTGCCAGGGTCTGATGGGCAACACTCCAAACTCGTTGACACCAAGAGAGTGTTAGCTTCTATTATTGACACTGAACAGGAAACTGTTGAATGAGATCTACATTTGTTTACGCTTTGCTTTACCATTAGGCCTGTCTGTATGTCTTTCTGTCATCCTCTCTTTACCGTGCGCAGAAACACACGCAAAGAAGCACACACATTCACATACACTCAAGCTGCTGTCAGAGCCCTGTCCCTTCAGATTGGAGTGGGAGATAGAGCTGGCTGGGGGCAGGGAGATTTCCCACTCCACTGTAAATTGAAAATTGGTTTCTTGTGTTGTTGATAGCCTTTGGGGTGTGTAAGTGTGAGTGTGTGTGACTGAGTACATTTAGCACCTTCATCCCTGCTGGCACAGAGAAGACATGGCAAAGGCAGAGAATCAATGTGAGGGTCAGACAAGAATTAAAAAAAAGAGCGACAGTAAAAATGAGACATTAATAGGGAGGTGACAAAGGTATAGAAGTTGAGAATAGACTAGCTACTTCTGGAAGCAAACTTCTAAGAGAAAATAGCTGTGAAAGAGGGTTGAAATGCAATAAATGTACAGAGATCTGAAAAGGGTCTTAGTGAAAAAAGAGTTTGTGTGCAGCGAAGGAGTGAAGGAAGGAGAAATGGAGGAGAAATGTATTTGGGGTCTCCAGGGCAGAAAGTGCTTTAGCAGACAGAGGACATACTCTGATGGGTTATGGGTCACCCACCAGAGGTTAGAAGCAAAGAAACACACACACACACACACACACACACACACACACACTCCACATACACCCACACACATCCACAAAGCATGAAAGTGTAATGCAACAGTCCATATTCCTGTGTTTATCATAATTCTAGTATTAAAGTTTAAGGGTGTATTCTTGCAGATAATTTAATTTAAAAGGAGTTTGTCTAAAGATAAAGGAGCAGGATCAATGAAAAACGAATTTAGGGCCATCAGTGAGCAGCCATGCATATATTTTCAACTTGGAATGTGCTTGCAATTTGTGTGCGACTGTTTGTGAATGTGTGTGTGTGTTTGTGAATGTGTGTGTGTGTTTGCAGGTATGTGTGTGTGTCTAAAAACCCATTAACACCCTGGACATCCTCCCAGTCAGAGTAAATAGGTGGCTACAGATTGGCCTGTCACACTTAGCCTGATGGAATCAGCTCACCCTACTTCACTCGCTTACACATAAAGGCAGGCACACACACACACACACACACACACACACACACACACACACACACACACACACACACACACACACACACACACACACACACACACACCGCTTTCTTGCTCTGGAATTAGTGTGAAATTACCAAAACGAGACTAGAGAGAGGGAAAATATCCAAAATTCCACTTAAGTTGATTTTAGGTGACTGGGTATTTGCCCATCACAAGGGCAGAGCGGGAGATTGCAGGTGCTAGCACACGAGTAAAATGCTCAACCCAGTGTGATTGATCCACCACAGGTTTACCTTTCCAAGAGTTCCTTTCTCCTCATTGCTCTCAATTTCCAAGGTTGAGAATTCTTAACAGGTTTTTGGTGTAACTGAAGCCCCCCCGAGCGACACCCCTCCAACAAGGGAGCCAGGCTCCTGCTGTTATAACTCCTGCTAACCTGCTCCTGTTATATTAAACCTGTTCATCTTAGGCATCTGATACATTTTTTTAAGCTCCATTTACTTACGTTTACATTATATGAATAGCTATTTACCCAATAATTGGCTTCCATGATAATTCACATCATACTGACGTAGCTAATGCTAAAAGACAGTGGGAGGCTAACTACTTAATGACTGCTACTGTATACTGGATGTGCACTGTGCCAGTCACACATGCAAATGAAGAGCAGAATCATACAACCCACACGGTCACATCTATAGTTTTCATCTTGAGCTTTGCTCAGTCATAGCTTGAATTGATTTACCTGACATCCCAGAATGTAGCCTGAGGGAAATCCAATGAATGAGCGTCAATCACTTATTAATATTGATCACTAATTGAGCATTAGTGATCCATCAAATCACTATTTCGTATTCAAATGTAGTATAGTTTTGTTTATTATCAATGTAATGCTATCAGGTGAAATGCTTTCCAGATCTGTTCATGGTTAAAGATGTTTCTAAAAAGAAAATAACATTACAAACAGACACCCTAACTACAGTGCATATTAAAACTAAAAGCAAAATGGCCAAATCACAAAGAACTCCACACACACTCTCCCACACGTCGTGCTGGAAGGAGTGGTGTGGAGTGGAAGCATAGCATGTGGTTCATCTTCAAAGTGTTCTTCCAGATAGTTTGTTGTTCCCAATCAACCTTGAAATCACCTAACTGCTCTGAGAGCAAACAGAATTGCTCCCACACTCACACACTCTCTCCCTCTTTCCCTATCAGCATTGCCTTTATTTACTCTATGGATCGGTGAGAGGCGCTGTTAGAGAGAACACCAGGGGAAGAGGAGGAAGGCAATCAATAGTACAGGGAGGAAATCAGTGAATAGTGTGTGTGTGTGTGTGTGTGTGTGTGTGTGTGTGTGTGTGTGTGTGTGTGTGTGTGTGTGTGTGTGTGTGTGTGTGTGTGTGTGTGTGTGTGTGTGTGTGTGTGTGGGGGTGTGTGTGGGGGTGTGTGTGTGTGTGTGTGTGTGTGTGTGTGTGTGTGTGTGTGTGTGTGTGTGTGTGTGTGTGTGTGTGTGTGTGTGTGTGTGTGCGTGCGTGCGTGCGTGCGTGCGTGCGTGCGTGCGTGCGTGCGTGCGTGCGTGTGCGTGTGCGTATGTCTGCGTGTGTTTATCTTTGGTCGTCCTTCGTCCTTGAAGAACAGTGGCCAATTATTTAAAAAGGCAAATATCCTAATTGTTTAGACATATTGCCCTTCTTCCTATCATCTGTATATGCCCCTTTTATATGTTTTGTGTCCATTAGGAACCTTTGCACCAGACAGCCCCCCTGCAGATAGCCCTGCCACTATTCCAGTAAACCTGAAGCCTCACCTGTCATCAAACTGTCTCGGCCTATCAAACTTGCACTCTCTTCTGCGTAGATGCATGACTAATGCCAATGCCGTCGAGCTCGGCAGGTGAAAGGATAGATTTCATTCACCTGCTCTTTCCCCAGTGACATTGGATGTCTCCTTCAACCAAAGGACATTCTAATATAGGACTTTATAGACAGGTATTTGTCTGATATATGACAAATAAGTACTTTTTGTAACACTATATAAAAAACACTTTTAGGTAACTCTGCTATGATTGACGAACTTGAATAATTTGCTTGCATTTAACTTTGGTTTGGTGCCTGACAATAGTTTGATGTGGCATAATCATAGTTCCCCAATGAGCCTATACACCAGACATATTCCAGCTAATGTGAGATATGGATGTGTTACCTCCCCTAATGCCTTTCTGTCAGCTGTCAGTTTTGTTAATGGTTAACTCAGCTGTCTCTCCTCCTCTCATGCATGACAGATTGGAGACCATATTTGGAGAAGTAGCTTTGTCAAAAGGAATGTCATCCTATTTGGCATGGATGTTGGGAATATCGCACACACTCTGCGATATCAGTGTCAATTTGGAACAATTGGTGCTAATATCTTCACATTAATAATTGGTTTGACATATCTCAATCTCTGCTCTTGGCTGCGATAGGGGGAATAATCCCAGGGTGCCGATATCATTTTCTCTTTCTCACTTTTTCTCACTTTTTATTTTCTTCTTTACTTCCCACCCTTTTCTTCTCTTAACTATAATTCAAATCACACCCACATATCCCCAGCAGACTTATCATACACTGCATTTTAATGTGTATGCGTGTGTCTGCACATACTAACTGTGGATCTTTGATTCAATGAATCCACATGTAATCAGTATATATGTTTATATCTTATCAGTTTGTGTATTTAGTCTCATTTTACCCTACTAAACATTTTTGCTTGTGTCAGATCCCAATACGTTGTGTTTTTAGAGAAATATTTGCCCATAAACAGCATCCCTCTCCTCCTACCTCCTTCCGCCTCTGCCTCCAAACACTCGTAAACATCGATCCCTCCTTCCTGGAGTGGAAGTAGGACTGTAAAGTTGTCTGTGCCACTGGCCAAAAGCAAATACATTTTCCTAGTTCTTTAGAGCAGGTCGGTCTATACCATCAGTAGTAAACTGTGATATAGAGACGTCCTTATTATGAATCAGTGAACCCCGGCGACCACATGTTCTGAGATATTCCTGAAGTCAGCCCGTACAGTACAGCCTTCTTTTTAACATGTACAGAGAAGAGACATTGAAATGCTTCTATGTAGTATTTCACACAAGTCATATGTATGAGTCACACAACTGTGTCTCAAACATGTGTGCAAGCTTATTAGGATGATACAAAAAGGTTCAAGCAGTCACGAGTAAACACACAAAATGGCTGGTAAAACTTGCAAGTCATGTTGCAGAGCTCCCAGTCTTCTTAATCCTTTGTTTTCCCAAGACATATTTGGTGCTGTCAAGTGAGTAACCTTTTCAGAGGAGGGAAAAGCTAATTGGCAGATCTATCGGATGTTTTTTTCTTACTTGCTCTGCCCCCTCTCTCTCATATTAATTCTGCACCGCTGCTACCTGTCGCTGTGTTCACAGTCATCTGTTACTTCAGTGTGCTCATTACTGCGGTATGCCACACCAATGCTAATTAAACTGCAGCGCCGCAATTAGCATGCTACCAAGGACTCTTGTTTGGTTGTTGTTTGGCACTGGCCTCCCCCTGGTGATAGCTGCAGTGCTGTAAGGTGTGTTGTTGGCAGAGATGATAAATGTTTACATAAAAACAAAGTGTTTCCTCTAATGTTAGGGTGATATTTACTTTAACACTATTTTTAAGTAGAGTGAACATATTAGCCCTTAGCTCATTTCGAAGTTGAGGCTAGAAATAATGAAAATATTAGCTGCATATATTTTAATTATTCTATTGCGGAAAAGGCCAGACATGAGTTATTTATTTTCTGTGATTTAAAAAATTGCCTGATAATTAATTTTGGCATTCCTCATTTGAATTCCAGTTACACTTGCTGATTTTTTCAGAACAAAAGACCTGGCTTTCCAAATCATTACTAACATATATGAGTTTGAGGAGCTGTATCACAACTCAAAATACTACATCAGTTGCACCTCTAACACTGCACTGCTCTGCCTAATGATCCCAGATGGAACTGGATTTGGTATTAAACAGTGCTACAGATTGCTTGAGAAACTTTTAAAGTTAAATGTATTCAAAGTTGATACTCTGAACTTGAGAGTCCTGCATCCATGGCACTTGCTCTGATGTCTATGCCCGGGGGAGGATGGCCATCCCCTGAGTATGGGTGACTAGTTTCACCCCCCGCCCCCCACCCTCCACCTCTAGCGGGATGCTAAGGGAAGTTGAGGGAAGGGAACAAGGCCAAGAAGTGACAGGGGCATCAGGACGGAACGGAGTGCTACACCTCCCAGTTTCCTCTCAACTGTCACCATCATAGTGTGAAGAAACACAAACACACACACACACCAATCCACCTAGCCCAACCACACATTCTCAAGCACGCACACAACACCTGCCCGCCCACTTTTAAGTCTGGACCATTGCTCACTGTCACCTATTGTCACCCTGCTGCACAGAGGGAAACAAAGACACTGGAAATGGACACACACACACGTACACTCACAGTGGGGAAGGTGTCTTGCTTTTTTCCGGCAGAGCATGAGCACAGGTACTGACATGAGACAGAGAGGATAAATGAGAGATGAGTTGACAGTCAGGGGAAGTGGAGATCTATGGAGGTGTTCCAGCAGATGAGAGGGGTGTGTGGGACAACGGAGCATAAGTTCACCTAAAGGGAGATGTGAAGACTCTCAAGTGAAGGATGTGAGGGTAAACACTTGTGCAAACACACAAACAGGTCACCTTGACTATGATGGAGAGCATCTCTAGGGGAGGGTGATACATACAGGACAGCTAACAAGGCCCATCATAGTGGATGAAACCAGCATATTAAGAATATTATCACCATGGAATATAATCCTATAGTAATCCCCACTGATTGTTCAGTATTAATATGAGACTGCATTGTCACAGAGATTACTCACTCATACAAAGATAATGTCATTATATATCCATATTTACTCATGAGAAGGAATCAAATGCTTGTGTGGTGTTCATTGGATCTTTTAAATGTAACTCAAAAATGCAATGCCATTTTTATAGTTGATTGTGAGAGACTATAGAAAATGATGAGAATAATTGTAATGTTTTGTTACAAGCTGCCTCTCGGCTGTGAATAAACACACCTCCGCAGGCTACATATTGACCGCCTGGATCAATAGTATCATATGCTGCCGTCTACAGCTCCACACATTGAAGATCATAACACAATATATGGAAGATAAAAGCCAAGTGCACTCTTGAGACCCCATTGTGAAGCGGACCTCCAGTGCCCCGTTTCTCCCCCAGGGACAGTCATGAAAACATCACCAGACAGGGGATTTTAATTTACTAACATCCAAGAAATACTGTAGATGCAATGATAAACTATTATTTTTCCCTGGTGGATTTCTGGGCTCTTTTTTTCATGAACATAGGTCAGATTGAGTGTTAATGTAATAATAAATTGGACAGTGATATATGGGGTGTTTGGAAATGTTCCAGTATTACATCAAAATTCCTTTTTCTTTCTTATCCCATCCAAGCGCACATTTTTACCATTAATATACTGTTTCCATAGAAGATGTGTGTGTTTATATCCAAGTAAGATCTAGGATATCTACGATTAAAACATAATGTATGTTGCGTCCTCTATTTGTTTTCTCATAAAGCCACATGATTCAATAATTCAAGCTAAGAATGAATAAAAGGTCATTTTAGCAATAAAGCCAAATAAAGTTGGTTGATATAGAGACCCTGGCCTAATGGGGTCCTCAGGGGCAGCAGTGGCATCACAGATGAACAGCCTAATAACGCTGCCTGATCACACCCTGTAAAAACTCTGCTGTGGGACTGTGAGTGGGTTTTTGTGTTTGAGAGAAAGAATAAAGAAGGAAGTTGGTGCCACGGCTTTTGACAGCTGTTAGAATTGCGTGGTGGAGTGCGAGGGGCCAAATTTCATGATCGAGAGAAACAGTTGTTAAATGTTTGCCTGCAGGGCCAGGTTGATGCTGCCGATCACCCTCTATTAAAGTGTGTATGTTTGAGAGAGAAATATAGGATTTTATGAAGATTGTTGGAAATAGAGTGTTTCCTTTTAACCTTTATGTTATTCAGAGGTTTACGGGACATTGATTGATGAGCCCAGGCTCTCAGGCTGCTTCATTCTGTTTTTATATAACTATACATTTTAAGAGATCGTTTTATCCCATTTTTGTACCTGCAGACTATCAGCAGCAGTGTTACTGTGTAATTTTCCGCTCAGTCGGCGTTCCTGCATTGGAGGTACGTAAAGGGGATGGCTCAGAGATGTTCTACTTGGGGGCAGCCACTCTGCAATTTCTCTGTCCTTCGGTATGGGTTTATGTGAGACGCAGAAATTGTGTGTGTGTTTGTTTGTGTGTGCGTCCACACACTGGAGCAACGGGGTCATGGCCAGTGGGCCAGGTAATGACACCCCCACCGGCCCCTCCATGCGGATTTCTGCTCTGTAGACCACCACCCATAATAATAGCACAAGGAGGCACACAAACTGCTGTGTGTGTGTGTGTGTGTGTGTGTGTGTGTGTGTGTGTGTGTGTGTGTGTGTGTGTGTGTGTGTGTGTGTGTGTGTGTGTGTGTGTGTGTGTGTGTGTGTGTGTGTGTGTGTGTGTGTGTGTGTGTGTGTGTGTGTGTGTGTGGGGGGGGGGGGGGGGGGGTCAGCTGGGTTCATGTGTGGCTCTGGTCACATGTACAGTAGGGCAGATGTAGCTGTGTGTTATTTGAGTGAATCTGTGACACAGCTCCTGCTCCAGAGTAACATACAGCCTTCAGGCTATTAGTATGTATAGGATTCCATACAGTGTCTGCTGATGCATGGGTAGCATGGTAATTGGGTTTCAGTTGGACTGCAGAGTGCCTATTTGTTGTGCATTGATTTACCACAAACAGCACTGTAAAGGCAGACACCCATGTGTGTAGTATACAACAAATGAATTGAAAAAAAAACACTTGTTTTTCGCTGCAGGGGAGGTCATTTGTTTTGTTTTCCGAGTGCAGAATTATACATGGATGTGTGAGATTTTAGTATAATTGTATACATCGATTACTAATGTGTCTTGGACTGGTGTGTTTTTGTTTCCTCCAGTGACATGAGCATTTGATAGAGCTGAGGATGGCTGGACCTCGGCTTTGTGGGAATTTAATAGCTTTCGTTTCCCAGCCTGTTTGACCTTCCTCATGCCTCACATTAGATATGCATTGCAACTGAAGCCTCACATGGCCAAATACATCTGCACCCTCTCTTTAGTATTCCCCCTCTCTCTACGCTCCCCTGAGCCTGCAACCTGTGCCCCACTGATACTGGACCACTTTTAACCACAATGGAATTAGTCCTCATGCCTTCATACACCAAAGTAAACTGTGTTTGTCATGACTTTGCTGGCCTTTTTGCTTGTTTTTGCTGCATTGAATGATGGACTTCATACTGAAGCTTCTCCTTTCAAGTATTGTTTTTTTCTTTTCTTTTTTCGCAGTAACTTGAACAAAGTCTTTTTGGAGTTCTCTCTGTTCTTCTGGTTATTTTCATACATTTTTCAGTCATTTGCATCATATGAACATTTCAAACCCAAAACATGAATCAAAGAACGAGTGATGTTCCTTTTTAAGTCAAAGGTTACTTTTTGAAGATAATCATATGCATGTTACAGGGCGTGCAGTGAATAAGACCTGTTTGTATGCATCATTTAACGCTGATTACAGATATACTTTTGCTCTGTGTGCACATACTGCACAGCATAATAAGACCGTCTTGTATTGTAGTTAATTAAATCATCAAAAGGGCTAAATGTTGCACGATGAAATATATTATCTGCCAGACCATCTCCTTTTGAATGGCCATGACAGCCTCATCAGCAACATTTGTCGAGGCTATAAAGCCGTCTCTGCCCTCTACTCAGTCTCACTCTAATTGTGTCACCTTATCAAAGGCTGAAAGAAACAAGAGTGCAGATTAGTTTCCATTCAGGGCCAATCTAATCCTTTCAGCTCTCGCTCTCATAACGTGTCATTGCCAGTCAAACGGCTCTGCACAACAGTGGTGTTTACCAACCAAGTGAATAGATGTTGGACATCTAATTCTCCACGAAAAAGATCCCAGTAACTGACTGTTATTCAAAATCTAAATCACTTTGATTTCTAGGGTTCTCTAAATGTTTATTCTTTGATGTTTACAAAGGGCGGGGATTGTTTCATATTGCTCCAAGCGATGCAATCTTTTTTTCTTTCAAGGTCTGTCTGGATAGTAATTGAAAACAATTATCCAGTGCTTTGCTGTGATAATACCCAGCGCTTACACCAGCTAAACCATGTACGGCATTATCCCTAATATCCTTTCACTGAAGCCCCAAATCAGCTACATTAATTCCCCACTTCACAATCATGTGGACATGCGGGTTAACACAAATCAATATGTGCGCATTTCTTACACACGGTGAGAGATGCAGTCAGGATGCAGGAGCACTTCTTAAACTACAGCGCACATCTGTTATCTGGTGTCACCCACATGGTGATGTATACTATATGTATACATTGTGCGGGTGCAAGATTAACAGCAAAACAAAGTCCAACGTGAAGGCATATCTGCTAAAAGTCATTTTTGGTAGATAATGTATTTGATATGTGTTGCAGGTACCACAGGGAATGGTGGACCTGCACACAACAATTGAAACTTAAAACATTAAACCTAAACTTAAAAAAGTGAATTAGATATTTTATTTTTATTTAAATGCATTCGTTTCAGTTATAGAATCTGGCATACTATGGCACAAGTGACAGACACACAATCAAACAAAGGAAATTATAGTTGACCACTCTTCTTTTCTTTCTTTTGATTGTGATTTTTGGTGTTGAGTGAGTAGAGTTAAAAATATCGGTAACACTTTATATTAAGGTGCACAAATTCACCATCAACTGGTTGTTAATTAACATGTATATTAGCAGTATAATGGCTCTTTATTAGTCATTATAAAACACTTATTAATGCCTTATTCTACATGACCGTATTCTACAAGTAATAGTTGAGAGTATTTCCTCAATAACCCTCTAATTATTGCTTATTTATTGCAAGTAAGGAAGTTGTTGTTCATGAGTTTTGGTCTTAATATGCTCTGCTCAATATGGACCTAATAAGGCAGTAGTACCACAAGAAGAGTAATCCTCCCATAATAACACTTAACAAATATGATCTATTCTTATGTAACAAGATGTGAAACTAGAAGGGTTAATTGTTTCTAAATAACAAAAAAATAGGTATTTCAATCTAAGAATATGTTTTGGGGTATTGACAGTTCCGCTACCAATAGCAAGGTGATATTGACCTGTATGTTTCATATTTGCACATTTATATTTTTGTAAAATGTGTACTGAAGGTCAGACAGGAAACCGGGTAGGCCTACAGGAAGTAGGAGAAAGTGAACTGAATAGCATGGCAGTAGAGTACTACTAATTTCCCCTATGCAACCTGAATAGTTAAAGGTTCAAGTCCGTCAGAAAGCAATGACTGTAAGTGTAAGCCTTACACTTACACTGTTAGGATTAGTAACATGTATTGTGTTTATGTGATGACATTTGGAGATGTTTAAACTCAATGAGAAAATGCGTTAGCGTTCGCGGTAGCATACACGCTAGCGTTAGCCACACTAGCCTGCCCTGTATGCTTATTGCACAGCTAGCATTAGCTATATTGACCTTGTTTACACTTAGCGGTCCTATGTGTTAATCTGTGTATGTTACACTTGCATGTATGAGATCATTAAGTGCCTTGTAACTTCCTTTTTTTATAGTTTTACTCCGTTTGAATGTCAGTGGACTGCAAATAAGTCAATAAAGGAGCATGGCTGCTCATTCCCTGGCTCTCAAAGGAGTTTGGCTGGCTGTTTAATCTATGTTCACACTGAGACAGTACAACACATAGAGAGAACAGTACGCCTATTGTGTAGTAAGTACATACAAGCAGGTCACACAGTGTGATCACAAATACATAAACTTAAAAATCAGTTTTTATTTCAAAAAGTACAGGCTGCATGTGTGTTCTCAGCCTTGGAGAAACTTGGCATGTTTTGGTACGTGTATGTGTCTGAACCTCTCTTTAGTTGTTCATTAATAAAACAGATATTTCAACGTGTGCCTACTTTGTTCATGTGCTATTAATTTCAGTGGTTGTGTGCTATAATGTATTTTCAAAGTGTGAAGAGGAGGCATCTTTAGAATAGGGAACCTGTTCAGGTCAATTAGAGTCAAACTACTAGCTTATTGGTTATGAACAAGACTTCACTTTAAAATAGGGAAAATATTCTTAGATAGAAATACCTAATTAGAATCAAATTACTAGCTTATCAGTTATGAACAAGACTTCACTTCAAAGTAGGGAACATATTCTTAGATCGAAATACCTAATTTTGAGTTATTTAGACTTAATTAACACTTACAGTACAGTATGGTTTCATGTCTTGTTACATAAGAATAGATCATATTTGTTAAGTGTTATTATGGGAGAATTACTATTCTTGTGGTACTACTGCCTTATTAGGCCCATATTGAGCAGAGCATATTAAGACCAAAACTCATGTACAAAATAAGCACTAATTAGAGGGTTATTGAGGAAAAACTCTCAACTAATGGCCTATTACTTGTAAAATATGGTCATGTAGAATAAGGCATTAATAGGTGTTTTATAATGACTAATAAAGAGCCAATATACTGCTATTATGCATGTTAATTAACAACTAGTTGATGGTTAATTTGTGTACCTTGAAATAAAGTGTTACCAAAATATCTATTCTCACTACCTATTTGCATAACAAGCTAAACAAATTGGCCCCAGTCCACTTTTTAAGAGCAGAGTGACATACCTTCTGTAATGATAATATATTAACAAGCCCCATATGCCAGGCCTACTGTAGCTGCTGCACCCATAAACCCACACTGCCTTGTTTCGTCTTGTTGGCTTGTAACTGTATTACAGGGGATATAACTTGTGGGCTGCACATTTTCTCCAAAGTAATTATTTCCCATAAACATTGTACATTGTGACTCCTGCTCATAAAAACCTGACCTAAAATGTTATTTACTGTGAGCTTGACATTTACAATTCTTTACAGGATAGCTTGTTTACTCTGATTCCTTCTGTCACGCAGTTTCCTGCATCATCCCTCTTCCTCTCCTCATCCCCCTGCTGTGATTTACGGCAGCTAGTGTCTTAGAGATGTCATAAACCTGAGCCTCATACTGCAGATACGATGTCAGAAATCACTCCCTTGTCCACTCATTTACTACTCCTGATATTATGGGCAGTCAATAGCATGCAGTACATAGATATTTCTGATACTAACATATCATCATTACCTGACAAAGGCCACAAGCTGAAACGCTGTTGCAATGAACTTCCTCCATAGTAGGTTTGCTATTGTTTTGACTTATTTGCACTTTTTATACAGTCTATGTTTGAGCAAAGCTTTCACAACAGTATGTCTTGTGGCTCACAATGTAGCTGTTTATATACCCATTGAAGAGAAGATTTACTGTATGATGGTGTCAGTGTGTGTGTTTGAGAGAAAGAGAGAAAGATTGAATGTAATGGTTCTATAAACCTTGATTTATTCATTTATTATTCACTTGGAACCATTCAGTCATACAAGGTGATGATTCACGTAAAGACATTGTTCGAGTAAATGTTAATAATGCACTTCTGCTAGACTTTGGCATGAAATTGTATTTATTTTCAACCAAAACAATATACTTTGAAACTGTCAAGAAAGAAGCACAAAGGTAAACATCATTATACTGATACTACACACACACACACACACACACACACACACACACACACACACACACACACACACACACACACACACACGAGTGTCAGACTCGCAGTACAAAATCCACTGGATGTTTTGGTTGCTCTTTCAACGTTTATTTTCCAGCAAAAATAAAGCAAAATACGAAAACAATATTTAACGTAAACTTAAACAGCAGATCCTAATAATCCGTCTTTTTGGTAAACATAAGGCTACATCTGTGACGTGTCAATGACGGTTTTGCTGCTGCCCTCCCGTCACACACCGCACCTCCAACTTAAAGCTTTAGCCCTTTGACCTTCACCTGAGCAAAGCGCACCTCTCACTGAAACAGAAACATTTATTAATAAAGGTTCCAAATAAATCAAAACAAAATCAACTTAAATGCGGCTGTACTGCTTCCCTTCTCTGGTTGTAAACAACAGACCTGTGGGTAAGAGGTATGCATTGTTTGTATGTATATTTGAAGGTAAAAGCGTGCGTCTGTGGGTTTCTGTGTGGGTTGTTTGCCTCGGGATACTTTATATGATGTGGTCGTATTAAATCAGAGTGAGAAAAGGAGGAACAGACAGGATTGATAGAGAAGCACAAAGGAACCTGAAGCGATTAAACCCGACTCAAACTGGCTTAGCGGTGAAAGCTCCACAGAAAGCCAACAATGGTCGCCGAGCTTTAAATCTTGTTTATTTCCGCTTTCCCTCTCTCTCACTGTTTACCCCTCCTCCTGCTCTCTTCCTCTCTCAAACAGATTATTTTCTTTTCCTTTATGTCTGTCTTGTTTGTGGCACATAAGGCTGCTTAGTTTTACAATACTAATGTCAGGTTAAACCCGTCCTGCCGTAATGTCTCAGATTCAGAATAAAAGGTGCCGTGCTGTATAAGGTATTACTGTATTTCAGACGTCAAACACTTCCAGGTCTTTCTTTTATCCGTTCATTATTACATCATTCTTCCTTTTCATTCTTTTATTTCTTTTAAGGAGTTTCAGGGCAGTCTGTGGATTAGCCAGGTTGTTAATTGCTCAGTACGTTTTTTGTCTGAATCTGAATCAATAGGGGATTTAACTTGTATAAATGTATGAGGGGATTAGATGGGAATGTGTGTGTGTGTGTGTGTGTGTGTGTGTGTGTGTGTGTGTGTGTGTGTGTGTGTGTGTGTGTGTGTGTGTGTGTGTGTGTGTGTGTGTGTGTGTGTGTGTGTGTGTGTGTGTGTGTGTGTGTGTGTGTGTGTGTGTGTGTGTGTGTGTGTGTGTGTGTGTGTGTGTGTGTGTGTGTGGAGGTGAAAGGAAGGTAGAAATTACATTTAGGGCCAGTTTTCTAACTCAATGTACTTTTATAAAAAACTTGAAGCTTCATCCTTTTTTTGTCAGCCACTTCAGCTGTAATACTTAACTTTTAAACGTATTACCATAGTTTTTTTTGTTGGTACACACTTACATTTCCACAAAAAAAACATTAACTATTTAAAACTATGGGGAGTCACCCTGCAGTATGTCCTCCTAAGTCCTCCTTACTGCCAAAACCACTGTCCTGTACTGGATTAGACCACCTGGTCTGTATTAGGAGGCGAACAAATCCACCCCTGCCTCCCACCAATATCCAGATCTCCACCTGCACTTGGCATTGCTCATGAATGCCAGTCATTAAGACAGCATTACAAAGACGAGGCCTACCTCTTTCCCAACGGACAGGCTCCACTTCCACATATAGAGCAGCCATTGTTTTAAATGCCACTGCTCCCGCCCTCTGGAGACCGGGTTTCCATTCACTGGACACTGTAGCTAGTACGCTGCCAGAGAGGAAATATGATAAATGTGTCCAACTCTGTCCGTCAGGCAGCAGTGGGACATTCTCTTTTTCCCCAGGTGTCAACAGGTGGAAAGGGGTATGATCTGGTCCGGTTATTTCATGTGTGTGTGTGCATTTTTCATCCGTGAATAACACCCCCTCTCTTGTGTTTGTGTTCCCAGGTGCACCAGAAAGGAGAAATGTGAGCGATCATCAGAGCCCCGTCGCTTTGCATCAGACATCAAGCAGTGTGTGCGTCTCAGCGTCCACCCAAACAACATCTCAGTGTCCCAGTTCAGTGTGACGGTGAGTGGATAGAAACATACTTTTACTTCTACAATAAAAAAATAAATAATAATGACCTGTTTTATAAAAGTTATGCACAGTTTATCATATCAGAATCAGATCAGAATACCTTTATTCGTCCCACAAAAGGGACATTTACATTGTTACAGGCAAAAATAGCTTAATATGAATTAAAATAGGATTTACACAAATTACCATTTACAAAATACACATCCAGTACCAGTGACAGTATTAAAAAGAAAGTGTAGCATGTATCAAATAATTCATCTCATGCAATTACTTATTGTTTAATTAATCTGTCATAAATTAACAGCAACATACAAATGTCCGAAAATAAAATACTAGTTGTCATTAACTCATGTTTCTTTTTTCGTGCCATTTGACGTAGGGATTGTTTAATAATTGTTTTCCAGTCAATGAGGGAGAAAACACTTTAGCGATCATTTGTTTTAGTGCAGCCATATTGCATTAAACAGTGATGCTAGCTGAATGTGATGCTAGTGAGAACATCTTGTCTGGCAGATTGACAACATCACACACTCAAGGATCATTTGTAATATGTTGTAATTACGCTCTAGATAGTGATTAGTAGACCGTGTTAACTCTATAATCCTGCTTTGCATCAGTTAACTGCCTGCCAAAACGCATCCTTCAGAACCTGACCCCGCAACGTCCAGTGAAACACTTCCCATCAAATGTCAACAATCATTAGCAGCACACAGTTTAGCTCAGCTGTGTTTATAGGGGATGTTAGCAAAAAATTGGCAAAGATAATTCTTCCCCCAGTCGTTTTAGTTGGAAAAAAAACTGCCTGATTTAAAGCTCTGACTTATTTTGGATTGTTTGAGTGTATTCACTAGTTTGATAAGGAGCTGTTATATATCGGGTTGGAAGATGAATGGTCTGTGTGAACTTCTATGCAAGGAAATAAATAGATATGGCTTTAACAGAGACCTATGGGAGTAGGTATTCCCTTGCACTGTGTCCCATTTACTCCCCACCAAAGGCCCATTCTGATTCAATAGTTATTTTTCAGTTTGACAGGACCAGTCAAAGTGGCTCTGTAGGTGTGTGTGTAAATGTGTGCATCACTTTATGATGTTCCTGTGATTTCACTGCAGGTTCAGGAGAAGATTGACATTCCCTTGTCATGCTATTTTATATCATCCTAGCCTCATAAACCTCAGTGCCCGTTTGAAAGGTTGTAACACTTATAGTTATAAAAGTCCCACTGACCTTAACCATCTAAAGTAATGTCACATTTCAATTCCCATTTCCTATATAATGATGGTTTGGAAATGGTTTTGAATCCTAGAGACTTGGTCCATAAATATAAGGTCAAAGGTCAACTCAGAATGACTATTCTCCATCAGTGTTGCTCTGAGGTTCACATGAGAGGTTTTGACTTTCTGTGGTACAATTCTGCACCACTCTAATTATATTCATGGGGTGTGTGCTTGTGTATGTGTATGTGTGTGTGATGCGCTCATGCCTGATCCTTTAGAGAGTGTTTAACCTTTTCGCAGCGAGCAGGCTTTACCCAAAGGCTATGCCACATGTCTCCCATCCAACTGATTGCAGGGCAGAGGTTTCTGCCAGACAGACAGCGGCTGCTCCTTGACCTTTATGTTATTAAATATTTGTTTGGAAAGATAAGCCAAGGCATTTTTGACAGAAACAGATACACTCTATTGCTGAAATCAGATCTATTCTTAGAAAAAGCCACTGTTTGATTTCCATCTAACTCTCTGTTGTTAATGAAATACAGTAGTTGACTCAAATTACAATAAATTATTTTAATTATTAAGTTAAGTAAGATAAAACAGTATCAGCCATGACATTTGAAGGCTAATGTAAGGCTTAATTAAGAGTAGCTATAAAGTGTTATCTCTTAACTTATTACCAATATGTCAAAACAGTCTATGGTGTATTCAAATGTATGCTGTCGATAGTGTCTGTATTATACTGTATATTCTTATACCTGATCTATAGTGTATTCAATTTCTATACGGCTGTTAAAAATGTTCATACCTCCTTATACTGTTCACAGTTTAAATACATCATTTTCTTTATATCAATCAGTTTGAACAAATAATGAGTTGTATTCCCTTTACACAGTAGCAGTTAAAATGTTTCTTGTAAATCAGAACTTAAACATTAATTAATGTTATCAAATCAAATATAAAACCAAAGCTATTTGCCACTGCCAGGGCATTACCGTTTTATCTAGTGTGTTAAAAAAAGTTACCCTCAGAGTCCAGAGATAAGAAAACATTGCAGTGGTTACACATAACTCTGTTTCTATCAACTCCTAGCTACTTCTAGCAACTGAAGAGATGTAAAATGTCCATGTAAGAGTTCGGTAACTTCCTCCATGTTTCTGTCCCCGCGAGTTCGTTTCGGTTCATGTGAGCGCTGCAGCAGTCTTAGGCCCGCCCCAAATGCTCTCATTGGTTGAGACGCGTGACGACGCTAATCCAATCGTAATCAACATCCCGTGCCTCCTGTTTGTCTGTATGTGTATTCAGAGCCAGTGAGCAACAGACTTTCAAAATAATATTAATAATAAAAACACTTTCAATGCGCGATACAATAGTTGTCTGCGTTAATTAATTAATGCGTTATCGCAATAGTAACGCGTTAACTTGCCCATCCCTAATATATACTATACTTGAATAAACTCTGCACTTTCTGCTTGTTTTGCACTTCTGGTTGGATGCAAACAACTTTCCATTGTCTTAGTAGTTGTACTGTGCAATGACAATAAAGTTGAATCTAATCATTTGCAGGTAAGGTTTGTTTAGCAGGGCAACATGAACATTCTATTGGATGTGTCTGTTGTTGCTTGTAACATGAGTTGGTTATTTCCATATGTATGCAGCCCTGATGGGACTAGGCTTGT
The DNA here is from genome assembly GCF_949606895.1 of Notothenia rossii. Taxonomy (NCBI): domain Eukaryota; kingdom Metazoa; phylum Chordata; class Actinopteri; order Perciformes; family Nototheniidae; genus Notothenia; species Notothenia rossii. The sequence goes on along the minus strand of NC_136908.1, from coordinate 46,571,752 downwards.
CCATTACTACTCTAAATGTATTTGAGGAAACTCAAGGTCTAGCTGTGTTCCCTTCATAAAGGAAAAATAGCGAGAGAAGTAGAAAGTGAGAGGAAGAGTGAGCAATGAATGATAAGAGGATGTGTGAGAGATGGTAGCTATGTCCATCTGACGTGGGAAGCTTTGTGTCTGTTTTCACCCGCGCCACCATCTTTTCATTAAACAGCAATATAAAAACAGCGCAGGTCAGCCCTTCTCACATCGTGTACCACGGACTGCAGCTCAGATCAATGCCTAGACCGAGGCCCACTGCGGACACGCTTTCCCATCAATATGTATATTTTGGTCTTGACCCCACTCCACCTGGCTCCAAGATCCAGTTAATTTACCTTCTTATTCAAGGACAGTTTTTTTTTCTTCTTTCCTGCTGCTGCATCTGAAGCCAGTTTTTGCTAAGGTGCATAGAGAGCTTACACAGCATTTTCAATGAAGAGGGAAGATTTGCATTCTCCATTTCCCACAGAATTGTCTTCTTTCTGCCTGTCCAGCAGCCTGTATGCTGAGCTAGGATGTCAAATACATACAGCTCATCAACTATGAGGCATTTAGGGCTTGGTTTACAGATAGGAGCTTTTAAGTTGAAGTGTTTTGCCGTTATTTGGATGTTTCTGCACGATGCATCAGATGTCGGTCCATGTATTAAGTTATCAGTCAAGAGTCCCCCGCGGCTCCTCTGGCCGCTGACCACCCTGCAGATGGATCATTACTCTGCATAGAACTTGCAGCTGTGCTTCTCCTCTTCAGCAATATGTGTTACAGTCAAACATATTGGCCCCAAAACTGATCTGAAGTCCTCTCAAATGTGGGAATCTAAACACTGTGTGAAGCAGTCAAAACTTAACTGAATACCCCCTTTTGTTTTGTTAAGCTATGGTTCAAAATATTTCATTATTTCAATAATCTTTTGTAATATTTTTGTTATAATATTACTTTCAAAGTGAATATTCATCATAATATTCCCAAGAATAGTGAAAGCTAACATACCTTTGTATATTTCCCTCCCTTCAGTTGGTGTTGGAGGCCCATAATGTTCCAGAACTTTCTGCGGGTGTGAACTGCACCTTCGAGGATCTGACTGAGATGAATGGCTTGGTGGAGGGAAACCGGATCAAGTGCTTCTCCCCCGCTGAGAAAGAGATGCCACGCATTATTGTTGACAAAGGTAAGGGTGGATCTAAGGTAATCATTTTGCTTACATGTCAACAAACTGGTATCAGAAATTATAATATTCTATACCAGCCAGAAGTGGATTATACAGAAATCATCTCTGTGCATTTGGAGGAAGACTGCTGATATCCAGACACAATCTAATTGTTTGTAATATTAGGGAGAATATCTTATTTTAATTATTTTAAATGTCCTAGCATCTAGTATTTATCAACATTGGTGGACCTGTTGAATACAAACAGTACATGTCTGTGGAAGCACTCTTTGATCTGGATGTCCTAGGGCTATGAGTGATTTTGTGTGTGTATGAATTTTTGTTTTCCCGTCACCATCAGTAACTCAGTGGGCCTTGGAGCACTGCCTCAGGACATGTTTAGTAATTGAACGAACATTAGTAATTGGGCTGCTGTGGGATCGATTTGGCACCCTCCCTCAAAGCGGATATGCTCCAGAGGGAGCGATGGGACCCCTGCTAACCCCACTGCAAAAGCGGGATATCAAGCCGCACAATTACCTAAGTGTTTTTACTACAGTATTTTGGCTAATGTAGTGCCTGGAGATTACACAGTCCCTGCAGACAATTTCACTGTTACAATTCCTTTCAAGAGGCAAACAGCTAAAAACATTTCTGACAGTATTCATTCCGCAAAGACTGGACCATATTTTTTTATCTTTCTAATTCCCTTGCACTTCACCTCGCCCTTCTGTGGTTGACTAAGCCCGGTCTAATTGAACAAAGCTCCCTTCTGGGAAGACTTGTCCCAAGGCATCCTTCATCACAGTCCTCAATGTGTCCTCGTGTGGAGATAATGGAGATACCGTCCTCTTACATACAAAAGAACAACATGAATAATGAATGAAAAGAGAGAATAAATAGAAAGGAAAAGATTTTGATCCATCAATGATGCCCCACATTTACATACAAGGGAATGTTAACTGATGTTTTTTAAATGCCACAACGGTTGAGGTTTAAAAAATATGGCTTTCACGCTTCCTTATGTTAAAAATGTTGGTAACGGATGGTAAATATTGGAGCCAGAAACCGAGATTAGTAAAGTGCAGTGAGGGAAAGTGAGTATATCATCATGAAATCACAGTGCTGGTGAGACCTTTAAGGCCTGAGCTGAACACATGCACTAATATTCAAATGTGTCTCAATTTATTCAGTTCACCCACAAGAACAGGAGCTTCAAACACACATACTGTAGACTGCCATGGCAGTAAAGTTCTCATCAGATAGACAGCACACATGTTCATATGTAAGGCTTACGGGGAGCCTGAGGGTGCTTTGGGGTATTAAAAATGTTTAAAGTTTGCCATGTCAACCACATGTTAAGCTGACAACTCTGCAGTCATGCAAACATACATACAGTATATACAAACATACTCAGACAAACAAAGCATTCAGCATTCCTCCCGTCTTCTTTTTCTCCCACACCTGCAATCGAACACAGTTATATCCTTATTACTGTTTCACCAAGAGGAAAATTCCACATTTATCCCTTTATTTGAACCTTTCACCTTCCATTTTTTTACTAGCACTCATTAGTTCTAAGTTTGGTTGAAAGCGAGAGAAGAAAGAAGAGAGACGGATGGAGGGAAGACAGAGGGAGGGATAGATAGTGTTAGCAGGCTTCAAGGTAACATTTAGGTGGCCTAATTAGGACAGATCCGTTGTCAGCGGTGCTTTACTGTGATTGATGAACGATTCCCTCTTTGTTAGAGAGATGGAGGGAGACACAGGGGAGACGGGGGAGGAACGAGTCGCAGGAGGGAAGCGAAAGAGACCTGTGAATAGAGATATAGTGAGAGACAGAGGGGTACAGCGGGAGAGACGGAGCAGTTAGATGTGATATGTGCTGTTGAATTAAACATGAACTCCTTCATTAGGGCCAGACAAAAGGACACACCAAATACATAAGAGGCACAATCTCGTATAACACACACTCACACACATATACACACAGTTTCTGTTTCATCTTGTTCCCCCTTTACCTTGACAAAGACACTCTCAAAGAGTTTTCTACGGGAATATTTTTCAATCCCAAGGGAAAAGCGTGTGCACCAACTCTTAGTCTCCTGTGAGGCGGCAGGTATAGGGAGGCTAAACCCAACAAAACCCTTCAGTCTCCTCCTCTCCCCAGATCCTGCCTCTCCTCTGCAACAGGCTCAGCACCTGTGGCTCAGTCATCTCTTCTTCATGGGAAATGTGACTAGACACTGAAAATAATCAAACTGTTAGACAGTGGTTCTTTAAAAGTGTATACCTACTGCAGCTTTTACCATTATATTATATTCTGTTGGTCTGATTTCAAAAGATGAATCAAACTCTCCACAATGGGTTTAAAATATGACTTACAAAACAAATGACCCAAATTGCTTTTATGAATTTGTTTTCTCTTTTATCTTAATACAAATACTGTTTTCCTCTTCATATTACTTCAAATGTTTACTATCATCTATTTTCTCCAGGGGACCACCAGATCGTGCAGCTCTATCTCAAATCCAAGGAAACAGGCCTGGCATTCGCAAACACCAGTTTTGTTTTCTACAACTGTAGCGTACACAAGTCGTAAGTCTATTTCTTCCCTGGAGCACTTCTCTCCAGCAGACGGCTTGTCATAATTGTAATCCCTTCATATTGATGAAAAAGAAATGGCATTGATTCCTAAACTGTTGGAAATTGTATTGTATACATGAGTAAGTAGGCATATTGACCTTCTCTAGCGTATTTGCTGCCTGTTCAATACTAATTCCCAACAATGTGTTTGACTCACATCTGTTCTCTATGCAGGTGTCTGTCCTGTGTGAGCAGTCCTTACCAGTGCCACTGGTGTAAATACAGACATGACTGCACCCACGACCCTCGAACGTGTTCCTTCCAGGAGGGCCGAGTCAAGAAGGCTGAGGTGAGTGTCAAGATAATTTTGTATTATTCCTTTATAACTTTAAGACACTGACCAAAGCTCACCTTTTCAGACTGGCTTTTAACATGTGATTCATGTTGTGTCCTTGCTCATTTTTTATTCAACTTTGTATCTGTTTGATTATTTTTACCAGTGTGAAGTGTCTTTGAGCACCTGATAAAGCACTTCAATAAAAATGTATTACTATTCAGACATCAACCCCCCAGCCCCCCCTGTACGTTCACTGGAGATGAAATCCCTCAATGAGCTGCCATCAAGAGGCCCAACATGTCCTGCCTGTACAATCAGTGAGATTTAAAATAACCATGGTTTGATGCTTCCCAGCTCCGCCCTGCCTCTTCTTATATGGCCAGCTGGGTAATAAACACAGGGACATAAATTGGGGGGGAATGTTCGGGTACGTGACTCTAATAGCTGCTATTCTGCTTTTCACATGCAAAAAGAGTTATGTTAAAAGGCTTGAGACACCTTTCAGCTATAGTGCTTCCATCTGGCAGGAGTCTCTCGGCATGTCTCGCTCTTGACTGCACATCAAAGGGCAGTGGAAACTAATAAAATGCAGCCATTTCCTCCTGCCCATCCCTATTCCCTGTGACAGCTTAGTCCGTGTGAATTATCAATAGTATTGGCAGCCGGTTCTATTCCCGTCGAAGCAGAGCCCGCCGTAATTAGTCTGCTCTGCTGCAGAGGACAAGCCACTCACTGAACGAGTTACATTCAGTGAATCCCCCCCCCCCCCCCACACCCAACCACTTCCAGTCCTGTGAGAGAGGTCTCACTCTGATTTAGAGTCCTGCCACAGGGTCGGCCTTCAGTACAGAGCAGTGAAGGAAGGTTTTGAGACACACTGTGTCTGTGTGTAACCTCTGGTGTGTGGCAGTGTAACAGTATGTCTGTATCAGTGGGCTTTATATATTGGTATATGTGTGTGTGTTTGAATAGAGCTTTTGCCTGTGCCCTGCCAAGTCACGGTAGTTTTCAGTGGGAGGCTTTTACAGGGAGTTAGTGGCCTGTTAATCCCAGCCGGAGGTGAGCTGTGATGAAGATCACTAGCGCTCCTGTCTGGTTGGCAGACGCTGCTCGACGGGCAGGGACAAGCTTAGCCAGATTGCCTGCTTTGATGAGCAGTCTGCTCTCAATTGTGTTATTCCACCCATGTTTCCCTGGAGCCATTCAAAGTGCGTAGACGTTATTATTTTCTTTTTCCGCAATTTCCATTATCCTTTTGAACCTTCTGCTTAGTCAGGCCCAAGCTGGAGTCTTTGCAGGTTTACTTTTCCAATTAACTCAGAGGCTGGTGGTCAATATTGACTGAGGATAATAATGTGGGAATCCTCTCCTATTGTGTTGCTGACGAAAAGAAAACCGTAAATAAAGCGAAGGGGATTTGGTATTAGCACATTAATGACATCCTTTTTTTTTTGACGTGTTGTTTCAGAGAAGGCAGGTGCTTTGCAGGCTTAATGACTTTTAATTTGCTTTTAATTAACCCTTCGAATCCAAGGTCGTGCATTTGCTGCCAGATTTGTGGTTTACCGGTTTGAATTAATGAATTGGACACACACAAGCTTAAGAACATGCAGGCACACGCACAACGAGCCATAGAACCATTCCCAAAATGTCCTGATAGGAAACAAGTCATCTTTGCTCAATGAGATGGGATGGCCCCTTTCTGCTGCAGATGACTTTTTGTGTACTATTACAATTAAGGGATTTCAGGCAGCGATCTGAATAATCCCTTAACTCTATGCTAATGATGGTGGCCAAAATAATCTCCCAACTGGTTGAGCTTGTTGTTAGTATGCATGGCAGCACAGAGTTAAAGCCAGGCCTCAGCGTACAGTGGGTGCCTTTTTGTTCATGCCAGTGATGATATGGGCACACGGATCAGACGTTTCCCTGTTGGCACATTAACCAAGGCCACGTCCCAGTCTGCCCTCCACACATCTCAAGGACTAAGCCCTTCTCACTGACAAAGAACCTGCATGCAGCTTCTCTTTGTTACACAGAATAATAGCTCAAAGTTATTCCTGACCACTACTGTTGCATTTATTATATGACTAGGCTTTGCTTGTTTGATCAATAAGCAGTGTTTTTTACCCGCATGTTTATCACTTTTTCTAACTCCATCCACCATTCAGGACACTTTCTGAATGAAAAACATGATATTTCCCTTTCTTCTTTGTTTGTCTACAACACAGCATTTTCATTTCCTGAGCTAATAATATCATCAGCCGGTAAAAAATACAACAACATTGTATTGTTACTGAATACATATCACTACCCCTCATTGCATTATTTACTTGTTTTGTGTGCTGCAGTGACCAATGCCTGGGAGTTTATTTACCAAGAACGTATTGATCAGTGGATCAAGATAATTTTATTAAACAGGCTAACTGCCAGCAGTAATAGCTGCTAGTTGCTAATATTGGACAGGATTGGTAAAGAGAGGTGCTTCGGTTCAATTCATAGACAAATCAATGTCATACACAAACACTGACTGATAAAGAGTGAGGCAAATACAACTGATGAGGGAAACATCGATACAAATAAACTAAAAGTGAACCATTGAAGAACTTCACAATGCCATGAACTGCAATACACTGAACAAACTCAAATGCTGACTTTATTTAAATGTATTATGTCAACACATTTGACATAACTGTATTTGGTTAGTTGAGAGCTCAAATATAAAATACAACCTAATATTTTGCATTAAAACGTAATTGCATTTCTTTTAACGAACCTAATACATGAATAATGTGTTATTTGTTGACATCATACACTTAATTAAAGTCAACATATCAGTTTCTTCAGTGTAGCATCAGGACTAATTTGATTTGATATAAATTGGTTTAATGCGGGTTAACTGGATACACTGTTAGTTTACAATCAATTTAATCCTCTTAAGACTTTGTTGTTATATCACATGGTTTCAACAATTTGTGCAATGGCTTGAGCCCAAAATGCAGGACAGAAAGGACATAAATGCAGGCACAGAAAAGGGAGAGGTATTGGGGGAAAAAAAGTTAAGATGAGGACTGAAAGGCTGTTTAGAAACAAGGTGGAGATCAGCAGGGAGAGATGGAAGATGAACAGAAAGCAGGAGAGTGTCTTTGCCCCAGGCTCTGCAGGAGATGATAAAACAGAGTCCAGTTAAGGGGAGTTCTTGGTAACCACAAGGTGTGTGTGTGTGTGTGTGTGTGTGTGTGTGTGTGTGTGTGTGTGTGTGTGTGTGTGTGTGTGTGTGTGTGTGTGTGTGTGTGTGTGTGTGTGTGTGTGTGTGTGTGTGTGTGTGTGTGTGTGTGTGTGTGTGTGTGTGTGTGTGTGTGTGTGTGTGTGTGTGTGTGTGTGTGTATGTGTACGTGTAGTGTATGAAAACTCAAGATCCTCTTCATCTTCACACCTTACACTGCTATAATTATTGGCCTCTCTTTCGCTCTCACCCTCCCGCCTCTCTTCTTGCTTCCAACTATGCCAAGGGCTTTTACATTCACAGTTCCCACTCCGCTGCCTACTCTCTGTCACTCTCCCATCTCCACCCTTCACACCTCCCACCAGCCTCTAATTATCAGATCTAAGTAGGTCCCTCACAAGAAAAGAAGTCAGGAAAGAGCGGGGGAGAGAGAGTCAGTGAGTGGGAGTTGATAAGAGAAGAGGAGAAGGGTCAGTGAGCTGGATGAACAACGTATGCTGAGTTTGGATAGACGAATAATGGAGGGAGAAAGAATGAGAAAAAACAAAGAGGAGGTCACAGGAAAAAACAATGAGTCAGTGATGGAGAGAGGAAGAATAAAAGATAATTACACAGATAAAAAGAGAACCGCCAACTTGGTTTTCAGAACTCAGCGCTTATTATTTGGTTATGAGTCATATTAACAGTTACTTTTCTCCTTCTAGTCCTTCATTACATGACTGTAAGGCTGCCACTGAAGTTCACATCTTCTCACAAAGACACACACAAGGACATGTAAACTAGTCTGTGCCGCCACATTGTAAATGTAGTTAAAGACTGTCTCACCTCCTACTGACAGACCACTTATCTCTTTCTTCAGCCAGGAAAAAAATACATTAAAGATTTGTTCCAACAAAGTTACAAATACTTTTTCTCACTTGCCTCTGCTCTTAACTATACATTTTTCTTGAGTATTTCCATTTATGCTACTTCTACTCCACTACTTTTTAACAAAAATAGTCAAATTATTTAAATATTTGACAGAAAGTCAATCACAACTTTGTATGTCTATAAAAGTAAAATGCTACCCAGAAATGTTGCATAAATAAATATAATTATATACACCGATACTGCTCAATGATTTTGACTTCTATACTTTAAGTACATTTTGCTGATGATACTTTTGTACTTTTACTCAACTAAGATTTTGAATGCAGGACTTTTACTTGTAATTAAGTATTTTGATAATAATGTATTGGCCCTTGCACTCAAGTAAAGCATCCGAATACTTATTCCACCTCTGTTTATGGAGATGTCTGTGTTTGTATCTCGATTGTGTGCATGAAGAAGAAGAATAAGATACACTTTATTAATCCCTTACAGGGACATTTCTTTCCCCACTCTGTTGTGTTTACACACATTACACACACAGGGGAGGATATACATGCACACACACAACCACATGCAGATAGGAGAGGTGGCAGAGCAGAGAGGCTGCCAGGTACCCAGCGCCAAGGGAGCAGTTTCGAGGTTAGGAGCCTTGCTCAAGGGCACCTCGGCAGTGGCCTTGGAGGTGAACTGGCACCTCTCCAGCTACCAGCTCACTCAATCTCTTTTTTTGGTCCGATCGGGACGTGAACCGACGACCCTTCGGTTCCAAGACCAAGTCCCTACAGACTGAGCCACTGCCGCCTGTATGTGTGATTTGCATTTGTTCCTCTGTTATTTATCGCACTTGAGCCTTTTATGGTGAAGAGGAATGGGAGTGGGTATAAACGGACTGACGTTAGATCAACTTAAATGTTGACATAAATCTAAAAGGGCGACAGCGAGCATGACTGCCAACAACACAGGCTTCAGGAGCCAACTAGGATTCACGTGTGTTTGTCCGAACCACTGAGAGCCATCTCGGCCTCGGGGACTGCTGGCAGCGTTCACCGTGTGTAATATTAGTTTGTTTGAGTGTGTATGTATTCAACAGAAAAACCAGGGCTAAGTAGTAGAAAAAACACGCTGTACCAACAGCTAACACGCTTGTTTGTGGATTCCCTGCCACATTATACATTTTTCATGGTCATGAATGAAATAGGGCATCTGTTGAGTGCAATTTATTCACTGCTGTTTCTTCTATCGCAAAACATGGCAAGGGTGAGAATAAAACATTTATTGACTTTGACACAATTTGAAGTAGTAGTAGTAACCATTTCCATATGTGTGTTTATGTGTCACTGTGGGGGATCATTTAACCGAGATTACACAGATGAGTATTTGGAGCAAAGCTTTAAAATCACCCTTTTGTCGGTAGAAGGAGATAATGAACAGATACAATAGTGGATATGTGTGTGTATGTGTGTAGCAGCTTGCTTTTTAAAGTTGTCCATCTCTATGACATGTTTTTCATGAAGGCAGATGATGCAAGAGATGCTGCCTGGCTGTTTATCATATACTGAAATGAAATTCCAAGGCTGTAGTTTATACTTTGTATGCGTTTGCATTCATATGTGTGTGTGTGTGTGTGTGTGTGTGTGTGTGTGTGTGTGTGTATGTGCGTGTGTGTGTGTGCGTGTGTGTGTGTGTGTGTGTGTGTGTGTGTGTGTGTGTGTGTGTATGTCGTGCGTGCGTGCGTGCGTGCGTGCGTGTGTGTGTGTGTGTGTGTGTGTGAGAATGTGCACCATCATTTCAGTGAGTAATAACCTTGAATCTGCTTGCATGCATAAGAAAGTACTCTCTCACCCTCTGTGTGTCTGTGCACATTCCTATCACTATCTGCCACTATCAGTGTAGATCTGTGTCTTCGAGACTCAGTGAAAGTCACCGTGTTAAGTCACACTCCAGTGCTTCCCATGCCTTCATTTCCACAAACCAGATCAGATGTAATGTCCCCATTGTTCAAGAGTATTACCTGAAAGAGATGTGATTAAAAATGGAATGAATCTCTCTTTGCTCGCCCACTCATCTTCGTACTCCAAATACAGGCCGTTCGTTGTGAGGAAAATGAGATTTGGAAGAGCAAACACATGCTCCACCTCTTCCTTCCTCTCCTCCACCGCTGAACCCCCTCGCCCTGTTTGTCATTTATCTATAATGACTTTGTGAATAGTGTCACAGAGCGTTCCCCTCTCTCACCACGCAGCAGCCAGTCACTCAGCCTCACCCAATCAAGTGGCTTTTAATGAACTTCAAACAAGTGTTATCACCCAGTTCAACTTGCGCTCTGCTTCACTCCCCCCAGCTCCATCCAGGCGGGGGATCACCTTATCTGCTTTCCTTCTTTTCGCCCTCTTTCCTCCTGCCTCTTTGACATGCTAAAGCTCCCCCCGTCGCATATGCTTAATGATATTTTTTGCCTCTTTCAGTCTCTCGGTTCTTTTGTGGTTTCTCTCTCATTTTTGCCTTTTTTGCCCTCTATTCACTGCTCTCTCTAAAACATGAAACAGTTCATAGAAGTGCTGTTGTCTCTCTTTACCTCTCCGTCATCTTTCACTTCTGCTTGTCAGTCACCTCCCTGCTTTTCTTTCCACTTGTTCTCTCCTTCCCTTTTCTCTTCTTTGTCCATGTCTTCACCCCTCCTCGCAGTTTTCCTCTTCTCTGTCAACCTGATTTCAATCCACCAGTTAAAACCAAACATGTTAATACAAACTGTTCGCACATATAAATTCTGTTTAAGTGTGTACTTCATTGTATCATTATTGCTATGTATTGCTATGTATTGTGTATAATGTCGATGGAGTACCTGTTGAGCTGATCCTTCACTCACAGTGAATGTTAGCAGGAGACCCAACAGGAACTATCATAAATAAAAGCACTAAAACATTGGAAAAGGCACACACTGGAGTGCTTATGTTATTCAATTACCATACATGAATGTTTGTGAAGAACTGTGATTTGCTACCTGATGAAACACTTTTTTAAATATATATTCCTGGTCAAATCAGCAACTTCCCTCTGTGTTTTAAACATTCCAAGTCAGTTATTTCCTGTATTGTAATTTCATTCATAATAAAGCACTGGTCAAACTAGTTATGAGTTAAGACCATGTATTTGTAGGTCCTCAAAAATGTCAGCACAGAGAGGTAATTATAAATCATCATTCCAATATGATCTGACTTATCTATGCACATGTTATGGCCAATTGATAAGCCTGTAGACATGTTTTGAATAATGTCATAAAGCTTTACGTAATATAGCTACAGACTGTGTGGTCATTTGTAAATGAATTATGACATAGTAATGGCCAGATTTATATTTGTGACAGTGAAGCAAATGTGATCCATGATTCCATAATCCATAAAAGAGAGTTTTGCATTTCACTGTGTGCCTCAGGTGACAGACAATCTGAACTGCTAATAACTCGAGTGCAAAATGACACGGCAGGATCTTATGAAGTAACATCCATTTAATTTGTAATGATGCATAAAACCTGATGAGAGGACTCATGGAAACAAACGATCCTCTCTTTTGTGTTTGTCTCTCTTCCAGGGATGTCCCCAGCTGCTGCCTGCAGACAGGATCCTGGTGCCGGTGGACGTGGTGAAGCCCATCACTCTCCGGGCGAAGAACCTCCCCCAGCCCCAGTCGGGTCAGAGAGGGTACGAGTGTCTGTTGACCATCCAGGGGAGCGAGCACCGCGTTCCTGCCCTGCGCTTCAACAGCTCCTCAGTGCAGTGTCAAAACACATCGGTGAGGACGAGTGCGTGCATGTGTGTGTATCTTACTGGCCAGCCTTTCTGGGATGTCATCACTGAATGCCCCATTTTTATAAAGTGTTCCTATTAAATATATTTGTAATCCCTCTCACACACACATAGAGCCACACACACTGATTCCGGCTGACTGGTTTTTCCTTTCCCAGCTAGGCAGTGGGCTGATGAGACAAGAAGCTGACTCTGTCTCCCCTCGCAGCCTGCGATCATGCTCCATTCTCTGACTGAATAATACATTGACAGCAATGAAAGACTAGCATGAAAAAGGCTTTTTACTGGTCTTGATGCTAATCGTCTGTTGATACAATAACATCTCATCTTCCTGTCTATCTTCATCCCTTTGGGTGTGCGTATGTCACTGTCTGGAGAAGTCTGCAGGTTTTGTGTGTATAATCACAGTACAATCCAAATATTGTACTGTGATTGAGCAGAGAAGAAGGGAAACTGTAATTTAGCGGAAAATGATGATTCTATCTCCAACCCTCCTGCTACTAGTGTTATAGAGCCAAGTTAAAAATTATATTTTTCCAAAGCTCTCTAGTGTGTATATTCCATTTGTTGTGAGTTCAGTGTGTGTGAGTTCATGTGTGTGAGTTCAGTGTGTGTGAGTTCATGTGTGTGAGTTCAGTGTGTGTGAGTTCATGTGTGTGTTGACTGTCTTCAGCCACCTGTTGATGATGCGTTTTGCATTCAGAACCGTATTGTTCTATCAGAGCCTTTTGGACTGGAGGATAACAGACAGTTTAAAGAGGCTCAATAGCTTCTCTCTCTCATACCCTCTTCCACATCTCTACCTCTTTCCCCCTCCGGTTGCTATGGTGATAGTATTTCTATGATGGGATGGAGATGAGCAGTCTTCCTGTGGTGCTGACCGTCATCTGGAACGGAGATTTCACCATTGACAACCCCGCCAACAACAAAGGTACGCATGCACACACACACACAAACACAAACCCACACTCCAACACACACACACACACACACCCACACACACACACACACACACACACACACACACACACACACACACAAACACACACACACACACAAACACACACACACACACACACACACACACACACACACACACACACACACACACACACACACACACTTGTGAATCCATATCAGCTCTTTCCATAGTTTTCACTGCTTTATTAGAAACCACAAACGCATGCACATAGTTGTCATATTCTCCCATTAACTCTCATTTAATCACAAATGCACACATACACACACACACACAGGAAAGCTGCTGCTTCCCTATTGTTGCCCTTGGAGTCTCCATGGCAACAGGCGGGCGGTGTGCTGAGGTGCAGCATCCATCCCCTGATGTTGCGTTTAGAGTTGTTAACTTTAACGCATCCTCTCTTACGCTTCTTATTCTGTAGATCTCGTTCCCTTCTGCACTTCACTGTTTGGCCCAGCTCTCTAAATACAATTTAAAAAACATTATTTATTTTCAGCTTGTTTCCCTTATTTTTTCTATCAACAGAGTTTGGCAAGCTATCCATCTCCGTCGGCAGTGCTGTCTACTCCCTCCATTTAATTTCTCTCATCTCAGCGACTCCAGTTGTTTACTTTCTCATACATTTCAGAAGAGCAGCAATGGCAATACATGTTGATACAAACAAATGTCAAATTGCTTAGGAATAACTAAATCTGAAATAAGCCAAGTTAAATAACTGTTTCATGCTGAGGAACGGTATAAAACAAATCAATATCTTGATATAAATGCTGCCTTTCGTTTTTTTCTGTCCAACCATCCAATTTATTTACATTTCATGTGGGATGACTGAGATTTGAGGCTTTCAGCATTCGGCTGCTGAGCTTGATTCAGTTTGGTTATTGGCGACCCACCACTGTGAGTGATCCCTGCTGGAAACAGCAGCATGCTGGGGGATGTAGTTCTTTGACAGGAAAACAACTTATTTTAACCTAAGGCAGTAGAGTCGGGCATATTGTTAAAATACGGAGTGTGCTGCAAGGCAAAGTATGTAAAGTATTTATGTGTCTGAGTCAAATACAGCGTACAAAACATATCCCTGAGCATGATAGGAAAATCAAAAGAGAAACAAAAGTTTGAATGAAAAGATAAGATGCTAGAACTAGAGAATCCTTCTCACCATCCTCATACCTTGGTTTGCCTGTAGAGGAAGCGTCTACGGGGGTATCTTTTGATGGACAGATCATACATGCATCTAATGGCAATTAAAAAGAAAATGGCTGGCTTGTTGCCATGGAGATGATATGTTAAATATGTGGTGAATGAGCAGATGAGAGAATCAGAAAGGAAGGAAATTCAAAGAGAGGAGAGAGTATATAGAGTTGATGATAGAGGGAGAAATAATGAAACAAAGATATCAACAAATGTATCTCTCTAAATGTTCAGTCGCATATTTCAAACAGCAGCTGAGAGACAATGAGAGGTTTGGGTAAACAACACAAATTGTAGTTTATGTGTTTTGAAGTGTTTGTCCGTCATTTTAGAGGCTTTTGCGCAAATACATTTGCATACATTAGCTGCACTGTAATCAGTTTTACAAAGGTTGTTTACTTGAGGTTTCCACTCTTTCTCCCTCTCTCTCTACCTCCTTCCTTCCTTCCCCCTTGTTTTCTTTCTCTCTGTTTCTTTCCTCCCTCCTGCACAGTCCATCTGTACAAGTGCGACGCCCAGCGTGGGAGCTGCGGTTTGTGTCTGAAGGCGGACCCTCTGTTTGGATGTGTGTGGTGTAAAGGAGACAACCGCTGCACCCTCAAACAGCACTGCCCCCACCCCGAGAACCAGTGGCTGGAGCACAACGGCATCAACAGCAAGTGCACCCACCCGAGGATCACACAGGTACACACACACCACAACACACATCACCGCAGTTGTGTTATGTAACAAAGTCCATTTACTTAAGTCCTGTACTTAAATACAATTTTGAGGGAATTGTATTGAGTATTTTGCTACTTTGTGTTTCTACTCCAATACAAGTAAGATGTAAATAGTGTATTTATGTCCACTACATTTATTTAGTACCTTTATTTACTTTTCTGATTTTGTTTAACGGTGTGAAATATAACACTTTAAACTTAAATTACACCGGAGTAAATTCACAAGCTACCCTGCAGTATACAAAGTCATTATAACACCTTAATGATCAATAATTATAAAACATATCATATAGATTGTTCTGAAATGGACCAATCTGCACAATGACTAATTTTACTTTTGGTACTTTAAGTATATTTTTGATTTAATAACAGAGCACTGATGGGAGCATATATTCATCAGCAGGACAGCGTGGTAGTTGGTCATTTTAACATAATTGAAGAGGGTGTGAGTCAAGCTATTTAGTTTGACAGCATGTGTAAGGAATGATTTACAGTCTACAGTATCAAAGTGATAAACCATAATCACAGGTCTTTTAAATACATTGTCTTAAGTGTAAGGGGTGGCTCACCTGTGGCGGTCCAGCCCCACGTACTTTGTCTGGGTCCTTTCACCAGGTCCGTCTTCAGGTCCGATCTGTGGCCCTTTGCTGCATGTCACACCCTCTATTAATCCCTTTCCTATCCAACAAAGGGCCAGAAGACCCAAAATAAGGGTCAAATATTAAAATAAATAAAACTGTAAGCGGAAAATCGCTTATTTGTATTTATTTACTGTTTTTGTGACTTTGACATTGAATTTTTTTTGAGAGAATTGACTCACCATCTTACTGTTATAGTGGACATACAAACACTATAGGGGGATTGTCCATGTTAGACCTAGAAAGGAGACTAATCTTTCTCATTCTTGCTAGTTATCAATCAACTGAAACCAGATGGTCACGCAAACCCCACTTAACCCTGAAAACTCCGGAAAACCACAGACACCGTGAGAGGCAGATGGACTTGACCTGCGTAAGACATATTAAACGGGCAAAGCAGAAGGGATACAGGTTAGCGACATGAAGGATACAAAGATGCAATGGAAAGATGGA
Organism: Notothenia rossii; assembly: GCF_949606895.1. Lineage (NCBI taxonomy): Eukaryota > Metazoa > Chordata > Actinopteri > Perciformes > Nototheniidae > Notothenia > Notothenia rossii. The sequence goes on along the minus strand of NC_136908.1, from coordinate 46,555,770 downwards.
TGACACAAGATGCCAAGATGAAGGGAGAGGAGGATGGATTGGGTCTACATGAAAGAAGGTGGTGACGGATGGGTAGACTGAGCCAGAATAGAGCCATGTTAAGCTGAAGGGGTGGTGGAAGACCCTCCCCATATCCCCATGATGGATATACAGGTCATCTTTTTTTTTTTTCGAGAACGAGAGGTAGGAGCAGATGGTGACTGACTAGCGAAGCGTTGATAAAAAGACAGAGAGGGGGATTCCCTTCTGGTGTCCTGGGGAGTGATAGGTTTGTACAGAGAGAAGGAAGGAGGATACAGAAATAGAAGGATAATCCCTTCTCCTCTGTCCACTCTCCTCTCCCTACACCATCCTGCATAGACCAGCATACAGATAAGTGGCCGACCTTGGTGGATATTCACAGAAAACGCCACTACAAACCCCATTGTTTGCTATAATCCTGCATCTCAACAGATCATGTTAGCCTGATGGGTTTCATCTTCCCCTTATTTTCCTAAACAAAGCAGGATAGTCAGACACAGAAGAGAAAGGTCTGGAATCATTGGACACTAAGCACTCTGTTTTACTCTACTTTTTTTAAGTAGCCAAGACCATGTTGATTATTTGTATCCAGGAACAAATAAATCAACTGTTGAAGAAGGTGAGAAGAAGATGGTGATATGTTGTCTCTTGATGTGCTTATTAAAGAGTCTCCATTACTACATTGCACTCTGTCATTGGTCCACTCCACTGTTTGCCTTCCCTGCGGGCAGTGGATTTATTCCTGGAGACAGGCCCTGTATTTCTGCTCACATCCCTGAGGCTGCAGCAGGGACATATTGCAGCCTTCTCACGTCCCCCATAAAATCTGTCAGTGTGTGAGGAGTGAGGACTTTTCCAAGACGACCGTGGCTCTAATGCATTCTAATACGCTTCATTATAATGACATCGCCCATCAACAATATGAGAGGGAGAGACTCTCATAGAAGGATGGAAGAGAGAAAGTGAAGTGATTAAGTGTTTGCCTCTACCCAACCGTCAATTATCTTGTCAAAGTCACAAATCTAATCAACGCCTCATTGCGTCTCTCCCTCTTTTTCATTATTTTGCCTTCTCCTTCTCTATTTCTCTTTAACTCTTTGTCCCTTGCAATCCTCCATATTATCTAATAAATGGAGAGCCACAATGCATCTGGGCAGTCTTTTAATTGCCTGTATTGTAGCCCCATTCCTGGAAGGCTTTTTTTTCATTTGGATATCAGCAGGGAGACTTATTAATCAGAGACACTGAACCATACTTAAACCCTGTCTCCCACATGGCAGCCTTTTTGTGTATGACCGGGATTGAGGTCATCTCTGTCATTTGATTGGATCATTCCCTGTCCCGCCCAGCTTGTTAATTTACATCACCTCTTAGTTGAATAATCAAATTGTCAAATATAAATGGTTTGTTTTCATGTAGTTGTAACATGAGGTTTATCATAGCAGAACAATGAAGAGTTCCAAGCCACACTATAAAGACACACACACACACACACACACACACACACACACACACACACACACACACACACACACACACGCACACACACACACACACACGCTCATTAAGCACTCTACCTGTGAACACTGCTGGGGGGCGCAATGCAAACTATAAAATCAAGCAGGGAAACAACAAGTGTGTCAGCCGGTTTTTTTATGATCACTTTTTTTTTGAGGGGGTGGTGACACAGCACCACTAAAGCTGGGCCCCTTACTGCAGCATGCAGCATGGACAACTATTTGACAGAGACAGATGGAAACAGACCATTCTGTGTCCGTCGAACATTCATCCATCTGAGCCGCCATAATACACACTCACTGGCCAAAAAGTAATTGTGTGAGTAAAGTGCTGATGGATGTTGGAACGACCTCATCAACAATGAGAGATGCTGCTGATAAATCATAGGACACTGTGATTACTGCACAGATGTCACCCAGCGCCAAGTTTAAAGTTAATCATAAATAGTATATTGTCATGGTTTTCTGTGAATACAAGATTGAGAAATGACAATCATGTTACCCTGACTCTTGACCCCTTTAGCTGTCAATGGAGATATTATTGTATCGTTTTTCGTCTCTTTTCCAAAGCAATGGCTCAGGTCCCCTTAGTCGTCAGCAAAGTCTTTTTACATCTGAGAGTTATAAAACGGGTGAACAGAAAACACTAATCACTTATCCCAATGAACTGGAAAATATTAAAAACACATGAAAAGCTATTGTTCTTCAGAGCCCAAAACGGGAAGAAATAGGAACATTGTAAGGCACCGCACCGTGAAGATACTGTATCTTAGTTCATGTGAAAAAGCAGTTTCATTTGTAGCATTTATATAACCCCTCTTATATACTGATTATTTCATGTTTTACTGACTTTTAAATTAAACTCTCCTTCATAGGCGCAAGTTGCGTTGCCAGGAAAAGTCTTTTTGCAAGGCAATATGTATTTCGCGGAAAACAAGCAAAATCCCGTCTTCAAATCATTAATAATGATTTATATTTCAACAGATTAAACCTCTCCGGGGGCCCAGGGAGGGCGGCACGCTCGTGACTATTCGTGGCGAGAACCTGGGCCTGGATTTCAGAGAGATCCAGGACAACGTGAAGGTGGCCCAGGTGGATTGCACCCCCATACGAGAGGGCTACATCCCTGCTGAGCAGTAAGTCACCTTTTACATTGACGACTAAATGCACACCAGCATCACTCTGTAATAAAAAGGGACATCCTTCTCTTGTCTCTATGTACACTTCTTGTAGACCATGATTCCCATTTGAGGCAGAAGCTATTATGATCACATACAATTACAGGCTCTGATGTAGTACACCATTCACCATTTTATCGACCAAAATGTAGATAATTTCTCGGGATATAGGCTTTTACAGCTGTACGGAAACCATAGGGAGAATTCAAACCGTGTTTTGGAATAGTAGCAAAGTGAAATCCTGAATCCAACAGACTGTTTCCGTTGTCACTTGAATTGACATAATCCTATTGAAAGCTCTTTGACCAGAGCTGAGCACTTCATGCCCTACAGGGCTCCAGTCACACACAGGTATAACACTATGTTCCCTTTGTTAGCACACACAACAAGCTGTAACAAGTCAGCCTGACCAACTGATACTACGCCGGAGAACTCACCCTCAGGGTGTGTGTGTGTGTGTGTGTGTGTGTGTGTGTGTGTGTGTGTGTGTGTGTGTGTGTGTGTGTGTGTGTGTGTGTGTGTGTGTGTGTGTGTGTGTGTGTGTGTGTGTGTGTGTGTGTGTGTGTGTGTGTGTGTGTGTGTGTGTGTGTGTGTGTGTGTGTGTGTGTGTGTGTGTGTGTGTGTGTGTGTGTGTGTGTGTGTGTGAGTGTGTGATAGAGAGAGAATCGCATAATCGGTAACCTCTTGCTAAATAAGCCTAATATCTAGACCAGAAGTTGGATTCAACTTCAAGTCACAGCAGTGCAGAATAGAGTAAAATACATTTCTGCAGTATATGGACATGCAGGCATCAGGCCTCCATATTGTATAGCAGCACAGGTGCACACACTCCCACATACTCACATATACGCATCCACTCACTCAAGCCCGCTCTGCTCCATAATCATTTTTAGAAAGTTCAGGAAGTTACATTTAGTTGACATTTTGAGTTTAATCCAGAGCTTTGGTTCCTTACAGGTGCCATCTGTCGTATTATTTAAACTAGATTAAAAGTTGTCTTATCAGCAGACCCCAGGGTTTCTTCTGCTAAGAAAGTAAGTTGTGTGCCAATCTAAGCAAGTGCTGACCCAGCAGAAGAGGTGGCTGGATTTGAGGTCATATGTAAATGGATAGACTTTTCCCTTTTCTTCCACAAGTTGGCAGTGTTCGAGAGGTGAAGTCTCTGCCAAATAATACATTATTGTATTAAGGTTTTAACAGGTTTAGGTCCATTCCTTTTTACACAATTTGCTCAGAATTTGCTGGCAAGGCAAACTAACTGCAGAAGGACTTTCTATAGACTTTCTCAAGGCATTTTTGCGTGTGACATACATTTGTGTATGTCACTGTATGCATTTATATCTACAATTATGCTAATTTGTGTTTTTTAGGATTGTTTGTGAGATGGGTAAAGCAGAGAAGAGCCAGTACACTGGGAACGCGGAGGTCTGTGTCGGGGTTGGAGAGTGCAGACCAGAATTCATGGCAAAGTCCTCCAAAAACTACTATTTTGTGGTGAGTATACAAAGAAAAATCTATGTATTTTGTATCATCATTGGATTTGCCTTTTTGCAATTCCTACTCATTCATAGTCATACTCCTTCTAAGTATTCTCATCTGTTTATCAGCAGTGAGACATAATTGGCAGTCGCTAATGAGCACAGAAAGAAATACTGATGGTTGTAAAAAAACATTCTTCTGATATGAACACATACAAAAACACACATAACACACTTTCTGTGTTCTTTTATAACCCATGCTGGCCGCAATTAATCAGCATCACTCGCACACACTGAAATAAAATTGCAATTTTTACCATTATGTTCTGGTTTTATGGAGTTTTAACATTTTTACTGCCAGCTATTAATGGACGATGGCCGAGGTTTATTTCTCCCTGTACAGAATTATATGATGTCAGGTCTAGATGTCACATAGCGCAGCAGACTGGAGATGAGATTATAAGAAGGCCACATGAACTGAAGGAGGATTTACTGTGTGCCTGTTTTCCAGTCAGCTGTTGCTGTGTTAAAGCTTTCCACCATAGTGTAGTTTATGTCAGTGGGATTAGTAAGTGAAGGTATATATTCAAACTCAAAGGGATATTATTTTACAAACTCTGTCCCTTTTTTGCCTAGATCCCAAGGATTATCAACCTGAAGCCCAGCCGAGGTCCGGTCTCTGGAGGAACCATCGTCAACATCACCGGCAGCCACCTTGACGCTGGGAGCAACGTGTCAATCATGTTTAAGGACCAGCCGTGCACTTATCTGAGGTTAGACACAGCTGATCCTGCCAATCACACTCAAACAGTCAATTAAAAGCTCAGTCAAAGCTTGTGTTAGTCAAACTGCAGGGTTTTATACCCTCTGACAGTTCTCATCTTTGTTGGATCGTTTTATTTCCCACATAAGCTAAATCGATAATTAAATGTCCTGGAAGTGTAGTGTTGGACTCAGACCTGAATTTTAACAGTCACATTACAACAGTTATTAAGTCTGCATACTACCACCTGAAAAATATATCAAGGATTAAAAAACTAATGTCGCAACAGGATTTAGAAAAACTTGTCCATGCTTTTATTTTCAGTAAACTCGACTACTGCAATAGTGTATTCACAGGGCTCACTAAAAAAATCTATCAGAAAGCTGCAGCTGATTCAGAACGCTGCTGCTCGAGCACTCACTGACACTAGAAAAGTGGATCACATCACTCCGGTTCTGAGATCCACTGGCTTCCAGTCTGCCAAAGAATTTATTTTAAAATACTACTGCTAGTTTTTAAATCAGTAAATGGCTTAGGACCGAGGTATATAGACGACCTAGTCCATCACCATGAAGCATCCAGGAGTCTCAGGTCTTCTGGGTCGGGTCTGCTCTCTGTTCCGAGAATAACCACTAAACATGGAAAAGCAGCTTTGAGTTATTATGCCCCAAGAATTTGGAACAAACTGCCTAAATCGTGCACGTCCGCCGAAACACTTCCTATTTTTAAATCCCGACTAAAAACGCACCTATCTGCTTTTAATTGAGCTGCCCATACTCACACTACAGTATGCCTTTTTAGTCATGTATTCTGTACCCGCTGTGTTTATTTATTTATTTTATTTCATTATCTTTGCTTATTATGCCTGTTTTTAAATGCCTTTTTAATAATGTATTTATGCTGTATTTGTTCTTAAATGTCTTTTGCTTTTTAATCTGTAAAGCACTTTGAATCGCCACGTGCTGAAAAGTGCTATATAAATAAAATTGCCTTGCCTTGGGAGGTAAAAAATGTTGCGCTCAAGGAATGTTTTGGAAATGCTGGATTTTTGCTTGATATTGATAAGTAAAAAAAATAGCACTCTTATTACTAAGGATTTAACACTGATCAATGCGCTATTCCATTTTTAGGCAAAACTCTCTATCCATGTTCACTTAAGAAACCGTTCCATCATCTTAAATATGACATTTGTATTGGTTTTGGAATTTTGTAGCAGTCTGCTCCCACAGTGATACACAACTAAAGAGATCACTCCTAAGTCAATAACTAACTGATTTTAATCACCCTATGTTCTTTTCAGGAGGGGGGGTCAGTGGCTCACCTGTCGCACCCATGCGTCCCTGAATGGATTCGGAAACGTGTCTGTGTCTGTGAACATAGACAGGGCTCATCTCCAGAAAGACCTGCGCTTTGAGTATGTTGAAGACCCAACTATCACCAGGATAGAGCCTGAGTGGAGCATCTACAGGTACGGTACAAGGGCAGATAGCGATCAGTAAACACTAGTTTTACAAAATGTACGGTACTTACTGCAAATAGATACTGATGCAGCCGTATCACTGCTAGTGAGTCATTTATATCACCATCTGTCAAAATAATCTGAGCTATCCTTAAAACGTTTTTGTCGATAATCTCTCCCTCTCTCTCACAGTGGATATACCCCAGTGACTGTGACAGGAACTAACCTGGACATTATCCAGACCCCTCTCATCAGAGCCAAATATAACAACCATGAGACACTCAATGTAAGTCATGGCAAACACAAACTGTGTGGATGATTGAAGAACTTGACTTGTGCTTCATCTTGGTTAATAAATACATGTTTTCTCAGCTGGAGAAGATGTATTGTTTGTTTGAGAAGTGTAAAGATAATGGTGTTTGTAATTCTGCTTGACAGTCCAAAGACAGATGGCCGTAGTAAATGTCAGAGTAATATATTTATTAGATCATGACTGAAAGCCTCAGTGCCACTTTTAGGTAAATGAGTGAAGGAAAAAACTCAGAACCCAGAGCAGTGAATATCAACAGTTGGCAGTTGATTTAATAGTGAATGTTGTAATTCCTCTCCACACCTTTGTAACAATAGGTCATTTTGACACCGAAATGAAACCACAGTGATTGGCCCTTATCCAAGTATTCTACCTCTATTTACCCTTTTACCCAGGGGAGAATAGATAAAGCCATACAAGGTCTGTGCGATCTGATTGAAGAAAGTGACAAAAGGTGGTAATGCTATCTTCATGGCCCATTTGAGCATGAGCTTGCACCACGTTGAACATCTGTGCTCACGTACTGTATGTCTGCACTTGACATGACGCTAGTGTGCAGGCAGTTTGCACTTTGACCCAACATAAGTTAAATATTCCGTTAAATAATTTGCTCAATTTCACTTTGCACTGAGATGAAGCAACATTTGTGCACAGAGAAAAGTATTGTTTTGAGTTCCCTTCCTGCAGCAGTGCAAGATACAGGTCAGAGACGTCCTGGAGACCTTTGAGGATTAGTGCAGTCTGATGTTGAAGGAGCCAATTAGAGTGACAGGCAGCAGTTTGAGTGGCTGCATAGCAGAGGTTACACTGAAAGTGTCTTTGAGTGAGACAGAAATGTATGTGAATGGGACCAATGCTGCTGGTTGATTTGTCAATGCCCTGACGGACAGAGGGGAATGGAGATGTAAGAGGGATATTGAAGGGCATGCCAATGACAGATCAGACAATCTGTTATTGTGTATAAAACTGTCTCAGAGATGTGAATAAGGAAATGAAAAGAGTAAATCACATCACATGGCCAATGAGAGACAAGGGCAAAAAAAAGAACAACAAAACAAGAGTGAGACACCGAGAAAAGATCAAAGAGAACACCTTGATTGAGCAGTAAAGTGGTATAGAGAAGGAAGAGTGACAGAACAACAATGTGTCAAAGAGAGGAGAAAAGATCACAGAAATAATAACTGGACAGGGAATAAAGAAGTGATGAGAGGGTGGGGGTCTCTTTCTGGAGCGTAATGAAGGGTAAGACCTAGTTATCACTCCTGAATCTTCACACATCAAAGCCAGATTGTGATGAGCCTGCACACACTCCCTAACTGCTCCTCATTTGGTGGCTTCCTTTGAGGAAAATACTCCAACAGGTTCTCCTTTGCACTTTTAGAAATGAAGGATATCCTCCTTTGAATGGGGTATCTCCAGTGGCCTTAGTGAAATGTCAACCTGTGACATAGACATTCAAACCAACTTCAGATTGGATGCAGAAAGTAAATTGCATGCTCAAGTGCCAGTGCTCCAAAGATTTAGTTGCAAGGAGGCATGGAGAGGTGTTAGGGAAACTGTTATGAGCTGAGTATATGGTTTACTGACATCCAGCCTAAATTCTGATATGGAATGGGAGGGCACTTGGAGAGGACAGACCTCCGCCAAGGCCGTTTCCAATATTAAACAATATTGCATTTATCTTTTTTCAAATAAACTCCCTATTTCTTTGCGTTCTTTCTGACGAACAAACATTAACAAAAATGTAACCTCCTTTGCAGAGTTACTAATGTGGATTAATGCAGAGTCACTCACATTATCTTCATTAAGATTGAAAGCACCAAACTGAAGCATGTTCATTTTATTTTTGTGTCAATTTCCAGCATTTTCTGCTTTCACTAAGCTCTGATTTATTATTTGCTAAAACATTCATTCATCAATTCATGAATATAACTTCTCCCCTCTGGTCTGTGTTCTTCCAGCTGTGCCAGGTCCTCGGCCCCACCACCATGCTGTGCCAGGCCCCGGAGCTGTCCATCAGCCTGGCCCGGCAGCAGGAAGTGCCTGAGAGGCCTGATGAGTTCGGCTTCAAACTGGACGACGTGATGGCTCTGATGGCACTCAACAACAGCAACTTTATCTACTACCCTAATCCTGAGTTTGAACCTCTGAGTGTGTCGGGGGTGCTGGAGCTCAAACCTGGATCCCCCATTATACTGAAGGTATGAGGATAGATGCATCTGTATGTATTGACTACATGTTATAGACTATAAGAATCCATTAACGTGTTTTATGCAATGTCATTTTGCATCATTCCATTATTGATATAAATACGAAATATTGACGTGTTTTCCTTCCTACAATAAGTCTTTATTCATGCATAAATTATTTCCTGCAGGGGCGGAACTTTCTTCCACCAACCAATACTGGGAATGGAAAGCTGAACTACACAGTTTTCATTGGAGAGAAGCCCTGCATGTTAACAGTGTCAGAGACCCAGCTGCTCTGTGAGTCACCGAACCTGACGGGCCGACACAAGGTCCTGGTGAGTGATACAGAACCCGCTCACAAAGACAGGAGAGACACACACACACACACACACACACACACACACACACACACACACACACACACACACACACACACACACACACAAAGATACACATGACAGATATAAGGCAGACAGTCCTGCAAATCGGCAGTTTGACAGACAGACAGACGAACGTTCCTCGTGTTGCTTTCTATCTATCTTCTTGTCCACTTTGAGACAGTCTACAGCTCTGATCCAATTATCTGTGTGGTTCCTGTTCCTGCCCACAAGCAGACAGAAGACAAACAAATAAGCCTTCAATAAGAAGGATTAGGGCCATGGAAAACTCAATAGTGTTTCCATTTGTGGTTTTAAAAGGGACCACTTTGAATAAAGCGCTTCCTGATGTTACCACCTAAAGCCTGCATCAGAAAAGATGGACACATTACTGTTACGCATATCAGTCAGAAAATGCACAAATGAACAGAAGTGTGCACTCATCTAAATAGAAAGTCAATATATCTGTCTGGGATCTTATCTTCATTTTGAAAACAGAAATGCTTTAAAGACCTTGAAAGAGATTCATAGGCGCAATATTTTATTAGCATTCACAAATAAGTGAAATGCCTTAGCCTTGAAGAAAACTCTAACATTATTCAACCTTTTTCCAATTGTTATATTTGAGTTAACTTCTCTATTTGTGTATACAACATTTGTACAGTAGATGCATGCATTATTTATAATCTGACTTTTTATCTGTCCCCTTCACAAGGCACGTGTGGGTGGAATCGAGTTCTCCCCAGGTGTGGTCCACATCATGTCCGACAGCCCCCTCAGCAGCACAGCTATCATTGGCATTGCTGCAGCCGGAGCTCTCCTCATCCTCTTCATCGTGGTGGTGCTCATTGCCTACAAGCGCAAGTCTCGCGAGAGTGACCTGACCCTGAAGAGGCTGCAGATGCAGATGGACAACCTGGAGTCCCGCGTGGCTCTGGAGTGCAAAGAGGGTAAGAGGTTGATGCAGTTTTACTGTATGGAATAGAATGTATTCTTATATAGATCCAACTAACTTTTCTACCTTGGAAACGTTTTGAATGATGTATTTAGTTCTGTTGACACAAGTAGCATTCGCAGAATGAGCTGATTAATTGATGAGTAACAATTGAGTATGTGCTCAACAGCAGAAATTGTATTAAGTATTGCAAGCATCCAGTGTTGCTATTGCTTTTATAAATCTAAATGTCTAATATATCTACTAAAATTATGTTACTATATTTGCTCATCCTTGGGCCAATCAGAGGTCTTGTTTTATTGGGCCAATCAGAAGTCTTGTTTTAATATGTCCAATAAATAGGCTTGTTTTAATGGAGAAATCAGAGGGCTTCTTTTGTTGGGCAAATCAGAAGGCTTGTTTCAATGGGCCAATCAGAGAGCTCGTTTCAATGAGCCAATCAAAGTGCTTGTTTCAATGCACCAATAAGAGGGCTGATTTAAATTGGGATATCAAAGGGCTCATTACAATGGACTAATCAGAGGGCTTGTTTCTATGGATAAGTCAACTGAATCTTTCCACTAGACCAATCGGAAGGCTTGTTTCAATACAAGACACTGAACCCCCAACTTCTCTCTAAGGCTGAGCCTCTGTTGTATGTGAATGATCACCGGATTAGATGATGAGCAGTTTAGTTTAGTTTATTTATTTATAGTGTCGTGGACAGTCCCCATCGATGAACTGTCACAAAAACAATAAATGCTGCAGCTTTAGCCGACATGGCTAATTTCCAGCTGTTGTCCCCGGCCAGATGGTAATAGACACCCTTAAAATTACAATATATAAACATCATTAGTTATAAGAAAATGTATAAAATAAAATAAAAAGGAGGAAAGACAAGTAGATACAGGTGTGAGGATAAAAGAGAACAATAAACGAAACTAAATACTAAATACTAAATACAGTACATGTCACATAGAGCACATCACAATCACACAACAGAAACGAGGGGCAACATCCATGATCACAACGTGTAACACAACATGTTACACAACATGTAACACTCACGCCATACTCAACACAGACTAGTGTGTGCAGGTGTAGTTCTCAGTGAACCATGTTTTTAAGTGAGCTGTGAAGGTGGTATGTGTATGTATGTCTTTGATTTGAGTGGGTTAAGCAGCTTGTATGGCTGCCCTGCCATCAGTGTCTGAATGTGTGAATGGGTACATGTTGGCATGTGGTGTACAAGCACTTAAACAGAAGACTAGAAAGGGGCTATATTAACGTACATTACCATTTATATACAAATAACTGGTTTGTGTATGGTTTTATCCATCAGCTTTCGCAGAGCTCCAGACAGACATCCATGAGCTGACCAGTGATCTGGACGGAGCAGGAATCCCCTTCTTGGACTACAGGACCTACACCATGAGGGTCCTATTCCCAGGCATCGAGGAGCACCCTGTACTCAGAGATCTGGAGGTATGGTGGAATGGTTTTTCTGATTATTCAACTTGCATTATGTATTGTTCCTGCGTTAGTCTGTGTCTGTATTTTCACTTTATAGTTGCCTAACACAGTGCTGGACCTCTGCCTCAATCTGACGTATTCAAATTCTGCATTTGTCAGATTGTGATTGTTATTTGGGTCACAGGAAAAGTAACTTGTACATAATGTTGGGCATCAGAATAAAGTTCTCAATTAACATGCTATCTATAGCATTTCAATTAAATAGATATTCCATTAGATGTGTTTCGTTCAAAGAAATTCTGAAAACAGGACCGCTATTTGTAAGAAGTTGATACCAATTTCCTATTCATTTAGACAATTGCAAGTGTGTGTACCTGTTCTTCAGTCTCTATCAAATAACAAACCCAATGCAATTAGCCCTATTTGAAAAGAGAGCAAAACGAACAAGCAAATTAACAATGTGGTGGGTCAGAGTAGGTGAAATTGAAGCCGAGGTTGTTGTGTTGCTGTCTGGTAAACAAAAGCCTTTTGACAGCCGACAAAAACACTTTATCAAAAACAAACAAGACAACCTAAAACCAGGAGCGCGCTCTCATTAATAACTCAAACGATATGAGAAGCTGCTCGTTTTTTTTCTCTCCACCTCAAAAACAAATTAAAAGTCAATTAGTGGGAGAAAGCAAAAGAAAAAAAATCAGTTGATTCATCGTCGGTAGTGACATTGATAGACAGCCATAATTGAGCAGGTCGTCTTTTTCCATTAAGAGAATGATGGACCCCCATTTCACTGCCCTCAGGATTGGCCACTCTATCCCTGATGATAATTTCCCAGTAATAAGCAATATTAATTATGTTTTAATTGGTGTAAATGTGGAACTGTATGAGGAGTATAATATGGAATTAAAGCCTAATGAAAAAAGCAGACGCCTTGTTTTAGGCGGTTTATGGCTGCCTAATTGTTATTGATGTGTCAGATCATTTAAAGTCCCGTTTTTGACTGTGGGTTTCAGAAAGAAAGAGCATAGGGGATAAAACTCTTTCAAGGTTTACATAAAAACTGGATTTCCACAGTCAGTTAAAATAAGGAAAAATGTAAAAATATAGTCTGGCATGTGTGAGCTCTGTAAAGCCTACCCTTTCACATTATATGTATTCCTGGTCACTGTTGAGGTTGGTTCTTAGGAGTCAAAATTACTTCCTTGCCTCTACAATTTATTTTCCTAACAACTTGACTATACCTCTAAATCTCATTTTGCCTGCTGCTTCGTATGATTGTTTCCCCATTTCCCTCTTGATCCTTACGGAAACAATTCCATTTCAGCAGCGGTTGCCATATTGTTTTCTTCTATCTGCCTGCCAAACTCAAATATCCCAGTGACCCTGTGAAGATTGTGTGTAGGTTAGGACATGTAGCTCCTTTCATGCACCGTCTCCATAATCCATAATGTTACACATGTTTGTTCTACGGTAGAGTATAATACATTTGCTTGGTCTATAACCTGCAAACACTTACAGTTTATTATGTAGAAAAAAAGCACGAAACATTCACAATAACATTTTCAAGACTTCCTTATTGTGTGCTTTCATTCACAAGCTCATAGTGTATAAACGAAAAAAAGGAAAATGCCAACACTTGAAGCACACACATTGTATGCATCTTGTCAGGCGTATTAAATTAGACTTGCCACTTAACAATAGCTCCCAGCTGATTACAAGAGTTTCCTCCAGGAAAGGTAAAAGACAGAACATATGCTGGTTGGCAGCTGCATTGGGTACAAAGACATGCCGTCTTACCACAAGTGCTCTTGACAGATACAAAAAAACGTAATCTCAATGGGTGCTATTTACGGGGAAAAGAAGAAGTGCCTAGTATAAATGGAGCAGGGACATTGTGGGCTCAGACGAGGGGAATTCACATCACTGCCTCTTCCTTTCAACGTACATTAGTGTGGAACACGGCACCATCGACATAATAAGCATTCCCGCAAGAGACCTATTGTTTTCCTGCCTTTATTCTCAACCTTCACACTAAATGCAACAAAAGCTGCAAGATGTTAAACTCCTTATCTCCCTTGTTGCTTTTTTTTCTTTCTCTCATTCTGTTTCTCCTTTCTTCCTCCTTATTTATGAGGACAGATTTATTAACTGATACCTGCACTTTCAATTAGAGAAACCAGACCTGAATTCAATTATTACTTCTAATACATTTTCACGTGCGTAAATAAAGCACATATATGAACCTGATCAAAATATAGTTATCATGATTATATGTTATATAAAACTGTGTTTATTCAGCAATGTTTAAGTATTTGACTAGGGATGCAGGAACTGATGACTGATTGGGTTTATATGACATGGCTTTGAATGTGTTACATGGATTCTGTACTTGTTCCACTCCTTGTTATTTTTAATGTGTCCCTGTCAAATGAACATGTCTGCTGTGTTCACAGGTGCCAGGCTACCGGCAGGAGCAAGTGGAGAAGGGGCTGAAGCTGTTCGGCCAGCTCATTAACAACAAGGTCTTCCTGCTGTGTTTTATTCGCACTCTGGAGGCCCAGCGTGGTTTCTCCATGAGGGACCGTGGCAACGTGGCCTCACTTATCATGACAGTATTGCAGAGCAAGTTGGAGTACGCCACTGATGTCCTCAAACACCTGCTGTCTGACCTTATAGACCGCAACCTTGAGAGCAAGAACCACCCCAAGCTGCTGCTACGAAGGTGAGAACCAGGCCGGAAAAGATGTGCCGAGTTTAACTTACCTCTTATACCCTTCTAACAAGTGGCTAAAGTTATACAGCTGGTAGTGACCTTTGAAGATGCAGATGATTCATCAAGAAAGAAAAGTTCAACCAAATAACTCTCTCCCTATGATTTATATTTACACACTGAACACCTGCCACACAGATTCCACTTCTGTAAACATAGGGTTTGTGCTTGGTTGGGGATAGGGATAAATGTTTGTACTGGTTAATGTACACACTTTAATATCAAGGACTGGATGTGCTACTCTCTTTGTGTCTGTTCCTAACTGTGACATGTTTGGATTAACTCCCGTGACCTTGAATTGCCTGCTCTGTCTCAGAGAAACCAGAGCGTGTTGCTATGCCACATCATTAGCAAAATAATTATGATTAATTAGCACTGAATAGAGTTTCACATAGCTCAAGAGGGGGGGAAATAGTCACTTCTGAAAAAAGCGGAAAACAGTGAAAGCTTGCACTTCAACACAGTCATGTTCCTCCCTTGGATTTGTAGTCAGAGCTTTAATGGCACGCACTTGAACGCAGAATTGTAAGGGATTTGCTGCCTGCCCGCAGTGTGTAGTAAATGTGATGATTATGGTTACTTGAGTAAACCGTCTGCCTTTCAGCTGATGTGTATGTGTGTAATATTTGCACGCATGCCTATTCATACATATGGACTTGTATGTTGTTTTGCTCGGGGGTCAACCGGCAACTCTTGACACCCCCAGATGATTTGCGAGGCACCTTCCAAATTAATTAGTCTCTTTTCAATTACAATTCTGATTTTCCCTCAGGCTAAAAACTCATCCCTGCCAATAAATACACACACACATGCGACAAGCATATATTATGATATATGCTTGTCGCATGTGTGTGTGTATTTATTGGAAGAGGACTGAAATTGATCCTCGTACCATGGGCATTTTCATCTCATGAAAGCATGTTTAGACGATGCTTGGTGATGCAGAGGGAGATTAATGTTGTCTGGGCACAGGAGCCATAATTAATTGCAGCAAGAGCTCACCAAGTTTGGTGCAGCCACTAAACAATGGAGTAACGGCTGATCCTGGAGATACAGCAGGAGAGACAGCGGCACAGCAGAGCCAGGGAAAGGGAGTCAAGGACAATGGAGACACTTAAAGCTGTGTCACCAAGTAAGGCATGCTGACTGCTGGGGCATGCAGGCAGGTAGGGAGCTCTTTGATCACTTAGTTTACATGTCACTATTGCTTTGAATGTGCAAGGTCTGAACCGTGAGAGGAGAAACTGCCATGTGCAAAAACATTCTCCAATATTGTGATGACAAACAATACATCTTGTGATACATTCACACATTGGTTAAAATGTCCATATTAGCTTTACCTTTCTATATTAGCATGGTTGTTCTTAAAATGTGAACCAGAGTGAAACAAACTGTCTTCTATGACACTTTCAGTCCTTGTCAGGAAGGGAGAAGTAAACCTGGGAGAAAGCCAATCACAGTGCAGCACTGGAGGGAGAGCCATGTTAACAACAAACGCTCGGCCGGTTTGATAGCCCATTTGTCATCCACACCATTGTGATTGGCACTGATCAGACTGTCTTCATCTGGTCCTTTCTTCTTAGAAGCGCTTGTTAGTCCTTCGACATCCCAGCAGGCATTTCAGTTGTGATGAGGCAGTGTGATCAAGCTATGCCACCCTATAGAGCGGGTTGACTGGCGTGTCCTTGGATAGCGGCTGAAAATAGCCCAGATAGTCCGGCATAAGGCTGTGAAGATGGAGCTTAATCTTGTCTGGAAAGATAGCACCTATTCCCTCTTCTCCTCTCTTTCATTTGTTTTGTTAGTTCCCCCTTTCTTCCTCTTCCCTCTCACTCTTTCTCTCTTTCACCATGTTTGCTCACATTGAGTGTTATTCTCCCTCACACTGCCTCTGCTTCCTCCTCTATTTGTTCTGATGCTTGTGCCACTTGCCACCGTCACTTTCTTTATCTCTCTCTTCCTCCCTTATACTCGCTCGCTCAATCTATATCCCCCCCCCCTCTTTCCCCTCCCCTGTTTTCTTGATTGCTAAATCAATGCTTAAAGTGCGTGAGCAGGGTGTCTCTGGCACAGCATCTGAGCATGGCTACCCACTGCCTCCGCTTCCAAGAAATCTCCGTGTGTGCATGTGTGTGTCTTTTTGCTCTCTCTCCACACACAAACACACATCCTTCCATCTGTCCCATCTCAACCTGTGCTGAAGCACAACCACCAGGCAAGCTAACTAACGAGAGCCTTCCCCAACCATCTGTCGCATTCCTCTCAGCCTTTTCCTCCTGAAACGCCTTTCTCCCCTCCATTCCTCCACCCCCTCACTCGCCTCCCCTCAACACCATCCTTCTTCCTGTCGTACAGAGTTAAACACCATTTTACAAAGCCTTAAGTTTACTTTGGCTGCTGTTAATGTGTCAGAATACCAGTTTTAATATTGGTCAAAATATGAAAGCCCAATATGTTCTTGTGTGGATCACAGCTTTGCTTCGGCTTAAACACGGACACAAAATCCCAGCACAGGGTTAAAAGCACCTTGTTAACTTTAAAGATATCTTTGTTGAAAACAGGTCCGCAGTTAGGCGTCACTGTGAGACTGTTTGACACTCAGGATGAGCAATCTTCCTCACAGGGAGGCAGAGTGAAACATGGAAATGATTTCTGATCTCAAACTGCGCTGTTTTCACATATGACTGAACCAGGAGAGACTCAGATGCAGTTACATGTTCGGTTAACCCAGCTAAGCCAAAGTGATATCAGTAAACAAGAGAGGCTGTTTGAAACGCTTAAATGAGCAGAGGAGCAGGATTACATCCACCCTCAAAAGCCGCTTTCACACCGCAGGACTTGCCGTACTTTAGTGCCGGCACTAAAGTACCACGGCACTCAATCCGCCAGGGGGCTAGTGCCAATCGCATTCACACCGCAGTACTTTCCCTGAGGCAAGATTACGCTGACGTCACTTCATCTTCTTCTTCTCTGGGTTTACTGGCAGGCCGCAAAACCACTTCACGGCGAGTACAAAAAAAAACGAGAGAAGAATAACTACACAGGGGAGGGGGTATAAAGCCCACCCGCTGTACATGATATATATATATATATATATATATATATATATATATATATATATATATATATATATATATATAATAGGTAGGCTCAGAAGACAGACCGTAGTGCAAAGATAAAGTGTCACATGATTATCTACTAAATAGTGAATTCAGCATCAACTTCACCAAGATGAAGTTCATATCTTCCTAAGATACGTGTTACTTTATGTCCCTACTAGAATCTGAGCTCAAATGACTCAAACCAACAAAATGTCCAAGCAAAGAATCATGTGCACCATGAGGCTGGGTTATAAGGGTCATTTACAAATAAAATACCCCATTATAACAATGGACTTTATCTTTATGTATTTATTATATATTACCCCCTCAGGCTGATTTTGGAAAAGGACATTAACCGTTGTTTGGTGTTTTCCCTTATTTATCTAAAACAAATGACATGATAAATGACTTGTGTTTATGTGTGTAAGACTTGTGTTTCTGCCCCTGCCATTGCTGCACAAGGTTGCAACATTGTAGATAAATTAAACCACCGACACCTGTCTGCTCTCACATTCTTCTATTCTGCAAATTTGGGGTAGGACACAATAAATAAAGCTTCGCCAGTTTGTTTGTTTTATTGCACGGTCAAGACATAACAATAACGGCATCACGCCGCTCAAGTAGCTTTTGCGAACATCGCTCAAAACATTTGGAGTTGGGAACTGCTTTCTGTAGAAGCTGCTGCATCCCGTCCTCAGAGTAAATTGCCAGAAGCGCCGACACTTCCTCATCATTCCACCGCTCCGGTGATGTAGTACGTGTGGTCATAACTGCTTTAAAGTACAAAAAAACTACTCGCTCAGGTGTGGATGTGGTTTTGTAGCGAGGAAAAAAATGGCTGCCTAACAAAATTAATTCAGAGTCTAACGGGGCGTGGTTTGCAATTCGCCCAGCCAATAAAAATAGAATAGAAATTGGCACTCTTTTATCACCAGGTTCGTACCACCTCTCTAGCAGGGACTGAAAATGGCCAAAAGAGTTCCCGGCACTGAGTAGTCCCGGCGGTGTGAACGCGACATTATTGGTACTAACGGAACTAAAGAACCAAAGTACCAGGGAAAGTCCTGCGGTGTGAATGCGGCTATAGATTTACACTCCAGGAAGTGAGAGTTTGCAGAAAGTACTATTTGCACAGAAAAAAAAGCTGGTTGGAGCTATGACCAACCCAAATGTTCAATGTGTGATGGAGCAAACATTCCCATCACCCCTTCATCAGTGATCAGGAGGAAGTCCACTCTGCCAGGTCCCCTCTGCTCTACATCCTTCTCCACGCCCACTGCCCCTCTGAACGGCTGCCAACACGGCCCACCTGACCATGCCAACACGCCACGGCACATTTCATTGCATTAACCCCAACACAGGTTGTGCTGTGTTTTGAGTAGCAGCTTAGCAAAGGTTTGGAGAAGAATGTTTGAAACGTGTAATACTAAATGCTAACGTTAGATCCCAAAGCAGCTCCGTCACAGTGCCATTTCTATCCTCATTCCCACTGCGCTCTGATGGAGAGTGAGCATAAGCAAACTGCTGGGGCCGTGCCAAGACTTCTTACTACAGCAGGGCCAGCACCCACTGCCAGAAGCATGCACACACACAACAGACACACATGGTCATTTCTGAATACATCCGCAGTGGGATTAATTTGTGCTTTTTGCACGCTCGCCTTAAAACAGCGGCACACTTGTCCACTTACACAGGCACACAATATCTATTTGAAGTGAATAGAGAAAGGCAAGTTTAAAAGAAGAAAAGCAAAAGCCAGACTCGACCAATTCATTTCTTCTCATTCGTTTCCTAATTTTCCTGTTCCACTGTCCCCTCCCTCCCTCCCTCCTTTCCTGTGCACCTCCTCGTTCCTCCATGCTCCTTTCATCCCTTTGATAGATGGGCTACATTTGTGGAAATGGAGAGGATTTGGAAGTGTGTATGATTGCAGGAGGAAGCCAGAGGGAGCACGGAAGAAAGCAAGGACACATGAAAGAAAAGATGAAAAGTGACCTTGTTGACCCTTGGATCTACGGACGGAGGAAGGGCAGGGGGGGGTGGGGGCAGCTAAATAAAAGTGCGGGCACAGTTAGAGACAGGAAGTTAATCCCCCCCAGGTGTTGTGCCAATGATGGCAGGGGGTTCCAAGCCAACCCACTGGCACAGCGGACATTATATCCCCCCCGCTCATGTCTCAGTGTGTGGAGCCCCTTAAAGAGGCTGTCTGAATGGAGGAAGGCAGGAGGGCTGCAGGTGGCAGCTGAAACACGGGACAAAACCAAAACACACACACATACACACGGACACAATGGATCCTAATCCTAAAATATTTATGCCTATGGTTGTTGCTCATTGAAAGCAGAGGGAGGGTTGTGTGTGTGTGTCTGAGGTGTTCTGACAGATTACCCACACACCCCTGCTGCTGGTCAAGAAGGTTGCTGTCAAAGGATATCCGATCCTGCCTCTCCTCTTTCTCCCCTCGCAACCACCGCTGTTGTTAATATGTATGCAGATTAGTCATTCACACGGGATCAATCACACTGTTGGCCCAGGTCAACACATACACACAAATGCAGACACACACCATTTTGCCACACCAGTAGAGCATGGATGCCAGGCAGAGAAAGAAAGGGAGATGTATTCATTCACTTTCTATTGTGCACGGATCGAGTGTTGGTCCAGTGAATAGGCAAGGGAGCACTTGATAATGAGGCCAGTGTTATTACAGAGCCCATCCAGCCCCTAACGACATCAATCCACCGGGATCAAATAAAGGCTTTTAATTGCTTTGCCTCATATTAAAATCCCGCCGCCATAGACAAGCTGCCTTTGGCGTGCCTGAACATAAAAGCCAGCCGAGAGATTGGCTGAAAGGCCGTCATATGTGCAAAGGCTCACTCAATCCATGTCTTTGCAATTATATTTGTGTAACGAAAGCCTATTCATTAACAGCGGTCATCATTTTTAGAAGAATATTTGATGACTTTGTTGAATATTTATGATGGTAATAACAGCGTTGCGGATCATAAGTTCATGATGTGCTTTGTGTCTTTCTGTTTGCAGGACTGAGTCCGTTGCAGAGAAAATGCTGACCAACTGGTTCACGTTCCTCCTCTACAAGTTTCTCAAGGTACATCTTCAATGTTTGCTTCACTATTGAGCCAAGGGTTTTGTTTACTCCCAAATTTGCAGATTGTGGATACAATAGCAATTAATTGTAAGAATATTATACTTCTCATGACTTCGATCAGACCTGTATTTTAGGTATAATTAGGTACATGAATATATCGATTCTGTTAATTTCAGCTAGAATATACTGTATGATGATATGGATGTGGCGTTAAGAAGTAATACCCTACAGCAACAGTATTCACTAAAAAGTCAATTGACCATTTGTCTTCAACCTTCCTCTCTCTATTCGTTGCTTTACTGCAGCTGGGAGGAGAATAAAAACAATGATAAATGGCCAGTCTCTTCTGGTTGATTAACAACACTGTTTTCAGGCTTCAAGAGTCTATGTTTTATAACAATGTTCACTCTATGCTACCCATTCAATCATCCCAAAAAGTTGGCACATTTGAGTGAAATTATATTCTAATGTAGGGGTGTTATGATGTTGTTTGGTCAGCCCGAAAAACATAACAAAAACAAATACAACATTTGTTCATTACTAAACTTTGCTGTCATCCAAGTGTAGAATGGCTTCAAAGTTTTCTTCCGCCCTGTTAACTTTGTCTTCCTCTCTCTCCGGATGTCACAGGAGTGTGCAGGCGAACCTCTCTTCTCCCTCTTCTGTGCCATCAAGCAGCAGATGGAGAAAGGCCCCATTGACTCCATCACAGGAGAAGCCCGCTACTCGCTCAGCGAAGACAAGCTCATCAGACAACAGATTGACTACAAGACGCTGGTAAGGGGTTCACCAGGCCCGGGGTGCAGGGGCTGAAAGGGGACACTTAATATGCTTCCAGGGAGAAGAGGGGAGGAACAGGGTGGTTATGGGTTGTCGGTCATGAGATGAGCAATGCAGCATAAAGTTGTCGTTGTCACGCTCTACATGCAGAGGGCACAGGAGCGTCGGCCTCACTTCCTGTACAAGAGCTGTCAAGAAAAAGAGAAAGGCTTGGAAATGACAAAGGGAAATAGATCATTTCGGAATATGCATGTTTGAATGGCTACATATGGAGAGAGATGATGAAGCATTCTCCTTCTGGAACCTCTCTGTTCTCCAGTCATCTGATGTGTTTGTTTGAATGGGGACAACTCAGCACTGTTAAAGTCCTGACAGCTTTCAAGAACTGTGATAGAAAAAAACCTTGATTACACGTTGACCCTCTCTTTTAATACGTGTTTTTGTGCTCCTCTTGTATTTTGGGTAATTCTCCACACACCTGGAGACAGAACTGATAAATATGCTAATAATATTATAATTAGCTGGTTTACTGCTGCTCATCAATTGAGGAAGCACATTGCTGTCTCTCTTCAAGCTCTGATGAAAAAGCAGCTTCCCTGGTGAATGATCTTTTTCTTCCCTGCAATTATCTCAAAGGCCCTTTGGCGAGCACAGAATGATTTCAATTCCATTGAGTACAAATCCAATGCAATCAACAAGGTTAACACATACACACACACATTTTCTCTACGAAGATTACACATACATTACGTAAAGCACAATATATCCTTTGCTCTGAATCATCTCACAAACATGGACTGCTGCAGTTACCAATATTGCCAGAATTCCTACCTTTAGATACCTGGGAATAATAATGTGTATTTGTGCTACAGGTGTTGAACTGCATCCATCCAGAGAATGAGAAAAGCCCAGAGATCCAGGTGAAGGCGCTGAACTGTGACACCATCAGCCAGGTGAAGGAAAAGATCCTGGACGCCATCTACAAGAACGTCCCACACTCCCACCGCCTGAAAGCCTCCGACATGGACCTGGGTATTAATCCTTGTCTTGATATATATAAATAATGCGAAAAAAGCAGGCAAATAGTCATATGTGATGTATTTAGTAGTGGAACTGTTTATTTACAATGCTGAATAAGGATAATGACAATTATCATGGCAGTCCTTCCATCAATTTCTGATTGCAGCCTCAGACTCAATACTTTGCCATGACATGTTGGATTGGAATTTGTTTAATTAAGTCACTTAAAGATCGAGAAAGACAATAACACCGCTCACTCATAAAGCACATCATATATTAAACAAAAGTATAAAAACGAGAGGTAATAGGTAATATCCACATCCGTAAAATAATCATAAAATCCTAAAAACAAATGGATAAAATAAAACTCGACACATAAGAACACCATAGATAATACTAGCACCTGTAGGGAAATTAACAGCAACATCAAACGACTGGAAAGATAAAGTGCTCCGAATGCAATCAAAACATGTCCCGTTGGAGAGTTTTGCATTCCTTTATGTATTTATGTGTATAATGGGATCTTTTTTATTCTTCTGTTCACCATTGTAGTCTCGCTGAAGCTTTCAGTTACTGTTCAGCTTGTCAAAACATTTCTAACCATGCAGCGCTTCCTATTTATGTGTCTGGAGAATAGCAGGCTGAACTTAGACACACATAGATTTTTTACAAAGGATTCCCCACCCCTCTTTAAATGTACAAGTCTTCTTAGATATAGAGAAGTAGATTTCTTTAAGACCCTTGGAGACTTGACATCCTGGCTGGGTTGGCTCAGATGTCTGAGAGTGGACTCTCCCCTGCCCAAACTTCCCATCGATCCACTCTCTTCTCGACTAGAGTCTGAGTCAGATGATTGATCAGCTAATCAATCGAGACGCTCTGTGATCTCTTTCCTACAAAAATCATTTCCTAGTGTCCGTTCTTTCTTTTTCTCTTTCTTTCTGAGTAAGATAGTAAGCAGGGCTTGATTGTTCAAATGCAGGCTTTTGGTGTCTTTTATGATCCCTTTTGGCAGCTACAGTATGCACTTATTTCCACAAGGTCAGAATGTTATCCGGTCGTATATATTTGCAAATTACTTTAGGGGTCTATCTAATGAAAGGGGGCAATATACCTTCTCTGCAAAACTCATGATCAGGGGGTTTGGTACACCTTTGGAGCATAACAACGTTAAACATGATTGTTTGTCTGCCAATATCTACAGTCTCTCTCTCTGTACCACGCACTGTGCTTCTTTATGGTTTAATATTGCCGGAAGGATTTTCCAGGCCCTTGTGGTGTGTTGGCAATAGCATATTTATAACCAACTCTAAATCCAAGATGGGCTCTGCTTACCTTGGGGAATCTGTCTGGGTGATAGCTAAGTGAAGAGATTGGTTTAGCCTTTTGACGACACTCCTGGATAAAATTGTTTTATGGCCCCCTTTGGGCTCGACGTGTTGTTCTATTATGTTTGATTACGAGAGGGAATTGGAGATTGTCACAGATAGCTGGCCAGTTGCTTTGTATGTAAGAAACGGAGGGAGTGAGTAAATGCAGCTTCCTGGTCTATATCTTTTCACGCATGTAGGGTTGATTTTAATTTGTGTGTCATGCGTTGTGATTATCATTCCTTGGTTTTGTGCAATTTACAATGGAAACAGGTCTTCCATTTGATTGATCTTTTATTTTTGACACACTTTTTAACCTTGAAGTTGCTCTAGGCACATTCTACAGGTAATCGGTGGCTGTCATGATCTCTGACACACTCTTAAACAAACACACACTCTCTGATTGCAATGAATGATAATGAGACTGTGGCAGGCCTGTCCCTAGACGGATCGGCGAGCAGTGTTGTTATCCCAGATATTGTTTCTGAATCCCCTCTGTTGCAATCCTTCAGAGGAGATGCGGCCTGAGGACAAAGAGGCTAGATCCTGTGTGTGTGAGTGTGTGTGTCTTTGTGTCATTGTGTGAGTGTTACCCGGAGCAAAAGTGTGTATCACATCTCCATGGAGTACAACAGTCACCTTCAGCCTTTCTCTTCATAAGCTTCCATCCACTCCCCAAAGTCCTTATCTCTCTGAGTGTGAGTCAAAATGCAAGTCCCCACACACACACACACACACACACACACACACACACACACACACACACACACACACACACACACACACACACACACACACACACACACACAATCTTTCTACTGAGCAACCACCAGATTTGGGATTCCAAGTAAATTGAGTTTGCTCTGGTTTCACACCAAGGATATTTATTTATTTTTTCTCATTTTCATGTGTTTGCTGAAGCTCGACTGGAGACAGGCGCTCATTTGCATCTGTATGGGAAGATCTACTGTATAGACAAAAACACCAGGAGAATCTTTATTTCCTGCCAATTCTTTCAGAAGCTCACACAATTCAGGTCGATCCTCCAAAGACAGGCCTCATCATGCGCCACAGTGATTGCCGCTTTGTTTTGCTGTTTGTGAACAGAATAGGAGATGACAGTGGCCGACGCAAGAGGGAAACACAGCAGGAGCACACACATGAAAATGTATTCATACAGCCCAGAATGTCTGTGAAAACAATAGAGGAATCATCTGCTCGTTTGTTTTTGATATGACTTCCCCTTTTTACGTATGATAATGTTGCGAGCTGTTTCTACTAAAGCTTTTGTTTTGTACGAAAGTTGCAAAGATGTGGGGGAAGCCCGGAGTGTATGTCATGTAGATGTAATTGTGTTGTAAGGTCAGTTAAATGCCAGCCTGTTGTTTATATCAAAGATAATGTTATGTGCTGGAAGCTGGAAACCATGGAAATGATCTGCAGTAGCTTTATGCTGGCATCTTTGTAGTTTCTCCATGGACCGTTCTCTTGGATATCAGCCTGGTGTGCTTTTAACAAAGACCCTGACAATAAGAGCAGCATGGCAGGGGGCTTAGAGCTGTGGATGTTGGTTTGAAAAGGGGAGAGCAGGGAAAAATAGCACCTTCAGAGAGCTGAGCATAAGGGCCGGTGTCGAAGATGGAAAAAGATTTGAACAAGCCAGGGGCATGCAGCTGTAATCAGAGCCATCGATCGCAGCAGAAAAGAGATGGAAAGGGTGATTAATTTAACTAGCCTCTTGTTACCGTCTCTAACATGTGGCATATCTGTTTGGGTCCTCTTTTTTTCTTCTATTTCTACTCTTAAGGTTTCTTTTTTGTAACCTTTTTTGATCCTATTCATGCTTTGCATGACAATGAAAGATACTAATTAAAACTTTGGAACATGTAGATACAGGGAATGGTAACTGTCAGACTGTTTAAGAAAGACTGATGGGTGCATTGTTACTTGTGCCAAAGCCATATCAGCTAGATTGTAGGGCATCATACATGTACTATACAAGACAAGTAAATATTTTTAAAGGAGTAGCATTATGTGAATATAGTTGTTAATACGTTTTTCTTTCCCCCTTTGCAATTGCAGAATGGCGTCAGGGTCGTGGACAGCGTGTGATCCTGCAGGATGAAGACGTCACCACTAAGATCGAAGGTGACTGGAAGAGGCTGAACATGCTGTTCCATTACCAGGTACGCTTTGACTAGAGATTCTAAAATACTGACGACTGCAACCTGCTTTAAACTCTTCATATTACCCCCAAATAACGCCTCAATATTCTAACTGTTTAAGAACTAGAGTCAAAGTATGTTTACTTTGGGTCCATGGGGTTGGACCCATTGCTTGTTACACGATCATTACCATAGCAAACGGTCTTTAAAAGTTTTATAAATAGAAAGTGTTTGTAAAGTTTTAGAGTTCACAGAGAAAGAAGAGATTGTTAAATAAAAAGCTGGTTGCTATCTGCCAAAGCCTGGCTGGTTTGTATACTTTGCTTTTATAATGGAAAGCAAAGTAATGATTTACATTTACAAGTTGTACATTTCTTTCCTACCACCAGTCATCCCTTTATCAATCGTACATTAAGCTCTCTCTTATGTCCTCTCCACTCCACCTCTCCCTCTAAAGCTGTGTGAACTCCGTCTGCACTAAGCTCCAACACCGTCTAATGGACAATACAGTCATAGTACTTTTCCAGCCATTTAGTTGTGCAAGTCCTCAGTTGACACACACACACACACACACATACACACACACACACACACACACACACACACACACACACACACACGCAGAAAGTGACCAACAACAGTGACACCTGGAAGTAATCCCTTATGTGTGGAGAGGGCTCCAGATAACATCTGATGTGCCGGCCAAGTGGCTTCTTATTTCTCAAATGGATAAGGTGTCGGCAAAAAATGTCATGTACAGAATAGACTCATCAGTGGTCACAGACACAAGGTTTACACATTTATTGTCAGGGATTGATATAAAGACATTGTGCACAAAATACAAAGACTTTCACTCATTAAATACTCAAAGGCTTTAATGCAGACGGTGATAAACGTTTATCTGAAGGTGTTTTGTCCTATACAGTATGAGCAGCCACTGTCTATCCGGGCAGCCAGGATGAGACTGGATGGTAAAACATTCCGTCTTTTTCACCATAGTGTTAATATTCCGAGCAGCTATGTGAGCAGCCACTGTCCCTTACAAGAGCAGTTTGTGTGGTGCCTAAATTAAATGCCAGCATCAGCAAGTGTCAACAGGTTTGGAGTACGAGGCGCGGGTGGAATCGATTAGGGAGCTGATTCCAATCTGAGATAAGATAATGAAGACAGAAGTTAATTCATTTTTTCAGGCCAGGGAATGAGGTCTCCTTATCCTTGACACAGCAAAATTATCCATTCAAATATTGTCAGGAGGCTACGCAAAGAGCATCGAAGGCAGAGGACAACACAAACACACTCTAACTTTGGTAAAGGGCAGCTCAGATTTCATATATAGCATTTCCACTCTTGTTATTATAGCTGTATTTCATTTATGAACCATTGTATTTGAAGGTCTTGTCTCTCTTTTCATCTAAATAAATTGATGGACTCTATTGATAGATGCTGCCTCGGCCAATCCGGGTGTGCTCTTATATTTGGTCTTACTGTATGGTGTTTTTCTTATTAGAAGCTAATACAACCAACCAGACACACTCAATAGAATCATGCGCTTTCCTTTATCAAATTAATCTGGTTTGATCTGCCACTAGCCTATCCTAATTCACCCTGCTTTCAGTTACAATGTGACAGTTTGCATCACAAACGTTGTTTTTGTTCAGAAAAACGTCACAGAGTAGCCTAAAATCAAACATTTGACATTTGCTATATCAGATCTTTCCATCCCATAATCACATACATTTCTCTTTCAGGAAACCGCTTTCCTCTTTCTTTCTTTCTTTATCCTCTCCTCCAAAACCACTCCTCCTGTTTTCATTCTGTTCCATTGTGATTTACTCGTCTTTTTATCCATTCAGCATATAAAGGCAGTGATCAGGGAGCATGCTTAAGGGGGTTGGAGAGTTGGGGGGGCCCATAAAGGAATAACAAGATCAGCCCTGTGGGCCCCCTGCTTACAATAATATAGACATAATATGCATAAGGAGCAGATTGAGTGACTGGGTGACATAATGATATAATCTTCAAAAGGCTCAGACACACACACACACACACACACACACACACACACACACACACACACACACACACACACACACACACACACACACACACACCTACTGTATAAGCACAAAGGCCCATGGCCCTCATATCTTGTCCCATCCTCCTACTCGAGGATAGAGATCACTTCAATTAACCCTGCCTTTCCCTGCAGCACGGGTAGCCAGATTATGCAGAATAGGAGTTAGTGTGTGTTTCAGTGTGTGTACGTGTGTTCATGTGTGTGTTTGGGCACAGCTGGGACAGAGTATACCCAATTGTGTTAATTGAAACCTATTTGGCTGACTCGGGAAGGAGGAGCGCACGATTGACTCATTCATTCATTTACACACATGGACCAGCACTGACACACACTAATTTACTCTTCTCTCACACACACACACACACACACACACACACACACACACACACACACACACACACACACACACACACACACACACACACACACACACACACACACACACACACACACACACACACACACACACACACACACACACACACACACACACACACACACACACACACACACACACACACTACCTACCCCTAAGGAACAGCATTATTGAATAGAGACTGTGGGATATCCCCTCTCACACAGGCTCTGCTAAACCCTCCCTCCCCCTGTCACTCATCATATGAAAACGTCTTTGAATTACAGAAAAGCGCTATATAAATATAATTTATTATTATTATTATATGCATGTGTGGGCTGAACAGAGCATATAAGGGTAATCAGATATTCTCTGTGTATCCACATGAAACCAGAATAGATGGAGAGAAATATAGAAAATGACACCAACACAGTGATCTATGGGTTTTCTGATTGGTTATGTTAGAAATCTTCACAAATGAGAAAACACTCTGAAAATGGCTTTTGTTTTGAACAGTCATTTGCATAATACGTGTGTATCTGTTTTCCAGGTACCTGATAATGCAGTGATGGCTTTGGTTCCAAAGCAAGTTACAGCTTACAATTCAGTCAACAACTCCACTGTGTCTCGAACTTCTGCAAGTAAATATGGTAAGTCGACCTGCTTCAGTACACCTTCAAGTTTCTGTAGTCAGAGAGCTGCTTCAGGCACCATGGTACACACTACATGTATGATCATTTAAAAAACACACTCAATAAAATCGGAGGAATACTTTAGGTCAAATAAATCAGAGACGTCCACATCCACAGCACCCTGCATGACATCAATGACAGACCTAAAAAGATAAGACACCATTTTCGAGTAGTTGAAAGTAATCCTAAAACATAACAAGACACCAAACAGACTTCTCATCTATTGTCCCGGCCTCTTGAGACTCTAAAGTGTGTCCTCTCATCACTCTGTGTGCCAGTGTGTCCGTCTGCTCAGCATCTCCTTCAACCTGAGAAACCATCAAGTTAGTTTCTGATCAAAGGGCCAGCCTCACCGGCCACAAACACTTCAGACACATCAAATGTGGAGCCACATTATTAGCATCGCCTCATCTCCATACGGCCTCACCTCGCCTCTCCGGATCCAAATTAGAGCAGATAGGACAAGGTGAGAGGAGACACGGAAAGGGAGGGAGGAGACCAGAAACCCCTCCCTCCAATACTCTTTTTTAAGGGATTGACTTCAAAAGCAAGTGTGATCCACTTTACAACTAGTGTCACACTTGAGAGTGACTTTGAACTCTCCGTGAGCACAATGGCCAGGTATTCGAGAAAGATACTTTAATATAGCTACAGACAGGGGGAGGGAGAGTGGAGCTGGAGAGAAAGATGTGGAGATTAAGACAAACACATTGTGACATGTTGAGTCAGAGAGTGAAAGGAGAAACTTTGTGTCTTTGACGTCATGTTTCCATTAGAAAACCACAGAGAAAAATAACTCGTCCTTTGTGAGGATCAGAATAGAATCTTTCTCCTCACTCTGCCTCACCCTCAGCTTCCCAACTTCTTGAATAAATCATTAACACAAAATGAAAGTACTACCCACTCCACTTTTCTATAAAGACCACACCAACATCTTGTTACACCCAATTGAAGTATTGCAGAGAATACTTGACACAGGTCTTATAACACATCTACAGTTAAATATGGCTCCCTGAAACGCCCCCTAGGAGAGACTAATTGTAATGTAATTACATTTGATCAGTAGACACACACTCCCACAAACACACACACAGTATCCGATGTCTCCAGCTGTCTCTTTTTCCCTGAACACTCTCCACCGTTCACTCCTACCGCCTTCTCTCTGGACAAATTGATTTCTGTCACTGGGAAAAAACATTTTTTACTCTTCTCTCTGAACCGCACCCACTGATCAATTTTTTTTCACACTGTGTAAACATTCATTGAGCCATGTGTTTGGAAATGTCATCGCTACTCCGGCCATTGGGTGGGCCATACATATTTCATCTCTTCTGACACCTGTTCGATTTTGTGTCAGCCACAGATGCCATGCCTAGGAGAAGAAGCAATGAAAAATTAACCATGCACACTTTCTGAAAGTTTCATATCCAATCTCCCCAACCTGTAAATTGAAAGCCTGAAGTCCAAAAAGGGTTGCTGACAGGCAGGTCAAAGCTTTTCTTGCCTCTTTAGTGAAGCGACAGATTAGTATTTTTAGTAGCTTTTCCATTTGTATTTGTTTCCATGTTTTGTAGTGCCTTAGTCAAATTTTTCATCAGCTTTCTTCTCTTCTTGTATACCTTAGATATGGAACTGACCCCGCACTATTCTATACTTTCTGACACAGGCAGGGACAACCCAGCAAAATCCTTTTTTTCGTACATATCAATAGATGTATATAAAATGCCAATGCCAATGGAAGCGTGCCTGAAGAAAAGAATGTTAACTTTTGGTTTTCTGTTAAAACAGTTCCACATGAACTAATGCATGTTTTTCTCCACAGAGAACATGATCAAGTACACTGGAAGCCCCGACAGCCTGCGCTCCCGTACTCCTATGATCACTCCTGACCTGGAGAGCGGGGTCAAAGTTTGGCACCTGGTGAAGAACCATGAGCACGGAGACCAGAAGGAGGGCGACCGCGGCAGCAAGATGGTCTCTGAAATCTACCTGACACGACTTCTGGCGACTAAGGTGAGCTATCGATGTTCAGAACATGCAACAGTCACTATTTATAAGAATCTGTTATATACAGCAGGCGGTGTCATTTAAATGCATGTTTTCTCTAATCAGTTCACCAGGTGAAAGGCTAAAAGGTCACTATAACCTTCACCTTTTGAAACCGTGACTCACTTTATTTATATATTAATATTTACTTTGGATGAGTCATCTCAGTGGGAACGATTATTCAAATGTATTCATCTATCCCCTCAGGTGAGAAAGAGAAAATAGATATTTCTGTTTGTTTTCTCTTTTCCTTGCTGTTGCGTTGATACCGTAGCATATCAAAAAGGGTGAAGAAGAAAAGATTCATGAAGCTAGAGAAGGAATTTCTGTAATAAAAAAAAGGATGAGGCAAAAATAGAAATGCCTATAAAATGAGTCTTTATTGAATGTGCCTTCCGACAATGGCCTTCAGAAAAAAGCAGGTAATTTGGTTTGGAGGGAAATGTGACTTTGATCCAGCAGCTGAATACAAATGTCCAGTCCACTCCGAAGTCACCTTCTCCCTCATCCCTTCTTTCAGACAAAAACAGAGGCGTACATGGAGGGTAAAATAAAAAGACAGCCTTCTATATGAAAATGTTGAGTCTGTAATTTTTGGATTCAGGAGCATTTATGTTTGTTTTTGATCCCCGCCTTTCTTTAGCAGTTCACATGGAGATCTCAGTACTGGGAATAGAAAGAAGAATGAAGTGAATAAAAACATGTATTTTTGAATATCTTGCACTGATAAGCAGACCTCATAAAACTAATTTGCATATGGGTTCATAAGCAACCCTTAGAAGTTGGGCAGCAAGTCCAATATGTTTTTAAATCATTACCTTCAGATAATATGAGACCAGAGTAGATTACTTAGTTTATTTCACTTACTTAGTTTCTCTTTAGACAACTAAGATGTAACAGCTGCCACCGTGGCCAAAATCAAAACATAATACTTAATGCAAAATCCTTGTGCAGGCATAAGATTGTGTTGTAAAAAAACCTGAATATACTGCAGTGAGAGAGATTTGATTTTCTATGACTTTACCTTTAAAGTCTAAGAAAAAATATTTGTCAGTTCTATCTTTCTTTAAAAATAACACAGACATCACAGGCAAAACAGACAATGTGACAGCTAAACACTTCCTTCTGTTTGTACTATGGAGAACTAATGACTGCAGATGTGTGGGCAGATTAGTAAAATCAGGTGATCAATTAAAGCCGATAACGGAGACAACAACAGGGAGAGAGGCATGGCAGTGACATGATAAGCAACATGTGAAATAAATAAACAAACAAACAAAATTGAGGTAGGAGCAGCTGTCGCCATGACACACACTGTATATCCCTCCACATACATGAAGCACATCCCTTCTCAGCCTCTGTGAGCCGTTCTACTTCCCTACCATTATCCCATTCCAGAGAGCAGGAAGGTGCTTTCTGACGGCAGACAGCACATCATCTTTCCAGATGGATTGTTTCTGTGAAATAACCAGTTTATCTTGGCCGGCCATCTCTCTTGGTGAGGAATGATTGGGCAGACAGGCAGTGTAATTGACTGCGTTTGGCTTTCACCTTGCCAATAAATACCTCTCCCTGGCAACGCCGCTGACGTCTCTCATATTAGCTCCATCAGTGTCACTCTGACTGAGTGTGGGTACAGGGCACGCTCGTGTGTTTGGAGGGGCACTAGGAAGGATTGCATTTTCTTTCCTCACTTGTTTACTTGTGTGTGTGTGTGTGTGTGTGTGTGTGTGTGTGTGTGTGTGTGTGTGTGTGTGTGTGTGTGTGTGTGTGTGTGTGTGTGTGTGTGTGTGTGTGTGTGTGTGTGTGTGTGTGTCTGTGTGTGTCTGTGTGTGTGTGTGTGTGTGTGTGTGTGTGTGTGTGTGTGTGTCCACCTCTCTCCCATGTGTGCCCTTCTTCATCCATCTATCTCCCAGTCTTCTGATTGTTTGCCTCTCATCTCAATGTGGAGGCTGATGGCATCAAAACATCCAGATGACACATTGTGTTTAAAGTGTGGTCTAATGACAGGGTAGATGTTTGTGGGGGGGTGTGTTGGCAGTCTAGCTTCGCCAGGGAACAAGAGATCCCTGTGATGATGACAGCCCCCTCAACATAGAGGACGTAAAATATCAGAGCCGCAGCACTTGTAGGCACACACACAGGTGTTGGTATCTTCACACACAGATCTTAGGTCTTCCCTCACCAGCTAATGCAGACTGTCACTTGGAATGCACGTGGGCTTGATATAGAGATATGTAATTCCATATCTATAGAAAAGCGATAAGCTGTCGGGAATGTGGGCCACATTAGAATTATAGCCTGATTGTCGTACTAACGGGATTCTCTCTTCCCACTCTCTTCTACCTCTCTTGACTCCCTGATTGGGTCACCCGCTCCGACCCAAATTGGATTTTTATTTGCCAGTGCCTGTACACACCTCATCTGCCACACTCAATGGCCTCTTTTCCTGATAGGAAACCTCTATCGTTTAATTTCCACCCCTCGCTCTCGCCTTTTCCTGTGCATCCCATCAGCCCATTCTTTACAAGAGGATTAGATTCCCCCACTCTCTGTCTTCCTCTCCTCCTCTTTAAAGTCACCAACATTAAATCAAATTAGGGTCAATGGTGCAGTGTGGGAGCTAATCCGGCAGCACAAAGAGGCTTAGGAGATGCGCCTCCTGTTCCCAGATATTATTAAAAGTCAGCTGTGAAATAACAATTTCCCTCATCAAAGCTGCAAGCAAATTTAGGGGCCAGGTCTGTGAGATAGGAGTCAGACACATCAACATCAAGCTTGTGGACAAAGTGACATCAACTCACACAGGGAAAATATACACGTTTAAACCCATTAATCCATCACCTTTAGGCGTTTGTATGTTGCAAAATGTATTACAGTGACAATCTCATTACAGTTCAATAAAGATACGGGCTTAACCAAACTGAAATTGTACGATGTAGCTGTTTATAGCATTGTACGTTTTCGTATTCTTTAAAGGTCTCTATTATTGGTTTCGTTATTACTTCCTGTGTAGTCATGGAAACTAAAGTGGAGAGACAAATGCTCTAAAAGTTTAGCAAAACACATTTGAAAACGTTAATGTACTGGGTATCGGCTCTATGATCATCACCTGTAATATCATTTAATGAAAAAATACCTTGCTCTGTATAATCCTTTTTTCCTCTCTCCTCTGTAGGGTACGTTACAGAAGTTTGTGGACGACCTGTTCGAGACCATCTTCAGCACGGCCCATCGGGGCAGCGCCCTCCCACTGGCCATCAAATACATGTTTGACTTCCTGGACGAGCAGGCCGACAAACACAGCATCCACGACCCGCATGTCCGACACACATGGAAGAGCAACTGGTGAGTAAAACAGTTTTAGCATCTGTATCTGCACATATCTGCAAACACAGAAACCTGCACACACACAAGGACTTAGTGGCTCCTGGCTGCTTAAAAAACCGTGAGGCAGGTACTTTGATCTTTGACAGACAACATTATTTCTGTATTTGACACCAGTGTGGTGCCTTGGCTACATTCCTGTCCTTTCAGTACACATACAGTACAAGTTGGCACATTTCACACAGAATTGCCCTGGTATTGCCCTGTGTCAGTGCCAAGCTTCACCACACGCCTCTTTCCTCTCCTAATATCCGTTAACCACAGGGGTGTGTAATCTTCATTAAAGCCAACCACAAGGGGCTAATCCAATAGGCTGTCAAGGCTCTCTATCTATTATCAGGGATAACTGGGCCAAAAAAGCCTGTCACTGTGGAAATCTCCATAGTGACAAATGTACGCTCCCAGGTGAAGGAAGCACACCCTTAAATTAATAACGGCTGATTAATTTAGACCATAGTGACCTCTTTGAGCCCACCTTAAGAGGTTGTTAGGGGTTAAATAACCAGCAGTGCACCAGAATGCAGTCAGGAGAGGAATTAAAAAGGTGAAGAAAGGAAGTGAACTCAGTGGGAGTTAAACGCACACTAATATCTAATTAGCCTCCTGGCCTCTGCCAAGATCCCAGCATGCATCGCTCAGCCCAGGGCTCAGGGGAGCCATGGAGATGAGAGAATATATTGATGTGCATCAAGGGACAAATAGAGAGATGGAAAGAGGAATCAATAGGGAGAGGCTAAAGAAGGTGGAGAAATATTATTTACTTTACGCTGTTGTCCTAATTTTGGTCCTTTTCCTGGTTCTGCGTTATTGTGCCATTTGCAGTGTGCGTTAAGTGTTTTCTGAGAGCACAACGGGTCGCTTTTACATTAGACCTTTAATGGAATGGGCTCTCACTAGAGGGATGAGAATGAATAACAATTTATCATAACACACCGTCACAAAAAGCCACTGAGATTGCACACAACAGTTTGTGCTGATGCCACCATCTCCTCTGTGTGGGACGGGCACATGTCTTTCACTTCTCACTTTGTGTGCTTACCCATAACCTTTGATCTCCTAAAACAGTGCAACACAACACATCATTTAGTCTGAAGGTAGAGAATAATAATGCCGGGGCCCCTCCCATACTGGGCCTCTGTCCCATTAAACCCACCAGGCCCATCGTCATCATAGACGCCATTAACTTAAACGCATCGCAGCAGCCAGAGCCCCCCACCTCCCCTTCAGGGCTTCCCCAGCATCAGAGCTCCCCTGTCCCTCCTCTGATGTAGACATTATGATAGATTATCTCCCAGCCTGTAGTGCCTTGGGGCTTGTGTATACAACTATGCTTCTTGTATTATTTTAATTTCATAATATTTCTGTAAATGACCAACTAACTATTGTTTTGGTAAAATAATAATAGAAGCTCTATGAAGCGAAGATTTGCATAACCAATACTAAAATTCACCTGGAATGTTTTTCATATCTGAAAAAGTGGAAAGGTTTTTTTATTAAATAGATGAAAGAAAATAGTTGTTTGGGCAGCAATCGTGTTTGCTTTCAGAGCTGTACATTTCAGATTTTCATTGATTTTACACACACACACACACACACACACACACACACACACACACACACACACACACACACACACACACACACACACACACACACACACACACACACACACACACACACACACACACACACACACACACACACACACACACACACACACACACACACCTGCAGATTGTGTCCAGGATCTAATGTAGACCAGGAAATTATCTTTGATCCTTTAGCATCCAAGGTCATCTTTGCAACAGGGTAGTAACAACAATAGGGTTTCTGCTAAACCACACAATGTCCCTTGGATTTCAATCAAGCTACTGAACCTTGTGTGAGTTTTAGTTAAAGTAAAGTAACAAATGCAGTCACCATGTGAGTTTCTGCCTTGTGTGAGAGCTGTGATGTTAGCTGGTATGTGTGTACAATAAGTGTGTGCCTGCACGAGTCACTGGCTCCAAGAGCATCTCCAGATGGTATCTTTTGGTGAAGCGGCAGTGTGTCAGCGTCTCCTCTCATCCTCACTCTTCTGGTGTGTGTGTGTGTGTGTGTGTGTGTGTGTGTGTGTGTGTGTGTGTGTGTGTGTGTGTGTGTGTGTGTGTGTGTGTGTGTGTGTGTGTGTGTGTGTGTGTGTGTGTGTGCGTCTCTCTGTCTGCACTGTGTTTTTCATGTCGGGATACAGACAGAATTTTAATTATTGTGCAAAACTGGCACAATAATTTTCTGCATGCAGATAACCCCCTATCTGCTGTCATACTTCCATCTCAGCCCATATTGTTAATGCAATCACTAGGACTTTTAGAGGTGAGCTATCTGTAATCAGTAAAGTTGTTAGCTGTGTGATTTGAAAAAGATTAAGTTTCAAGCTTTTGTCCTGGAGTAAAGCTTGTTCAGTAAGGGTTGTACCTACAGTATGGAGGTCCAGCTGGAACATTGCCTAGTCAGTTCACCTTTGTAAAGCAGCTATATTTAACCCTGGGTCAGATCCCTGCTGGTGCCGTAACGTCTCCAATGGATGCCTTGGATCACAACATCTGTGACCAAAGCAACTTGATTTGGCCATCTGTGGACTGGGACAACATCCCACATCTCTGGCACTCAGAGGCTGGCTGGCTCTGTGTGCTAGAAGTGTCAATCAATGCTAACATGCTACTGAAGGACTGCAGTAACACTGTTGTCATTTGCAGTCTGGTGTCTGTCAACATTATAACCCTGGAGAACAGTAAATGGAGCTTGTGTTGTTGTTTTGCTGCTTGACAATTAGAAAGCAGCAGATTGGTAATCTTTCCTTCTTGGGGAGATGCGGATTAGCAGTTTATTTTTATAAGGGCCCATGCTCCATAGTACTGTATTATTACTCACTTCTATGGCATGCTCAAATGCTTCCAATGAGATTAGGTAAACACTCGTCTTAAATCAGTTTGAATTTACAGCAGTTTGTCGTCTTAAATTGATGCGCAGGGAAGTACTCTTTGAGCTAAAGGGCTTCTTGTAACTCGGCCAGTGTAATTCCTTGAGGATAAGAGTTGCCCTTGATCTTGGCAGCTGACATGTAACCTAATCCCTGATCGAGAGGACTGATCATGGCAACCATTCAGATCTTACTCAGCGTGGGTTGACCACTGAAAATAAAAAAAATGGCTTATTTTCAACACAAAAGATAATATGTAAATGTTATAATGGTAAGCATTTTGAGTGCAGACATCATGTAGGGAGCCTCATCATGTTAGTGTCCTCTGCCCCATCACACAGAGGGCAGCTGGGCAGACCGTCAACAATCAGAGCCGCACAGCAGTGGCATTAATATCACTCTGATCCCTGCTCCTAATCCCAATGAGATTCTTTGCTTTGATTAATTTTAAAGTCATAATGCAGTTTTCCTTCCTTTGAGTCTAAATCCTCTTTTGTTGGATAGTACATCTGCATGGCTCTGTGGTTGTGCTAGGATAAATGCTAAGTGGGATGGTAGGGGAGCACCGGTGGTATTTAAATGATTGCATTACTTCTCAGATTTATTTCCCCTTAATCCTTTGATATTGCGCCATATAGAAAAACTCCTATGCAGGCTAGACTGCAGTGTCCTTCCTTTTGGAGTGTTGCAGCATCAGCTAAAAGCAAACAGCCCAGAGAATAGTAAAGATACTATACAGAGATCCAAGTACCACTCAGCTCTTTTGTAACGCCACCTGAGCCCTTCCACTGCAATACACAGATTAAAGTGGCCCTATATCTATTCCTTTAGGCAGAACAAGCCCGGCAAATAAACACACTTGTATATTTATATTATTCTGGACAGGCACAAAATAGGACCGACTTGCACAAACAAGGCAATATGAACTGTGTGGCCCCCAGTGAGAACCCCTGGACACTGCTGGAAAGAAGGAGAGCCAGCCACCACCTGGTTTTAAAGATAAAGGCTTTATTGAATTGAGCACACACATCAAATAGAGCACGTCGGAAACAGCAGGCCTGTGTACTAGCTCTGAAAGGGAATGAATCCTCGTCCCCCTGCTGGCGCATGATCTGTTCATGTTTACTGCCTGACTGGCTGTAGCAAATATCAAAATATCATTTAGGGAATTATTATGTGAGCAGTTCAACTGGACACATACATACAAGAGTGTCAAGTATCACAACAGTCTGTTTGTGTGGCTATTTGAACACCACAGCATTGTCTTTTCTTATTAACTTGAACATTTAAAGAAAACCCATTTCATTGTTGATTAGCTGCGGCACACCTGCATACCATTATTAAACAGTGATAAAAGAGAAAAGCTTAAAACTTGTAATTTGTGTGCTCACTACTTCGTTCTCTTTCCCTCTCCCTGCAGCCTACCTCTGCGTTTCTGGGTGAACGTCATCAAGAACCCCCAGTTTGTGTTTGACATCCATAAGAGCAGCATCACAGACGCTTGTCTGTCTGTGGTGGCCCAGACCTTCATGGACTCCTGCTCCACCTCAGAACACCGCCTTGGAAAGGACTCCCCCTCCAACAAGCTGCTTTATGCCAAGGACATTCCCAGCTACAAGAGCTGGGTGGAGAGGTAAGCAGCTACCACTGGAATGTTCACACCTACTGATGGATGGATGGATGGATGGATGGATGGATGGATGGATGGATGGATGGATGGATGGATGGATGGATGATGGATGGAGAGAGAGAGAGAGAGAGAGAGAGAGAGAGAGAGAGAGAGAGAGAGAGAGAGAGAGAGAGAGAGAGAGAGAGAGAGAGAGAGAGAGAGAGAGAGAGAGAGAGAGAGAGAGAGAGAGAGAGAGAGAGGTTCTATTAGGCCTGTTTTGTTTTTGACAAACCCTGTAGCTGTGTGATCTATGGGCCATGAAACACTATCTAAATCACAACACAGTTGGGATGGATGGGGATGCCCAGGGCAGGAGATCTAGAGTGAAACGGGATCAGTGTATGCGGTAAAAACAGTTTGACAATAGAAAGCAGTAGAAGCTGGTAATTTGTTAAATCTCTATCTGACAGCAGGGGAGGAGAAAGAGGTCCTGAATAAAGGATGGGGCAGTATGAAGCAGTTCAGAGTATTTATGGGATGGAAGCTTTGTCACAAGGCAAGCTTTGGGGGAGAATAAATGAGAGCAGCTTGAAGGGGAGGAACCACATGAGGGGCTGCAGGCTGAGGACCATACTCATTAGTCCTGTGTGTGTCTGTGGTCTCCCATATATACACATAAGTGTGAGTGTCCTCTGCTGGTTTATACATGGACATGTGTGGTTAGGCTGAACAATTATCAAATATCACTATTAGAATGCAGGAACTTCTACTGTGGGACTATGCACAGAGTTCAATCAGATATTTGGGCATATTCATATTTAGTACTTGTGTAGTATCTCAAGTACTTGAGATTCATATGTATAAATAATAGCACCATAGACCTGTTTATTGACAGATTCTGTAAATATATATATATATAAAAAATACATTTTTATGATGTTAGTTTCACTTATACACTCGTATAAACACATTGTAAGAAGGACCTTGAATCCCCTTACATATGACAAAAAATGAAATATGAGTTTT
Source organism: Notothenia rossii (assembly GCF_949606895.1). Classification (NCBI taxonomy): domain Eukaryota; kingdom Metazoa; phylum Chordata; class Actinopteri; order Perciformes; family Nototheniidae; genus Notothenia; species Notothenia rossii. The sequence continues at coordinate 46,515,605 of NC_136908.1, read as the reverse complement.
ACTCAGATGTGAGTGAGTGTGAGTGTGAGTGTGTGTGTGTGTGTGTGTGTGTGTGTGTGTGTGTGTGTGTGTGTGTGTGTGTGTGTGTGTGTGTGTGTGTGTGTGTGTGTGTGTGTGTGTGTGTGTGTGTGTGTGTGTGTGTGTGTGTGTGTGTGTGTCATATATGTTCTTAAAGACCTCAAATGCATACTTGTTTTAAAAGCTGTACAACTAAACATGCTGTACTCTCAAGTGTATAGGTTATGCCTTCATTGCCAGTTTGTTGGAACAAGTGTTATTCAGTTGGAACAGCCTCAGTAGTAGTGACTGAGTGAGGGTGGATCCAGCGCCGCTTCACTCTGCTGTCCAGCCGAGCCAAAGCAAGGGTCCTGAAAGGAGGAAGATTTCAAAGGCAGAATGCTCCACCTTTGAAAAGGGAGAGAACATAGACAGAAGAGATGTCCTCCTTCTCTCCCCTGTGTCAGAGCCCGATTGTGAAGACATGATGCTCTTACCTAGAGCCGGCTGATGAAAGGAAATCTCTGCTGCTGCTTCCCCAGTACTTCTCTGTAGGGACAGAACACATGCAGGAATTAAAGGTCCCATGTCATGCTTTTCCGGTTATTACCCGTCCCCTTGTGTGTTATGTAACTTTTTTTGCATGTAAACGGTCTACAGAGTCAAAAACCCTCAAAGTACACCCTGTAACTGTAACACAGAAAAGACCTGTCTATGCTGCCACAGAACGCATCGTTGGAGATTTTAATTTTTCTTTCTGGTACCAAGTGACGTAACGTCCAACTGGACCAATCCGTGGAGCTCCTCACATACACTCACTCAGCCTTATGTTTTCTCAGCCGCGGCTCCGTGGATCTCCACTCACAGTTCGCCACACACTCAGTGCTCAGGCTGAGTTCAGGCTGAGTTTCGTCGTGTCTCGCAGACCCCACGCAGCAACCAGGAAACGACACCAGTAATCCAGCTCACACTGTCTGCTCCCCGCGTCTCAAAGGGCGGAGCAGTGAGCCCCGCAACATCCCACCAACACGGCACCCACACCCCACGCAGCATTCTCATCTGTTTGTCATTACTGGTGTCATTTTCTGGTTGCTAAGAAATCCATTGTAACAGATAAACACACATCAGAGCACAGTGGGCTCATAGCCGTGTAGGACAGAGAGTGAATACACATACTATACAGAGATGCTGTATGAGAAAACCAATGTGAGTTTGGAACATTGAACAATGTAAATCTATTCTAGATGGAAATGGAATTATGATAGGTAGAAATGGCCATGACATGGGACCTTTAAGTTCTTACTATGCTGCAGAAACTGTGAAAAAAGGATTGTGGAATGCTGATAATGATATAAGGTAATAACTGCAGATGCACATTCAGCAGTTTGGATTTGGAGGCAGTGCAGTTGGGCAGAGCCGTCCCACAGAGCTTTAACTTTGCTGCAGCATGTTGATGTTACAGTATTAATTCAGGGCTGTGGAGTGAAGCCAGCTCCTGAGATATTGACACTTGCCTTGAATTTGATGTGGGAATTGATGGTCTCCAGACAATGACAAATCCATCATGGCTGTCATACTGTCACACTACTTGTTTACAAGGAGGTTTGCATACTAGGGATCAGTGCAATTGCAAAGCGAACAATTTGTCACTTTTTTTCTTCTTTAAAAACTGCCATTTTTGCAATAAAGATTTAAATTGTTCTATTGGCTTATTGGACAATATTAGGGTCGTATAGCTGAAATCAACCTTAATTTAGATTATTCAGTGCTATATGCATATTAATGTATGCATTGTAGACATTAAAGATTGTGTGTCATCAAATTGTTTCCTAAAACAAGCACACCTGATTTCTAAAAGAATCCCCTGCAGCACTGAACAGGTGTTGGAGTGTGCAGAGGCCATGAGCATCACCCACCTGCCTCTCCTTTGCTCAGTTTGCTCTGTAGACCCGTGTCCTGGAAAAGACTCATCCCAGAGTTATCAAACCCCGGGCCTCAGCTACAGGAATATAATATGTAAATAAGCAGCTTTAATTAACATAGTTGATAGGGGCAACACAGGTGCTGCTGACAGTGACTGATTACCTTTACCTCAATGCTGTGTGTGTGTGTGTGTGTGTGTGTGTGTGTGTGTGTGTGTGTGTGTGTGTGTGTGTGTGTGTGTGTGTGTGTGTGTGTGTGTGTGTGTGTGTGTGTGTGTGTGTGTGTTAAAGTCCTGTAACTATGCAACACACCTCTATGTTACATATATTAGTTACATATCTTCAAAGAACTGCAGGAGTAATGAGCTCCAAGGAGACAGCAGCACTATCTTCACTAAACAGTGCAGGCTGTATTCTGCTCCTCTAAGTGTTAATGCTTTGTTCTAATATTCCTGTCTCTTTAGGTACTACTCCGACATTGGTAAGATGCAAGCGATCAGCGACCAGGACATGAACGCCTACTTGGCAGAGCAGTCACGGATGCACGTGAACGAGTTCAACTCCATGAGCTCTCTCAGTGAGATTTACTCCTATGTGGAAAAATACACTGAGGAGGTACGTAATACTGAGAAATCAATAGCTAAGATGATGTACAATTGAGACCCGCTGCCCCTAAAGCCTGTGTCACACTGTCCCGAAATTGACACCAGATGGACAGACGAATATGAAATTGTGAATTTTGCACGAAGATGGCCCCGAACTTGGTCAACAGCCAAGCAACAGCCGAAGCAAGCCACACGATGGCACCCGAACCACACACTAAAATATGGTCGTAGACTTGTGTATCCAGACTCAACGTAAGAGCTTGTGCCTCTTCGGGGGGTGCTAACATTTAAACATACACACAAATTGGGTTATTTGCATAATATGTTTACATGATTTTGTTGTGCAATAAATACATTCTCGATGCCATCGTACTATATTAATAATACGATGGTTACACAACGGCATTGCGAGGGCTTCACGTAGTCGTGTTGCCTTCCTAAGACAATCGGGCAGCTTCTTGTTTCCTTCGTATTGTCTTCGTGAGGCGAAAAATGCCCGATGGCACCGATGGTCACACGAAGTAAAGACGAAGATGATACGATTTGACAAGATGCCCTCACGATGGCCTTACGAAGGGCAGAATGGACACATGAATTCAACACGATGAACCTTCGTAAGTCTTTCAGCAATTTTTGGGCATGCCAAAGATTTTGCCACCGCTCACGAAGTTGCTGCCGGAGCCTGAGAAACTCCACCGGCGGTCATACGATGGCTTAAGATGCCCTCACGAATGGCTCGATGTTGTTACGATCAGAGACAAACTTGAACGTTTCCTTTATCGTGTGTCCATCTGGTCTCAATTTCGGGACAGTGTGACGCGGGCTTTAAAGAAGTAAATAGGAAACCCATTGGAACATCTTGGTATGATTTTGTCATGTTGAGTACCTTGAGTAATGTGTGTTTCCCCCCCTTGCTGCGGGCAGATTGTGTGTTCGCTGGAGGAAGACGAAGCAGCCCGGAAACAGAGGCTGGCCTTCAAGCTGGAGCAGGTGGTGGCCTTCATGAGTCTGGAGAGCTGAGGACCGCACTTCCCAGGGCGCACTGGGAAAAGACCCCATCAGAAACCGAGCCGTGCCTGAGCGAAGACCTGTCCCCATCTTTTTCATCATGTGACTTCCTCCCTCCGCCTTTCAAAGATGATGACTTCTTCCTTGACCTTTTTTCTGCTTCCTCTTCCCCGAGAGATAATTTGTTTTCCTCATCCACTCTGCTGCATAGACTATTTTACCTGAAGATATCTGAGGGGTGGTCCAGGGCTGAGTTTGGCGTTTCCCCACAGTGCAATGCAGGGATCCCTCAGCTTCACCACAGAGAAGGCTTCAAGGGGTGATTGCTTGAAAGCTGGCCACATTGGCATACTTAGTCCCCCTGCTTGAAGAAGAGAGGGGAAAAACATTTTTATGTTGCCTTCAAGAATTTACACCGATAGGTAATTCTTTAAAAACCACAATGATGGTTATCCATTTTGTTGAGAACTTTTTTCAAAATAGGATAGTTAAGATAAACCATCTCTGCGGTCCAGTTATGTAGTTCTATATTAAGTGTACGGAATAAAGAGGAAACATCACAAATGATGACTGCAAGCCAAATGAACATCTGAAGAAAAGGATGGTTTGCCAAGTTTACACTGTACCTACAAGCGAAGCATACATATCTGCGAAATTTGGGGCGAGTCCAGGCAAACCTAGAATGTTCTTTTGTTCTTTAATGTAGCTGGAGTTTTATTTAAGAAAAAGACTGATGGGGAAAGGGAAGGTTTAGTGGTTCTCTGAACTTTTCCGTTATTGAAATGTGACTGACACAAAAACTTGACAAACCAGAGCATCCCAGATCTATATCACTTTGCAACATTCGCACATTTTTCCCTGCCCAGCATACATTACTTCAAAGAAAATGCTCATGATTTCTGCTTCCATCTGGCTTATGTGGTTACTGCTAAATTAAACTATTAGACAAAACCCTAGAGGCCCCGACCCAAGTTGGATCCTCTGTTAGAAGCACACTACCGACCCTGGACCACAGTGTTCCGACTGCTGATCAAACACCACGAGCAGTCCTCGTCTTGTGTCGCCGGTGCTGCGACGGTCTATCAAAGCACACACACGCACAGAAACACACACAATCAGCAGCTGCACAAGATCCTGACTGCCCAGATATGTACGCCAACCCTAGCGGAGGTAAAAGGAAAGCTGACTGAAATGTACTGGGTAAGAAACTGCTTCAACATTAACAATAAGAAGAATGATTCAATGCAGCTCTGCTCCCTGAAGGGGTCTGCTGTGAGAGTAGCACTCCTTTCCCAGGATGTTCTTATTTAAAGACTTTTGTGTGGAGAAATCAAACGAGATGGACTAAGTCGGTCAGCCAAAAACCAAAGGAGCTTGACATTTTCAAAACGGTCAAAAATGTATTTGTAAAGTGCCACTGAGGAACGGACAAAAAAAGGACTATGTAAAGTCAACCACTTCTAGGACAAAAAAATATTGTGACTGGAACTCTTAGAAACCTGTGTGATTTTTCTGACCTCAGTGTGTCGAGGGGAGAGTCTCTATGGGCGAGGTGAGCCCCCCCTCCTTCCTCTCTCCATCACCTGGGTCTCCAGCTCTCGGCACACCGTTCCCCCCGTGTCCGGCTCCTGACCTACCAGTTTCTTTCTGTTTTGCACAAGCGTTGGAGATGGTAGCTAGTTGCATACGGCAAAACCCCAACTCTTGAGTGTGTAACTGTTGAGGCGCTCTTGTCTGTATTAGTGTACTTTTCCTCAGTGGCGGCAGGGGTGGCCTTCTCCAAACCTAAAAAAAAAAAATCTGATCAAGCAGAGCAGCAACGCAACAAGTGTGAGCATCACGGCAGGACAGACAGAAAACGATAGACATTAAAAGTAGATCCGACTTGTTGGAGAGCGTGATTGAAAGCTGATGGAGGCGCCCTCCGTACCTTTGACCTCTGCCCTTTCTTTTGCCTTGACAACGTGCCCCATGTGGTGATGTGAATGTGTGAAGACCGCCCTAGGTCCACCTTGGGTCCTTTATTGGCTTTTTAAGCGCATGTAAAACGTAAACAATTTAAGAAACTTATTTAAAAAAAAAGTGAAAAATAAGAAAACTAAGCCTTGCAATGATGATGTGGATGTGTTCTTTTATCTTTCTTTTGCTTGGAAGAAACGAGATGGAAAAGTGGATTGTTCATGTAATAAAAACTATAACTTTCGTTTAAGGTGGAACCTTTATCCAAACTGCAGAACCTCATGCCCATAGTTTTGTGACGTGTTAGATGCTACATAAAACAGATAGTATATACCCTTGCATGTTGACCTATTTGGATGGTATGAAATGGAACTGCCTTGCTCAAAGATATATATATACATATATATGTATGTATGTATATATATATATATATATATATATATATATATATATATATATATATACACACATACACTTCTACAGTACTGCTACTTTGGACTTCATTTACAAGCCAATGTTCTTTTTAGAATATGGATCTCACACAAAGACACCATAAGCCCAGATTTACATGTGTGTCCCTTGTCCTTCATCACAGGTCATTATTAGTTTAGTACACAGTAGATGCAAGTTAAGTCTTGCTCTGTTTTTGCTGCTATTACATCTTCTTTTTATAGTTTTCTGTTACATTTGTTCTATATCAATTGAGCCCAGAACAGAAAATGTACTTTTGCATTTTTGAGTTATGAAGCTGGACTCAAGCAACTAAAGATGGCCACTTATGAAAGCAAACAGTTTATTTCATAAAGAGCAACAATTGACTGCATTAGCACGCCACCCACCATGTGTCACAAAAACATGTTACTGTTCCTTTTAGAATGTATACACATGATTTAGCATAGAGATAAACAACTTTCTAACAGGAGTGGCACAATGGGTTTTATAGTTTTTATAGGTTTTACTTACATTTAAGACTGATTTTGGCTAGTGACTGTTTCTTTCTTAGCCCTTGTGTCACATGTGTGTGAAATGTCCAAGTCATTGTCCATGAATCACAGTCTGCAGATACAGTAGGATGAATGTCTGTTAACTTGGAGGGGGTACATTCACAAAGCGTCTGCTGGACATGGAATAAACATATCAAACTAATCATATTGAAAATGAGGGGAATAAAGATTCATTAAGGGACTTGAATAATTCACGCAAAGCTGGCATTAATATTGTAAAAAACGTACTTCTGAACCCCCTTTCATTAACGTAGCCAATGTATATTGTGTCTAGATACCCAAAGTGTCCCCTCACTGCCGTGTGTTAGAGATAACACACGGTGAGTCCTGCTCTGTCGTTGTGAATCTACCCCCCGGTGTAACATCCTGTCCTTCCTTCCACCCCCGTATCTTTCCCTGCAACAAAGGTCGTCTGCTAGTAGCCACCTTGTGTTGCCAAGGCCACAGATAAAGTTTCCACCTTCAAACGTTTTTTAGGAACTTAAAATGTCCTCCTAGCTCAGTGTTATAGCAGGTGTTACAGAAACATGCTAGAAAATACTTTTATTAGACCATATTTGAAAGATAAAGAGTATCTTATTGAGAGATCAAAACGAAACCTGGGGGATATAAGGCGAGCTTCTCTAACTTTGTTATAATTAATTGTATACCTGTGTATGTAAATATAATGCATTCCTATTTTGCAGTCAAGAACAAAATACTATTTGTAATATAGAATAAACTTTATTATGAAACCAAGCATTTCCTGTTTGTTTTTTGTCTTTGTTTCAATTTGCAGAGTGAACTCTTGTCGTGCAGTTGGCAAGTTTACATTTCTAAAAATATATTGTTTTCTGAGATACTATGGCGTGAATATAGAAGTACTATGAGCCAGATTAAGACTGACACGGGCCGAACTCCACCGGGACACAGTCGCCTGCAAGGTGCACACTTGGTGATGAATATTTAAAGAACCGGTCAACCTCCCAGACCTCTTCACAGGCTAAAACTGTGCAAACAATTTGCTGCAGTCATCAGAATCTGACCAGAAACGTGCAGGTTCAACAAAACCAACGGCATCAGGTACGCTCTGAAAACACCTTGTGTATACCCGGCATTACAAGGCGTTAATGGTGTGGCCACAACAAAAACCAAGGTCAAAGCATTTCTTTACTTACACACACAGCCTAATATAAAACTTGAAGATACAAAATCACAAAGACTGTCGACATACTACACTGATTTCCTTACAGGATATTTTCAACATACTATAGTGTGACTTTTTTATGTTTTTGCCATGAAATACTATAACTTTTATGATGTACTATACTAAGATTGTTTGCCATACTTTACTATGAGTTTTCTCAATACTATGACTTTTTCCAACATCATTTACTTTGATGATTTTATATAATATTTTTTACAAGTATATAAGTATAACTTTTTCTACATATATTCAACATACCGTAACAACTTTTTTACACATTATTTACTATGAATATGTACACATTTTTTCAACATACTATACTGTGACTTAATATTTTCGATCATACTACAGCGTTTCTTTGTAAAATTCCACAAACTATACTATGACTTTTCTTCATGATATTTTCAACATACTACAATAGCTTTTCTCGACATATTATAATATACATCTTTTTCAAATATTTTGACATCCTAAACCAATATGTTATTTGATGATATGTTTGACATATTATACTTACTTTTTTCGACATACTATACTACTGCTTTATATGACATTATTTGCGACATATTCCCTTAGACGCATAGGAGTTAAAAGTCAAAATAAGGTTAAAAAAAAAGACAAACGTATGCAAAGCAGAAGTGACAGTAGAGGAAATAGAGAGTTGTGTATAGCACAGCAGGGCGGGATGTGTGAGGTGTGTGCCCGTGTGTGAGGCGTGTGGCATTTCGTCAGGCGGAGAGGGTGACGGGGATAAGAGATTGAATTGGCCCAGTGTCACCCTCCATATACCATCCAGTGAACTGGGGGTAATGGGTGAGAAATAGAAAGAGGGACGATGCAGGGAGAGGTAAGAGAGGTAGAGAGGGCCAAGTGTCACCCTAATTTTCTGACTAGTGAGGTGGGAATAATGGAAGGGAGGAGAGGTTGGATGGAGGTAGTGAAGGGGGCAGGATGATAGAGAGCCGGCTATGATTGCTTCGCATCAGGGGGGGTTTCCACACTCCCATGATCACTGCAGCCCTTTCACCCCCAACCCCCACCCTAACACACACTGATGTGATGAGGCCATGGAGGAATAAAGGGAGAAAAGGCTGGAAGGTCCGTCCACATGGAGATGGAGTGATGGACAGACCAGGAGCTGGGTGCTGTGATTGGATAATCGATAAGGCTGAACCTGCAGCTTTGGGGACTTGAACTCATTTTCATCGCCTGGCTCAGCGTCAAATACTTATCTTCAAGTCTATTAGATGTACTGTCAACGGAGCAATTGAAAAGATGAATATTATTCCATTAGCTGCTGTGGCAAAGTTCTCTGGTAAAAAACAAACATGTTTGAGTAACAGGTCCAGGTAGGAAACTAATGTCACAGAAACCAGGTTTGCACATACAGTTATCTCGGGGAATAAAAACACTTCAAGCTTAGTGATGGTTTGGCCCTGCTAATGGTGCCAGCCTGTCTCCTGCTTGTGATGTATCTCTAACACTCATTGGCTTCGGAGCATGAAAACGACTGCAGAAGGGGATTCATCGCAGAATCTGAGGTGTCAAACTGGAGCAGGTGCACAGAGCCTACATCTTCTCTCTGTTCATTTATTTTATTTTCATTAGGGCGCAGCAACATCACTTTTTACTTTAAGCTTTTTCTAATGATAGAGTATAACAGGATGAGTTAACATGTTTTATTTGTTTTCCATCAAATATATCCAAAAACCATTTCTGCACAGCCCACCACTTTAAATATAACAGTGTAGTTTGTCATATATTGTTATATATTCAATGTCCTACATTTTTTTTGTTTTCTTGCATTTTAGGTTCTTTTGTATATTTAAATTGAAGTGGTGTAAATACTTGTCTTTATTATTTTTTTGTGCTAATTCGTTTTTTTTATATACTTTCCTTTTATTATCATTATATGTTTAACCTACTGTTACAACTTTTTTCTCAGATGTTTATGTTCTCACCATCAGACACCACAGCGAATTCCTTGTATGTGTCAACGTACCTGCAACTGGATTCTGATTCTGATTCTTGAAACATCTGGTAATTGCCTGTCAGTCTGTGTTTTTCAGTGAGGTCCAACATGTGGCTCATGGCATTAATAGCTGCCTGACTGGCAGGATGGATGGACTGATGATAGGAGTGCAGTTTTGACACGGGTTGACAGGTCTAATTTCAGGAATGGACTCAGAGATATTGACAACTGTACTCAAACAGATGGGAGCCATTATCAAAATTAGCCCGTTCTCCTCCGTCTGCTCTGTGAAACATTTGTGTTTCTGGTGGCAGCAGGGAAAGAGTGGTTACAGATACAAATCAATGTTTACAGACAGAATCTTATTAGATGTTGCAAGAGACGCTTATATTTTATGAAACTGTTTCAAATTATTATTTAGTGGGAATGCTGATACAGCATTACAACTACTTCTTCTACGCACAAAATTCTTTATTTTTATTCCACCGGGTTATTTTGTCCCTCTTCTGCTCCCACATTCCACATTGCAGAAACTCGGTTCGAACATCAAAACGTTCAGCTCGATCGAGAATCAATGGCTATTACTTTTCTCATTCATAACTGTGAGCCTCTCCGCTCACACAGGGTTCAAATCGGGACGGAAAGAGCAGGTTGGTGGAACACAGGCGTTTATTAACTCCAAACAATAATATGCGCGGGTCTCAAACGTTGCCCGGGTGGGAAACTTCACAGGTCCTTTGGCGACCTTCCAGGATCCCGCCTACTGCATAACAGAACAGAATCAGGTTACGACATGCTTTTCTTCCTGCACTGATCACCTGATTCCGATCAGCTGTCTGGCCTCCGGCCAAGCCACTCCCTTCCCTCCAGCAGCCAGCGCCCAAACCACACCCCGCTGCCACAATAACCTTCATAATTCCCGAGATATATCCCATAAATCAATAATAAGTCAATGGAGAAACTCTTCAGACTTGAAAAATCTTCATGCGACTTCAACTGCTAACTATTCCTTCATACTTTCACTCAGAAACCTCATTCCAACTTTAAAATGTTACACATCTTTCTGACATTATTCATATTAAACAACATTTAAATCAGATTCATACTTTTAGAAATATTAAACGTTGTTCAGACCTTGGTAAAGAGTCCTTCTTCAGATTTTAACATTAGTATTGCGCAGCTCGTTAAGGCTAGAGTGCTTGAAGTCACAACTAGAGTGGTGGATAGCTTGAAATTTGCCTTCATATTTGTTTTTTAAACCTGCCATAATTCCCAAACACTACACTTATGAGAAACGTAGGAAAACATCTCGTAGCTAGAAAAATTAAAAAAAATTAAGTAAAATAATTAAACAAAATGCCTCTTGAGGGCATGAAGTGACAAATACTTTCAACATGTCTCCATTAAGAACCATTGCAATTTCAGGCTGATCTTTCCTCACAGCAGTAGCTGCCAAAAATGCCACATTATTGACCCGAAAGTAAACAAAAAGCACACTTAAGATGCTCAGGGTCCTTGAGATGCTTCAAGCGTTGACATTTCACTGATGTCTGTTATGGTTCTTCAACAAAACGTTCACATGTAAGAGGTTTATTTCTCATTCAGAACAATGGAAAGGCACTCCTCTTACTGATTACTGTACATCGCCATGGAAACCTTTGATCTCTGGGCTCAAGGACAGGCGTTTCATAATGTTGTTAGCTCAAACATAAACACCTGTGTGATGGAACACGATGATGTCATAACTCCAACTGACATGCTCAGAAGGCCACCAAACATGACATGATGGTTACCAATGTGGCCCTGAACAGCCCTACATCAAATCTGGTGTTACGATGACAACGCATCCCTCGCCATAAAACACGATGTCGCTGTAACTCCAATGGACACGGTCCAATCGTCCCCCAATCTTCATTTGTATATCACCGGTCCATGCCTCAACAGCTCTACGCCAAATCTGAGATCTCAACATAGGCTGTTTCCATGGAAACGCATCCCTCGCCAAAAAACACGATGTCGTAACTCCTATGCAAATGGTCAAAACAGCAGTAGACTTCAGATAATGGTTAATAGTACGGCCTTCAACAGCTCTACGTCAATTGTGGGGTTTCCTCATATGCCGTTTCCATGGCGAGGGATGCGTATCCCTCGCAATAAAACACGATGTTGTTGCAACTCCTATGAAAATAATCAAAACAGCACCAGACTTCAGATGATGGTTAATGGTCCGGCCCTCACCAGCTTTATGTAAATGATGGGGTGTCATCATATGCCGTTTCCATGGAAACGCATCCCTCACCAAATATAACACGATGTCGCTGTAACTCCAATGGACACGGTCCGATTGTCCCCCAAACTTTATTTGTATATCACCGGTCCATGCCTCAACAACTCTACGCCAAATCTGAGATCTCACCATAGGCTGTTACAATGGGAACGCATCCCTCGCCATAAAACACGATGTTGCTGTAACTCCAATGGACACGGTCTGATCGTCCCCCAATCTTCACCTGTATATCACCTCTCCATGCCTCAACAGCTCTACGTCAAATCTAATATCTCACCATATACCGTTTCCACGGAAACGCATCCCTCGCCATAAAACACGATGTTGTCGTAACGCCTATGAAAAGGGTCAAAACAACACCAGACTTCAGATAATGGTTAATGGTCCAGCCTTCAACATTTCTATGTGCCAATAGTGAGTTTTCCACAAAAGTTGTTACCATGGCAATGCATCCCTCGCAATAAAAAACGATATGCTATAAATCCTATGAAAATGTTCCAAAAGTGCTCAAACTTCACATGTTTTGCTAACAGTCCAGCCGTGAAAATATACGGGACAGTTTTGAGATCTCTTCGAATGCCGTTGTCTCATAACTTCAGTGAAAATGCTCCAAACAGCCCAAAACTTCACAGGTTTGGTAACGATGCAGCCATCAACATATCTAAGCGTATTATGGGGTGTCATCAAATACTGTTGCCATGGTTACAGATCATTCGCTATCAAGTTAGTTCAATAGTTTGCAGTTAAAATATTCTGCTGCTTTTCCAAGCCTTTTACTTTCTTTTCTTCTCTTATCACACATTCAAGCCCCCAGTGTTCATGTATCATTTCAATCTAAATTCTTCACTTTCTTCTTACACATTACATTTCAGTATAGCAATTCAGCGTCAGCTTTTCAGCATAAAGCATTCCCACTAGCAATTTCTTCAGGAATTGCTTTCTCTAGTTCCTATTGATTCCCTAATAGCAGTTTTGATACGTGATTGTTTCCAAGCTACATGTATGAAGCCTCCTCTCTCAAACTGCCCCCCCCCCAGCACCTGGTAAATCAGCCGCACAGCACAGGGTCTAGACACACTGCGTTATGCTAAACATTACCAATGATCTTACACAACCCTGCCTTCCCCATACACACAAACACACACACAGCATGCTGTGAAGTCTCTCCTTCTCGGGCCCCACAAATCTTCTCTCCCATTTTACCTTCTAATCAATAACAACCATGCAATTCCAGCGCAATGCTCTCACCAAAGGGGAAATACCAGGGCCGTGAGAGCCTATGGAAAACAGCAAATTAATTATCTGGTTGTGAAGTACATTGAATTTAATATTGTTTTATTGTCCGCTTACATGTCCAAAACGTTCTTTCTGTTGATAATGGATTGAAGCTGTGCAACAGATAGGTTTGATTCGGAAAATATTTCTGCAGCATAAAGAGATTAACTTGAGCCGGGCCGTCTTACGTCAATAGCCTCACACACAGTATCTTCAAATAGGTTTAACTTTACAGAAATGAGTTTAAAATGTGTATTTCACTCAACGATAATATTGCTGCATTTCAAATCAATTACTTCCCAAACAAACAGTCGGGCACCAGTCAGAGCTTGAGATGCTTTGACTTTGTTATCCAGGGTTTGTGGCCTGCTATTGTTGGACGGCATGGTGAAGGTGACTTTGTGTGTGTTAAAAATATTGGAAAAATAGATGTATAGTATATTGAAAATAGTCAACGTATATTATGTCGATAAAGTCATAGTATGTCATTAAAATAACGTTGTCAAAAAAGTTAAACTATAGTATATCAAAAACTATTAAAAAAACGTCATAGTTCAGTATCAAAGAAATGGAAATAAACACAATATAGACTATATTGTGTTTATTTCTATTTCTTTGATAAGAGAAATTATACTTTACTTTACGCAACATATTATGTTGCGTAAAGTAAAGTATCATTTCTCTTACATCGTACAGGTTAGGATAAAATACAACTCAAATAAAATAGTGATCTAGTAACATTCACTGCAGAGTCAAACTCTGTCCATGATAATATCTGAAGCACAAATAAAATCCTTCATCAATCACTGTCAGAGTCAGTGTTTCTGTGAGCTACTGGGAGACAGACAAAGGGCAGCGCTCTATCACAGCGGCCCACCTGTGGGCTTTGTCCCCCGCTCAGTCTCACTGCTCACCCCCCCCCCCCCCCCCATGTTAGCCTGTCTACAATGGACAGCAGCCCATCAGCTGGGCCCAGTGCTGCATGATGCACAAAGCCCAACTCCGCAAGGCACAAAGATCCACACAAATACCCACAGAAAATACACACCATACGTGAACGAAGCCGGGCACGTGTCCACAGCTTCTCCAGCCCCAACATTATGAATATGAATAACCCTCTGGACCAGACTTTAGCAGGCTGTGCCAGTTTGTGCTGCGTTCAAGCCCTCAAGATGTCAACGCAGACAGAAGGGCAAACTGAGAAACAAATCTGACAACACAGTGTGGGCCTGCAGCCGGGCATTTAGTCAGTGAGCAGGGGGCTGAAAGGCCTTTCTCTAGGATTCTACCAATGCGCTTTTTTAGCTGAGGAAACCTGGACAGAGCACAGTGACTTACTAACACCAGCTGTAGATGCAGTAAATGTCCATGTGGCAAACTAAAAGTTTGCATTTCAAGGGGCGGACTTGTCAGTAGACTGGTGACAACAGCTTGCTGAGAGGGTACAGATTGTGAAGGCGTAGAAATGATGGCAGGAAGATCGTCCTCTAATCCAATTCAGCGGCAGCCATTTGAATAATTGATGTGGGGACATAAATTGGTCCATTCCAGATGTCCCCTGCTCCCTTAATCAATACTGATTCCTTTAATCAATGGCTGGCTGGCCGGCACAAGGCTTTGGCTGTTTCTCCCCCCCTCCCCATGCAGCCAAAGCTTCCCACAGTCCGAGTCACAGGTGGTTGGCTGCAAAGTGGCTGTTTGCGGTGATAGGCTCTTGGTAATTGAGGCTCTTACCCGGCGCGGGGGGGGGGGGGGGGGGGCAGGGGGGCTGCAGATGTGTCTGGAGGGGGCACATGGCTTCCTCTGGGAAATGACTGCACAGAGATTCCAAGACTGCCTCCTAAAGAAAACTTTCATAGTGTACAGACTGGCTTGATTAAATAGAGACAGAAGGAGACTAGGTGGTAGCTATAGCTACAGTGCTGGTCAACTGTCCTGGACATGGGTCATGGGGGGGGGGGGGGGGGGGGGGCTCTTATGTTGGTGCACACTGCATAAACAACCTGAACCTGCTCATTTCCATGCTAATAATCTTCATCTGTAACTGAATGGTGGGCAGAGGGTGCAAGGGCAGGGGGGGGGGGGGGTCGACAGCTGGGGCACAGCTGGGGGAGACTGATAACCCTCAGCCTGGGAGCTGACACGCCACATCCCTGCTCACAAGACTGAGCATCACTTCACCTGGCTCTGCCCCCCCCCCTCTCACCCCCCTCTGTACCCGCCCCTCCAGTTGCTCATCCTAATGCATCTCTCTTTAAAGCTGCTTCTCAGTTTTTACCTTCACAATGCCTGCGCCCATCAAATCCCTCAACCTTTCAATGCCCTCTTCATATTCATCTATTTTCCTAATGTAGCCGCAGGATTTGTCAGAGTTCACAGAACTTGAGAGGTCCTGAGTCTGCAGGATGTTCTAGTGACCTGTCATTGGTCCATCTTTTTTGGCCAAAAACACCTTTCTGTGGACCCGGATTCGCAGTCATCAACAGGTTGTAAGTACATGAAGTTAACGTGGAGTTGCAGCAATCTTTGACTCAAGTTTACTTATCCATACTAAACAAAAATTAAATTATACCTCCTTTGAAAGCCTCATTTTCAGTCTTACGCATCTGACCTGGAAAACTTTGCAGCCAATCTTATTTGTTACAGTGTACCGTGCACCAGGTCCTTATTCAGAATTCTTATCAGAATTCTCTGAGTTTTTATCAGCTTTGGTACTTAAAACAGATAAAGTAATTATCGTAGGTGACTTTAATATTCATGTTGACGATGATAAAAATAGCCTTACTGTTGCATTTAACTCTATATTAGATTCTGTTGGTTTCTGTCAGAGTGTAAATAAACCAACCCACTGCTATAAATCACACTCTTGACCTTGTTCTGACTTATGGTATTGAAATTGAGCAACTATTAGTCGAACCGCATAATCCTGCTTTATCCGACCATTTCTTAGTAACTTTTGAAGTACTGTTACTAGACTACAAAGCATTAGCCAAAAGCTCCTGCAGCAGAAACTTATCTGTTAGTGCTATAGCCAAATTTAAGGAAGAGATTCCACCAATACTTAACTCGATAGCATGTCTGCATGTAGGGGAGGAAACTTATACAAAATGTACACCACCCCAAATTGATCATGTTGTTGATAGTGCTACAGATGCGCTGCGAATAAAATTAGACTCTGTTGCTCCTTTGAAAAAGAAGAAAATAAAACAACATAGATTAGCTCCATGGCATAATGCCGAAACCCGCAAAATAAAGCAAAAGTCGAGACAACTTGAAAGGATATGGCGTTCCACTAAACTTGAAGAATCTCGTTTAATTTGGCATATTACTCTCAATGAATATAAGAAAGCACTGCGTAAAGCGAGAGCAGCATACTACTCTTCATTAATAGATGAGAATAAGAATAATGCAAGATTTCTTTTCAGCACTGTAGCCAGGCTGACAGAGAGCCACAGCTCGACTGAGCCTTCTATTCCCATAGCACTCAGTAGTAATGATTTTATGTGCTTTTTTAACGATAAAATTGTTACTCTTAGAAACAAAATCAATGACCTCTTGCCTTTGACCAGTATAGTGTTATCAACAGCTCCCGGAAACGTAAGTTCTAATATTACACTAGATAGTAAACTAGAATGCTTTTCAGCCATAAACCTTGAACAATTAAATTCAATGATTCTCTCTTCTAAACCATCAACGTGTATCTTAGACCCGATTCCAACCAAGCTGTTAAAAGAAGTTTTTCCATTAATTAGCACTTCTTTATTAAATATTATGAATATGTCTTTATTATCAGGCTATGTTCCACCATCATTCAAAGTAGCAGTGATAAAACCGCTTCTTAAAAAGCACAACCTCGATCCAGAGGTTTTAGCCAACTATAGACCTATTTCTAATCTTCCGTTCCTCTCAAAAATTCTTGAGAAAGCAGTCGCAAAACAGCTGTGTGATTACTTAAAAAAATATGATTTATTTGAAGATTTTCAGTCTGGCTTTAGAACACAACATAGCACAGAGACAGCTCTGGTTAAAGTCACAAATGACATTCTAATAGCCTCTGACAAGGGACTTGTCTCTATTCTTGTCTTGCTCGATCTTAGTGCTGCATTTGATACTATCGACCATGATATCCTATTGCAAAGACTAGAGCACTTAGTTGGCATACAGGGAACTGCTTTAGGCTGGTTTAGGTCCTATCTATCTGAACGCTCTCAGTTTGTACGTGTCAACGATGAATCTTCCATGCAAACCAAAGTTAGCCATGGAGTGCCACAGGGCTCAGTGCTTGGACCTATTTTGTTCACCCTATATATGCTTCCATTCGGCAATATTATAAGGAATCATTCTGTAAACTTTCATTGTTATGCGGATGATACTCAACTATATTTATCAATCAAGCCTGATGAAATTAATCATCTAAATAAAATTCAAGACTGCCTCAAGGACTTAAAAACGTGGATGACCTTAAATGTTTTGATGTTAAACACGACCAAAACTGAAGTTATTGTACTTGGCCCGAAAAATCTACGAAACAAATTATCTAAAGATATATTAACTATGGATGGCATTAATTTGGCCTCCAGTGAGACTGTAAGGAATCTTGGTGTTATATTTGATCAGGATTTATCCTTTAACACCCACATAAAATCAATTTCAAGGACCGCCTACTTCCATCTACGTAACATTGCAAAAATCAGGCATATCTTGCCTCAAAACGATGCAGAGAAACTAGTCCATGCATTTGTTACTTCAAGGCTGGATTATTGTAACTCCTTATTATCAGGGTGTACCAAGAAGTCAGTCAAGTCGCTTCAGCTGATTCAAAATGCTGCAGCTCGTGTACTAACCAGAGTTAGGAAAAGGGACCACATTACTCCTGTTCTGGCTGCCTTACACTGGCTCCCTATAGAACACAGGATAGAATTTAAAATTCTTCTTCTCGCCTACAAAGCCCTTAATGGGCAGGCGCCATCTTACCTTAAAGAACTCATTATACCCTATTGTCCTACTAGGGCATTGCGTTCCAAGAATGCAGGGTTGTTGGTTGTTCCTAGAGTCTCTAAAAGTACAATGGGAGCCAGAGCCTTTTCTTATCAAGCTCCACTTTTGTGGAATCAGCTTCCAGTTTGTGTTCGGACGGCAGACACCCTATCCGTTTTTAAGAGTGCGCTTAATACCTTCCTTTTTGATAAAGCTTATAGTTAGGGCTGATTAGATTCAGCCCCTAGTTTTGCTGATATAGGCTTAGTTTGTCGGGGGACATCTTACTTCTTCCTTCTCTCTCTCTATACCTGTGTACTCTCATGTTCCGATTAACCCAGCTTCCCCAAATGTCTTTCTTTTTGGTGTCTATATACGCCGGGATCCGGAGTCATGGATGATCCTGCGGTCCTGTGTCATGGATTGCGAGTCCTGGATCTTGAGTCGTGGCTGTGGTCCTGGATCATAAGTCCTGGATGGATATCCTCGTGGATTCATCTTCTTATTATACACACATGCATTTCCAAACATTTGGACTACCTATGTTGCAAATGTATTATCTTTTCAATTTAGACACGGCATCTATTGCACGTCTGTCCGTCCTGGGAGAGGGATCCCTCCTCTGTTGCTCTCCCTGAGGTTTCTCCCATTTTTCCCTTTAAACTGTGGAGTTTTCTCTGGAAGTTTTTCCTTGTACGATGTGAGGGTCTAAGGACAGAGGGTGTCGTATTGTCATACTGATATTCTGTACAAACTGTGAAGTCCACTGAGACAAATGTAACATTTGTGATATTGGGCTATATAAATAAACATTGATTGATTGACGTGTAACAGAACAGAATAAGAGCAGCTTCAGAGGTCAGAGGGGGACATACGTCACATAGCTGAAAATCAACGGTGTATTAGGCTAGCACATTATTATGGCTGCCCATAGGAGTTGATGAAAGCTGAAATTGTCAACAAAGCACCACTAAGCAAAATGAAGATGTCAGTTGTTTTCAAAGTGATAGCAATGTGGTTAACATTGCTGCTTACATACACTACTCTACATTCCGGGTTAATTTAAATAGAAGCATAGTGTATTCATTATATGCAAGTTGATTCAATACTGCAGATATGCAAGCATGTGCTGTATGTACTGTACCACATGTATGTAGCTGTTGTGTTTGTTTTCCTGTCTATGATGCGGGTGATGTTCCGACACGGATCTCCTCTCTTAAACACGGCCCTCGTCTCTGAAGCTCGGAGCTGCCTGGCTCTCTGACAGCTTCCTCGGAGGGAGGTGTTGCCATAATCGATTTACACAGCAATCACAGATCTGCACACAGCGACCTTCAACAAGTCCTTGAACACAATCCTGCTCTGCTGATCACAAGCCATCAGGAGGAAGTGATTAATGAATTGGTTGTTTATGTGCACCTTTAAATTCACAATAACAGCAGTTTGTCAATAGCTCTGCAGCAGAGCTGATTGTTGCACTTGTGCCTGTGACGATGAAAAGAGGCTACATAAGGTCTGGCTGTCTTCACCGGCAAATGTCACCTGGATGACAAGTGAATCCCTCTGAATGTGGGAATAAATGGGAGAATGAGGATGTGACAAGAGTTGGAATGAAACAGAGCTGAAACACAAAGAGGAAGAGAGAGACGGTTAAGGGAGGCTGTTTCTTTTGAAGTTATTAAACATTTAAGATTGAAACCAAGTCCCTTTCATAAAAGACAGCAGCAGCAATAAAAACCTGAGCTGTCTGGACCGCAAACTCATAGAGAGTCCCATTATTTGTGACTGCAGTAGAAAAGCTGTCAATTTCCTACTGGTATTTCCTCCCATTTCTGTGCAACATAAATCCCTATAATGTCTAGTGTTTAATTTACTGGCTACCCGCAGGGGTAAGAAAGAACTGTGCGAAGGCTTGCTGAATGCTGTCAAGGAGGAGAGATGGCGGAGTCAGGCACTTGTTGGGAGACGCTCGCTCACTATCAGTATCCATCTGTTTACCTCGCTGCCAAAATGGAGGTGTTGATGGAAAGCAAGCGTTCTTCTCAAAGGACATTAAAAATGAATGAGGAGACTGAACAGATCACACAGGGCTTTGCATTGCATTCGGGCCATCCCAGGCCTCAGGTTGAGAGCACCAGTGTAAAACATCTCACCATAACAAGATGAAATCCCCCGCTGCTCACAAACACAAACACAGCTAATGAGATAAGCAATTATCCTCCAAACATGCAACAAAACTCTGTCACCAAGGTGATCAACAGACCGGTCAGGAAGTATGAACAATTCTAAACAGTATTTTAATCCGTCTAAAGAGGGGAGAGCGAGCGGGAGGTCAATGTTTTGGGACTCAATCTGCTAATCGATCATCTTGACACAGGTGTTGACAACCTGTCATTGGGAGGTGACAGCGGTGTGTCCAACAGCTCGTCACACAACAGAATGTGACAGATCGGGTGTTGGGTTTGATTCCTAATGGGCCCTCGAGTCACACCGAGACCACAGTGTCATTCAGAGGTCCAGAGGTCAAAGTCTGGTCCCCTAAACACACTCAGCCCCGCCGCAACCAGGACATCATCCCTCTGTGTGTGTGTGTGTGTGTGTGTGTGTGTGTGTGTGTGTGTGTGTGTGTGTGTGTGTGTGTGTGTGTGTGTGTGTGTGTGTGTGTGTGTGTGTGTGTGTGTGTGTGTGTGTGTGTGTGTGTGTGTGTGTGTGTGTGTGTGCAGATGGAGGGGCTGTCTGTGAGGGAGAAGAACAGATTGACGGAGCGGAGAGGGAAATGCACTTTTCAAATGTCACCTTGCCTTGCCACCCTTTACGCTGAGAGACAGAACGGTGTGAAATGGAGCACCAGGAGAAAATAGCTGGAGGAGAGAAGACAGAACATGACTGCTCTCAGTTTGAGACTTAGTGAATATACTGAAATACTGAGCGGGAAATAAGAGTCCAACTCTGAGCAGTTTTCCATCTTTTGATCCGGTGTTCATTAAAAGGGTCAGTGGTGTAAAGTTACCGAGTAGATTACCTCAAGTAATGTACTTAAATGCAATATTGAGGTACTTCAAGTATTTCAATTTAATGGTACTTTATACTTCCACTTCACTACAAGGTAAATCATTAACTTTTACCCCAAACATTTATTTAATACCTTTAGTTACTTTGCAGAACTGGAATAACGATGTGAAATATAATCAATATCTAAGTCAGTTCGTGAGCACCGTGAGGCTGACGGAAACACGCAGCTCTGCAAGTGCTCTGGGTCTATCACTACAAACATTGTAAGACCCTACAGCAAGTGAGTCTCGCAGGAGAAATGGCACCCAAAAAAAGTGCAAACCTCCCTGACGAGGTGGAGGAGATTAAGAAATCTCTCGACTTCTTGTCAGCCGAAATCAAAACAGTCGCGGCCCAGCAAAATAAAAATCATGGAGCTGATGAGAGAAATACAATCTCTGAAATTACAAAACATTGAAAAGGACAAAAAAATCACTTTTCTGGAGAATCGAGTGGCCGACCTCGAACAATACATCAGGATGAACGATCTGATTATCAGTGGCCTGAAGACCAAACACCGGAGCTATGCCAGGGCGGCAGCAGCCTCAGAGGACACCGCTGCCGGGAGAGGGGGAGCCGACGCTCCGGAGGGGACCGTGAGTCGCTGGAGCAACATCCATAACCAATGTGAATACTACACAGAACATCAACTCAAAAGAAATGGAATAATGGATGGATCAATATCAATATTACATTTTAATAGCAGAAGACTCATTTCAAATGTATCAAAGATCAAACACTGTTTAAGGCAACTGGAGAAACAAGTTACAGCCCTAGCAATATCAGAGACCTGGCTTAGTGAGGAGCAAGCTGACATGGTTGAAATTGAGGGATACAACATCTTTTTTACGAATAGGACACATTCTAAAGGTGGGGGGACTGCACTTTATATTAACAAAAGTTACAAAAGTAGATCTGTCAGTAATATGTCTTTCGCTATAGACAACATTATGGAATGCATAATAGTAGAAATTGAAATGAAAACATCTAAAAACCTTCTGATAAGCTGCGGGTATAGAAAACCAGGATCATGTATTAACACATTTGAGAAAAAGCTCGCTGAACTTTAGAACTACACAAGCAGCAAGAAAATGCTCTTTGTATGTGGAGATTTTAACATTGATTAGCTGAACCCACAAGAATACAATGCAACTACAGAATTTATTCATTCTATGTATAGCAACAGTTTATATCCTACAATCACACAGTGCTACACTCATTGACAACATATTCACAAATGTTATGGATAGGAAAGTAATAAGTGGAATATTAATCAATGACACAAGTGATCACATGCCAGTCTTTGCAACAATACAGAACTGTACTAGGATCAAAAAAGACACCAGAAAAGTCACAATTACAAGACACAAAACACCAGAGTCTGTTCATTCTTTTAAAGAAGAGTTATCTAAACAAGACTGGAACAAAGTGTATGTACCAGATGCAAATGAAGCCTATGAAACATTTCTACATATTCTATCAGGGCTGTATGAAAAACATTGTCCTCGTGTAAAGAAAATAGTGAAACAAAAATATGCTGAAAAACCATGGATCACTAAGGGCATATTAAATGCATGTAAAACAAAAAATTAATTATATAAAGACTTCTTAAAGAATGGATCAGTAGAGGCTGAACAAAAATACAAGACATACAAAAACAAACTAACAAAGATAATACGATGTAGCAAAATGGATCATTACAACAAATTATTGGAGGATAACAAAAATAACATTAAAAACACATGGAATGTATTAAATACCATTATTAAAAAGGGAATGGAAAGGCACAATACCCAAACAGTTTTCTGTCAAAAAACGATACAGTAATTTATGACATGACCTCAGTTGCTGAAGATTTCAATAAGTACTTTGTCAATGTTGTTCCTTGTCTAGCTGGGGAAATTCCAAATACTGGTTGTAGTGATGGTGTTGAAAGTAAATATATATATGTGAAGGAAACTATATTCTTAAGAGGGACTGATGAAAATGAAATTATTGACACAGTTAAAAAACTTAAGAGTAAAAGGTCTACAGGCTGTCATGATATTGACATGTATACAGTTAAAAACATTATTGAATGTAAAACCAAACCACTAACTCACATCTGTAATCAGTCAATACAAATCAGTGTATTTCCAAATAAAATGAAAACTGCTAAAGTCATACCAATACATACATCTGGAGATAAACATGTACTGTCAAACTATAGACCAATTTCATTGCTCTCACAGTTTTCTAAAATACTGGAAAAAATCTACTATACAAGACTAAATGACTTCATCACCAAACATAACATAGCAAACAGAACTACATCATTTGCAGTTATAGAATTTATGGAAGACATTTCTTTTTTTTTTAATTCTTTATTTATTTGGGGTCACATTATAGTACAAGTACAGTTTTTCAAATCTTATATTTTTAGAGACCCGAAAGTGACAAATGAAATCGCAAACAAAATTAATCAAAGTAAAATAAAAACGAAAAAGTACACAGGGGTGGTTTGAGATAGCAAATGTCTAAACATGTACATATGCATACATATCAACATACATATATACATTCAATACACATACATGTGACCATACATACATATCTATACATATACATTCAATCGGTGTATAGAAACAGTCAAACAAGGGATGGTCGTCTTTGGGATATGTAAATTCTCCACTTTTTCCATATTTCTTCAAACGTGTTTTCCTGAAGCCTCATTGAGAAGGTGATTATTTCCATAACATAGATTTCATGGATTTTGTCGTACCAGTTGTCAAGAGAAGGGATATCCGCTTTGAGCCATTTTCTAGTTATTGCTTTTTTTGCTGCAACAGTAAGAATTCCAAATAATTGTTTTGTTTTGGAGTTTGTGGGGATTGAATGTACGAGCCCAAATAGAAATTCGTCCCAGTTTAAAAGGGATTTTTTCCTGTAGTATTATTTCAATTTCGATATGAATCTTTTCCCAAAAAGTTACTATTAGAGGGCAAGCCCAAAACAAATGGTAGTGATGTGCTAGCTGAGAACCACATTTCCTCCAGCAGCTGGGGGGCCCTAGATGATGTGATGACTGAGCAGGGCTGAAAAAGTACCTGCTCAGCATCTTCCAACTAAACATTCTGTAGGTGCCTGAGCTCGAGATCTTCCATTGAAAAGCACAGTAATTTGTCCAGACTTCGTCAGGGATGGTTTTTTTGGTTTCGTTTTCCCATTTGTGTTTTATATAGAAAGTATTTTCCTTTTTAATATCTTGAAGAGCTTGGTAAAGTTTTGAGATTACTTTTATCCCTGTGTCTGATGCGTATGCACTGGTAAAAACTATTAATAAAGGGTTTTCAAGGGCCTTCTGGCTGTCTGACAGGGAACTATTTAAGTAATGGCGTACCTGTAGAAATCTAAAAAAATCACCGTTATTCAATCCATATCGTTTTTTTAGTGTTTGAAAATCAAACATGGTTCCTTTGCTGAAAAATGTGTAATATGAAGTAAGGCCATGTTTGGCCCAATCTTTAAATGTTTTATCCAGCTTGCTCTGGGTGAAATCAAGATCATGTGAACACCATCTTAATATCTTCATTTCCT
This sequence comes from Notothenia rossii, assembly GCF_949606895.1. Lineage (NCBI taxonomy): Eukaryota > Metazoa > Chordata > Actinopteri > Perciformes > Nototheniidae > Notothenia > Notothenia rossii. The sequence goes on along the minus strand of NC_136908.1, from coordinate 46,490,786 downwards.
CCAGCAAGGAGGTAAGTAAGTAAGGACCCTTAACCATAATTTTAAAGAGAGGTTTATCCAGCGGTTATCTTTTTCCAGTAACTTTTTAATATGTGTTTTATCCCCTAACCTTGCCTCGATGGGTACTCCTCCTGATACATTATTCTCAATTTCTTACCATCTAGCTCTGTAGTCTGGCTTGCACCAGCAGAACAAGCTTCTTAATTGGGCTGATATATAGTAGTCCTTCAAGCAGGGGAGCGCTACTCCTCCCTTGTTTTTTGCTAGTTGAAGAGTACAGAATCTAATCCTTGGTTTCTTCCCTTGCCAAATGTACCTTGATATGCTTTTATCCGATTCGTTAAACTGCTTGTCTGTGATTTCAATTGGTAGATTCTGGAAAAGGTATAAGAGTCTAGGTAGGATGTTCATTTTCACTGATTCTATTCGAGATTCAAAGCTCAGCACTGGGATCAAGTTCCGTCTATTTACAGGACTGTCTCAGAAAATTAGAATATTGTGATAAAGTTCTTTATTTTCTGTAATGCAATTAAAAAAACAAAAATGTCATACATTCTGGATTCATTACAAATCAACTGAAATATTGCAAGCCTTTTATTATTTTAATATTGCTGATTATGGCATACAGCTTAAGAAAACTCAAATATCCTATCTCTAAATATTAGAATATCATGAAAAAGTATATTAGTAGGGTGTTCAACGAATCACTTGAATCGTCTAATTAACTCGAAACACCTGCAAGGGTTTCCTGAGCCTTGAAAAACACTCAGCTTGGTTCAGTAAACTAAATCACAAGTATGGGGAAGACTGCTGATCTGACTGCTGTCCAGAGGACCGTCATTGACACCCTCCATCAGGAGGGTAAGACACAAAAAGAAATTTCTCAAAGAGCAAGCTGTTCACAGAGTGCAGTTTCAAAGCACATCCACAAAAAGTCTGTTGGAAGGGGGAAATGTGGCAGGAAACGCTGCACAACCAAGAGAGATGACCGCAGCCTTAACAGCATTGTGAAGAAGAGTCGCTTCCAGAATTTGGGGGAGCTTCAAAGACAGTGGACTGAAGCTGGAGTCCAGGTATCAAAAGTCACTGTTCACAGACGTGTCCGGGAAATGGGCTACAATAGCCGTATTCCCATGGTCAAGCCACTTCTGAACTCAAGACAACGGAAGAGGCGTCTGACTTGGGCTAAGGAAAATAAGCACTGGTCAGTTGCACAGTGGTCCAAAGTCCTCTTTTCAGACGAAAGCAAGTTTTGTATTTCATTTGGAAGTCAAGGCGCCAGAGTCTGGAGAAAGGCTGGAGAGGAGCAAAATCCAAGTTGCTTGAAATCCAGTGTGAAGTTCCCACAGTCAGCGATGGTTTGGGGAGCCATGTCAGCTGCTGGTGTTGGTCCACTGTGTTTCATCAAGCCCAGAGTAAATGCAGCTGTGTACCAAGAGATTTTAGAGCACTACATGCTTCCGTCTGCTGAAAAGCTCTATGGAGATGAGGAATTCATTTTCCAGCATGATCTGGCACCTGCCCACAGTGCCAAAACCACCAGTAACTGGTGTACTGACCATGGCATTACTGTCCTCGATTGGCCTGCAAATTCCCCTGACCTGAACCCCATAGAGAATATGTGGGGTATTGTGAAGAAGAAGCTGAAAGACACCAGACCCAACAATGCTAATGAGCTAAAGGCCGCTATTGAAGCATCCTGGGCATCCATAACACCTCAGCAATGCCACAGGCTGATTGCCTCCATGCCACGCCGCATTGATGCAGTAATCCGTGCAAAAGGATTCCCAACCAAGTACTGAGTGCATTAATGGACATTTTCAAATGTTTGATTGTGTTTTGCTGTTATAAATCTTTTTTTTTTACTTGGTCTGAGGAACTATTCTAATTTTTTGAGATAGGATTTTTGAGTTTTCTTAAGCTGTATGCCATAATCAGCAATATTAAAATAATGAAAGGCTTGCAATATTTCAGTTGATTTGTAATGAATCCAGAATGTATGACATTTTTGTTTTTTTAATTGCATTACAGAAAATAAAGAACTTTATCACAATATTCTAATTTTCTGAGACAGTCCTGTATGTCTTCTTTTATTTTCTCACTTAGAGGGTTGAAATTTAGTGTATACAATTCCTCTGAATCTTTAGAGATGCTTACTCCCAGATATTTTAAGTGGTTCAGATCCCAATTAAGATCAATGAGTGAGTTTTTATGTTGGCTTGGCTTGTAATTAAAGCTCAGTATTTGGGTTTTTGTTATATTGAGTTTGTACACTGAGACAGAACTATAAGTATCCAAAAAAGTCAGTAAACTCAAGAATGATTCATCTGGGTTTGACAGGTATATTAATATATCATCAGCAAATAATGATAATTTATGTTCCTGACCATATACTTCTATACCGGTAATATTGTTATTTTGAGTAACCCCCAAACTCAGAGCTTCGATATAAATTGCGAATAGCAGAGGGCTAATTGGACATCCCTGTCGTATCCCTCTCTCAAGGTAGAAAGAATTTGATATGGCTCCGTTTACTTTTATTCTTGCATAAGGGTTGTCATACAGTGCTTGAACCGTATTAATAAAGATCTTGTGAAAGCCAAACTTTTCAAGAACTTGGTATAGGAATTTCCAATTAACTTGATCGGAGGCTTTTTCTGCATCGAGGCTCAAAAGTACTGCCTGGAGTTTGTTTTTGGATATATGTTCAACTATATGTAGAGTTCTGCGGATATTATCTTGAGTTTGCCGTTGTTTGATAAATCCTGTCTGATCTAGATGTATTATCTGAGGAGGAGGATTTCTTCGAGTCCTTTTGCCAAAATGTGGGTAAAGATCTTATAGTCCTGGTTTAGCACACTTATTGGACGATAGCTTCCACATTCACATTTGTCTTTCCCTTCCTTCGGTATCAGGGAAATTACTGCTTCCCCCCATGAGAGGGGGGCTATGCCTGTCTGAAGCACGTGGTTAAAAGCATCCCTCATTGTTGGGATCAGTAGATCCTTCATTTCCCTGTACCATTCAGAAGGGAAACCATCTGGGCCTGCGGCTTTATTGGGTTTTAAGTCAGCGATTGCCTTTTCTACTTCTTTTCCCGTAATTTCTATAATTAATTTATGATTTTGTTCATCCCTCACTTTAGGAAAAGTTATCAAATCAAGGAAACTCCTGATGTTGGTTTTATCTATTTTAGGCTGTGAGTATAGGTTTTTATAGAAACAGACAAAAGTTTGATGTATGTCTTCTAAATTGCTATGTATAATACTTGTTTCAGGGTCTTTTATTTCATAAATTGTGTTTTCTACCTGTTGTTTTTTTAGTTTATAAGCCAATAGTTTTGCTGATTTACCTCCTACCTCATAATAACTTTGTTTTAGAAAGATCTTTTTTTTTTAATGCTGTTTGAGAGGATTTCATGGAGTTCATTCTTTTTTTTTATCTATTTCCATTTTAGTTTTTGTATTTAGAGTTTTCTTATGTATATTTTCTAGATGTTTTAGTTCTGTTTGAAGCTGATTTGTTTTCTCTTTTCTTTGCTTATTCATGTTTGAGGAATATCCAATTATTTTTCCTCTTAGGACAGCTTTGCATTCATCCCACAGGATTATTGGGGACACTTCTCCATTATCATTGTCGTTCAGATAATCTTTTATATATCGGTCCTGATTTGGGGCCTAATTTGGTTAAGAATTCCTGTGTTCAGTCTCCAGATTGTGCTTTTCCTTTCTAGTCCTAGATTTAATGCAATGGAGAACGGAGCATGGTCCGATAAGTCCATGGTCCCTATACTGCAATTTTGAACCCTATAAAAATCTTTCTGATACATAAACAGATAATCAAGCCTTGAATATACTGAGTGTGGGTGTGAGTAAAAGGTAAAATCTTTCGTAGACGGATTTAGGTCTCGCCATACATCCGAGAGTCCTAGGTCTCCCAAGATCAATTTAATGTTCATGGTGATTTTGTTCCCTCCTGAGGAAAGGGGTTTTGATGTATCTAAAGTTGGGTTAAGTCTAACATTGAAATCTCCCCCACAAATTAGAATTCCTTGGGCCTCCAATGTTATTATTTCAAAAATGTGTTTGTAAAATGACCATTCAGATCCCGGGGGGGCATATACATTCAGGAGGGTAACTAAAGTACCCTCCAAATTTCCCCGAATAAGTACATATCTCCCATCTTGGTCCTTTGTTTCATATGTGTATTCAAAATTTAATTTACCGGAGATTAAGATTGTTACGCCCCTCCTGGATCCCTTTCTGTAAGAGGATGAATATGGACTGAAGTTCCACTTTTTAAGTTTTTGGTGTTCCTGTTCTGTTAGATGAGTCTCCTGCAGGAGGGCTATTTCTGCCCCAACTCTTTTTAATTTTGACATTACTTTATTCCTTTTAATTGGATTTCCCAGACCGTTCACATTTTATGTAATTACTTTAATTGACCCTTTACTTTGCATGGTGAATATTTGCCTTTATTTTAAATCCATGAGTTCCTACATTTAAATCATTTCTCGCATCCCCTGTTGTATATATAACATTAATAAAATCCAAAACTATAAACAAAAAAAGTATAACAAAGTAATATCCACAAACATAAGTGTAAGAAATGTTCACTTCCGCATAAAAAAGCCTCGGCACGTGACCTCCCGCGTGTGACGTAACACGGGGGACACAAGGGGGAGAGCGGCCGGTGTAACGTATTAATAAACATGGATCCCAATGCTAGTTTCGACACAGAAGACACAGAAGAAGTTGAACATGAATATTCTAATGCATGTGACGGACCACAACCTTATAATTATGAGCCTGCTAGGCGTCCAAGAGACCAGGAGCAGCCAAGGATTAGAAGAAATAACAGCCTTCGGAGAGAAATTGAGCTGTGGTGTGAGGAGAACCAGTGGAGAACTGGGCAGCTATCTTGGTGAGTGACCGGCGTTAGCTAAAGAATGTTAGCTAACGTCACATCACAACATTGTGAAGTTAGCTATCATATATCAGGCTATGACTAAAGTAGCATTGATAATATAGTAACGTTACTGGCAGGATTGTTGATACTGATCCATAACAGAAACTAATGCGCAAGTATCAGCCGTATCTCGCGTAACCTAATGCAACTCCACACTACGGTGCTGTGTACCGGAGGAGAGACGCGAGATACATACATGACGATCTGGCGGAGAAAGGTTGTGGAGCCTCCGTTGATATGTCGTTGTAAATGGCTTGATGGAAACAGGTGTGTAGTCGGGGAGGGTGCACAGCTGATTGCAGCAGGTGAGTGGAGGTTGAGCCGGGAGCCAGGAGTGACAGCCACCACGCCCACACAAACAACACAGACAGGGGGAAACAAACAAACACAAAGGAGACGGCTGGAGCAGTACAGCCACCACAGCGTTACCTAATGCAACGCCAGACTATGTCTTACGGTGCCGTGTACCGGAGGGGAGAGAGAGTAGCGGGGGGGGGGGGGAGAGAGATGTAATACGGTTTCCTGATAAAGCTGTGGAGAGTATGGGCTGCAGGGAGGTGGATGCACAACGCACCCAGGAACGAACGCTAGCAACGGTCCTTTTTACTGTGGACTCGATGTCCTGACAGGCTGGTATTTGTGCAACCTGCACAAACACAATACTGCACCATGATTACAAATGGTGAAATACAATGTAAAACTACCGAAAAAGACCAGCTCCTTAAAACACAACCGCTCTACTCAACGCAACTCTACTATACCCGCGGTCAGAGAGCGGAGATGTGTCCCCTGCGTGATGTAATATGACGCGTTTGACGTATGACCTTAAAAAAAAGCCGTTTTTAAGAGCAGAGCTCAAAATTGCTCCTTTCCCTCTGAATTCCTGCCCTTATGTCTCGTAAAACATATAAAATCCTGCATTCACTTTTTTAATTGTAATTTTCAAGCAAGTTTAAGCATAAATGTAGAAAAAATAAAAACCTGCAAGATGCTCTTTAAGCTGATACAATGGTCCATAGAATACAGAGAGTAGCAAACCGACCCAAAATGTGGCTCACATGTGCCCGTGATATAAGCCTTCTATTCAATTTGATCTCAACCTTTGGGTAGGGAGAAAAATAATAGTAGTAAAGGCAAGGAAAAAAGAGAAAAAATAATAGTCTCAGTTGCCTCAAAATAGCCGTATTGTTTTTGTTTCTTTTTAACCAAGATTTTCAGAAAGGAGTATCCATTAAAGAGGGCGTTTATGAAACATAGGCTACTTATCAGATATCCCAATGTTGAAGCTTCAGAGCCGTTCCTTGTAATGTTGCTTGGAGCTCGGGTGTAGTTGACCTCCTCGCTTTCTGCTGGGTTCCCAGGTCAGCCGGTTAATCTGATCCAGTAGCGAGCTCGGATTTTTTAGGACAGTCACTGTTATCCCTCTCTTCACCATGTCTGCTGTTGCCTCCGCAGCCGAGTTGTAGACCACTGTATTATCATCATAAAATACTTTTAATCTGGCCGGGAATGGGCTCTGGAATCTTATGTTTCTTTCCTTAAGTGCCGCTTTGGCTTCCGCATACTGCCTCCTCCTTCTCTGCAATTCAGGTGCGTAATCATGGTCCACGTTGACCTTTTCTTCTTTGAAATAAAAACCCTTTTTCTGCCAGGCTTTTTTGATTACGTTTTCTTTCATTTTAAAACTTGAAAATTTCACCACCAGAGTTCTCGGTGAGGCCTCGGCCGGAGGTTTGGGGCCGAGCGCACGGTGCGCCCTCTCAATCTGTAGCGTAGAGGGGGTCAGTTCCAGGCCTTTAATTAGTAGCTCTTCCACAAATGCGATCACCGTTGTCGACATGGCTTCTGCTCCTTCCTCTACTCCGTAAATCCTTACATTCTCGCGGCGTGTTCGTCCCTCTAGGTCTGTCAGTTTAGCCTCTGTCTGTACCTGTAGCTTCACTAGGCCAGATACCACCTCTTCCCATGACTGGATCCTGGTCTCGGCTGCGTCAATTCGTTCTTCTGCTTCCTCCATTCTTTTGTTAATTGTATTGATGTCTTCCTTTATTCCGCTGAGTTGTTGGCAGGAGTCTTTTCTAAAGTCTCACAGCTCTATTAGAATTAAATTCATATGAGCTTCCCCGCTGGGAACTGCGTCATCTGGCTGCGTGTCATCATCCATGCTGTTGCTGACTTGAGACAGCTGATCGAATTCTTCCTCATCAAGCTTTTTACTTTGTATTGTATTTCTCTTTCCTTTTCTGGACATTTTTCGTTAGTCCGATATTTCCCCGTTGACTTAAATGCACTCAAAGAGTTGGATTGCGTTGTTCGGACAGTGTTTTTAGATATTTTAGGTCGGGAGCGTGTCGGGAGCGTGTTGTTCTAAGCTTCCATCTCTGTGCCGGACCGGAAGCCACCTTACGTTACCCATGGAACACATTTCTAAGGCAATAGAAAAGAAAGAATATGCAATAGGGATATTTCTGGACCTTAAAAAAGCATTTGACACAGTTGACCATGAATTATTAATTTAAAAACTACAGAGATATGGCATTAGAGGTGTTGCACTATCATGGCTATCCAGTTACCTACATAACAGGGAACAGTACGTTGAACTACAAACCCATAAATCACAACTACTGCAGGTTACATGTGGGGTGCCTCAGGGCTCAGTCTTGGGGCCATTACTATTTATTCTGTATATTAATAATATATGTGAAGTATCAAAAACTATTAAAACCATTCTTTTTGCAGACGACACAAGTCTACTCTGCTGTGGGGATGATTTAGAACAGCTATTGGTCACAATGGAGAAGGAACTGAGCAGAATGAAGATCTGGTTTGACCAAAATAAATTAACATTGAACGCAAGCAAAACCAAACTCATCATATTTGGGAATAGATCGACCAATACAGAGAAGAAACTCACTATAAATGGCGTCCCATTATAAAGAGTATCGGAAATAAAATTCCTTGGAGTAATCATAGACAATAAATTAAGTTGGAAACCACATATAAGCTATATAAAAGCCAAAATATCCAAATCAATAGCAATTCTGAATAAAGCCAAATACCTAATTAATCAAGCTTCCTTGTTTATGCTGTACTGCTCCTTCATACTTCCATACATGATGTATTGTGTGGAAGTTTGGGGGAACACATATAAAACAAATACACAGCCTATCTTCATCCTGCAAAAAAGAGCCATACGAGTTATACATAAAACTACGTACAGAGAACCAACAAATAAATTGTTCATCAAACTATAAACAATAAAACTACTGGTTGACTATAAAACTATTCAAATTATGTTCAAAGCCGCAAATCAACAATTACCTCATAATATCCAGGGACTTTTCACACGGAGAGAAAGCATGCACATGTTGAGAGGAGACTGCATTTTCAAAAAACCAACCGTACGAACAAATGCCAAACTTCATTGCATCTCATCAAAAGGTGATAGTCTGTGGAATAACTGTAATGATCCACTGAAATATTGTACAAGTCTATCTAAACTGAAAGTATGATTTAGGAGCCAAATCATTAATGGTTATGAACAGGACCTGTAAAATCCCATTTGTTGTTATTTCTTGTAATTGTAAAAGTAATTTCTTTGTGATTGTTTTGTCAAAAAGCAAACAAATTATCAAGACAAACATGTCGCTGATGACGATGACCTAATATTTTATTTATAAGAAAAATAGAGGGGGACCAGAAAAGTTTTTTAAAGCTTCTTCTTGCCCCTGTTGAACATGACAGAGACTATTTGAGAATTAATTATTTTTTATTATTATTGTTTTTTTTGTACTTTGTTATAATTATTAATTTGAGTGAGAAAGAAAAAGGGGAAAAAAAGAGTATATATATATATATATATATATATATATATATATATATTATTGTTGTATGTTTTTGTTTCTGAGATGTTCAATAAACTGACAAAAAAAAAAAGACCTACAACAAACACATAGCTTCTTTAGTATACAAAGGAATTGTACCTTTACCAGCTTTAATGCATCAATATGTATAATCAAACATATTATATTATTCTGAAGGGGGCCGATCTGCATAATGAGTACTTTTACTTTTGGTACGTTATGTATATTTTGATGCCAATACTTTTTTACTTGATTGCAGGACTTAACAGAGTATTCTTACACTCTGGCACTTTTCTTACCTCTACCTTGGGAATGTGAATATACACTGATCTTCTATTTAATGATTAGGTTAATATTGGATTGGATTTTTTTGGAAAACAAATCAATGCAAAGCAAAAAACATACTAGTGTTCTGTCTTTAATTGATGATGGTGAAAGATTGCATATGTATGCACCCTGCAACAACGTACAGAGCCTTGATTCAGTGTACAAAGTGTCAGCTATGTTTCATCACAAAGTCCCAGACACATGAAGGTATGAAAGGTTACTGATGAGAGTTACTGTCCTGTTACGTGTTATCTATATATTCCCCTCACACAAACACAAAGTAAAGAACATGCCAAAACATTTAAAAAAGAGAAGAAATCACTTTTCTATGGAATGGGTTCAATAATAAAGTTAAAAAAACCTGAACTTTAAGATATAGTTGATAGCTCATCTTGAGCGATGTATACAGTATACTGATAGTGCAGCTGAAAGGATTTGAGTGTCACAAAAGAGTCTCTGTGCTACAGTAGAGTGCAACACACTGATGAGAGAAACCGTACATCCTGGTTCTACTGCACAATAAGAGGTTGCTTTTTCATATACTGTAATGAACACAACTTCTATAAAGTCTGAAACAGGAAGTTCATTTTTATATAATAAGAAATTGTCATAGTAAAATGTACTGAACCCTAGCAGATGTCCCCGATGAATGAGAATGGAACTCTTCCTGTTAGTTTATTTTCCAGCTCATGGAGTCCTGTTGTGAACCCCGAAATGTAGAGTACTCCAAAGTCTTAGGTTAAAAATGTAAAGTTATGTTCCCCAGCACATAAAAACGGCCGGATGCTAACTTGCATATGTTGGGCAATTTGTACGATTAGCATAAGTTGCATTAATGTATTTATTTATTTTTAGCCTATGTGGACAATAGTTAAAATTGTTACTTGGCCGATTTGTAGAGTTTATAAGTGTTTTGGGGGGTTGTTGAGAATGCTGATTACATTTCTGACATATTTAGGATTAAAACATTGCAGTTTTAACCAGAAAATGTCCATGTTTTATACTCTTTACGAGTTGAATGTCAGAAATAGATTCAGCATTCACAATAACCCCCAAAACCACTCCAAAACTGTCCAAATCGACCAAGTCATTATTTTTACTATTGTTTACATAAAATGCAATTTATTTTAATGAATGCATCTTGTTTTAATTGTCCAACATACAAGTCAGCATCCGGCAGTTTTTACGTGCTACTATGCATTTCTAACATAAAACTTTGAAGTACATTTCCAGGTTCACTATGCTGCCGTCTGTAGTGTACCCTTTTCTTCAGTGGAATACCTGGCTGGTGCACCACATCTACATCAAGTGTTCAAAGTATATCTCTGATTCCAGCCGAGCTCCGGCTGTGATGTGTGATCTATCTGCTCTTTGCCAGAAAGGAAGTTTGACACTGACTCCCCCCACACTTCAAAAACAAATCAATCAAGTCAGTCAAAAGTGTCACAGACCTTCTACTTGTCATTGCGAGGAACTTTGCGGTGATTGATTGCCCGATGGACGTCTCCCTCAGTCCCTAACCCTGCCCCTCTCTTACCCATGCATCAATTTGCACAGCATGTGAAAAATAACAAATGATAACGTTTTGAAAAATGGTTTGCAATATCTTCTAGCAATTCAGATAAACAATTTCCTTTTACCGAAAGGAGGAAACAAAATAGAGCAGACGGCGACAGAGAGGAAGATGTGCCAGCATTGCTTTCTATATTGACATTTACGGCTTAGAGGCTGTGAGGAAATGTGTGTGAGGGTGTTGGAGGGTACGTGTGTGTGTGCGTCTTGAGAACAGAAGATGCTTTGAATATTTGATGCATGTAGAAGGCTGCAGTGGCCTCTATAGGCAGTGTGTGTATACAAAGACCTGGTAAGCTGTGTTCTCATGGGGGAAGGTGTGATAGGGAGAGATTCAGGCTGCCTCTACAGTGCCCGACTCAAACTGGCCTCAATATGAATCCCCTTGAGCCTGTTTTTTCTTTGCCTTCCTTTCTTCAGTTATTTGCCTTTCTCCAAATCTATTCAACTCTCTCTTCTTCCATCTGCCACTTTCTAAAACATTGTCACTCATTTTCCTCTGGTCCTGCTGCTCTCTTTATTGCGTCTCTAACACAATTTGTCTGTTTCGCTCGGTATCCACACGTATCCTCTCTAGCGTTCTGCTTAACATGCTGTTACCTTCCATCCAGCGCTCCATAATGCTGCTCTCCCCCCTGCCCCCCTCCCCTCGTTCAGAACTGTCAAATGGCTTCATGAAATGAGCTGGAGAGATGATGAGAGAGATTGCAATCCTAATGGTGTGACATGAAGCATTGTCCCAGGCCCCTTTGATAAATGAATTTAACCGAGCACTTGCTCTGTGGTGAACCATGCTAATTAGGCACGGCAACCCAAACAAAGATGTCTCCCGGTAATTGAGGTGAGGTCAGGGGGGATTGACAGGAGTGTGGACATGCCTGCGACTGTGTGTGTGTGTGTGTCAGAGGGTCTGTGTGTGTGTTTGCGTGTTTGTGTTCCTGCTGGGAATAGACTTGATACCCCCGATGGGGAGCCAGTAATAATGGTCTCTCCCTTTGAGTATTTGCTTTGCGGCCTGAGACAGAAGGTTAGTGGATGACCTTGTTTCCCAAGTGAAATGAGACGTGTCCCCTATACTGTCTCTAGCAGGGTTACCATCCCGCTTTTCCATTATAATTCTAGTGGGGATCCGTGTGAGGGCAGTGCGAACATTGAGAAAAAGCAAGGGCAAACCACTCACTACATACTCAAATTACATAAGCTCACACACATTGATTCCATCTATGCATTGAAATGGATCTGTGGAGGAACAGTGGGCCGTACGCTGCCCAGTTCAGTCTCTTAAATAAACACTATTGACATGTTAGAGCCAATCCAAACGACCTCTGCTGTTTAGCCTCCCATCATTGATATTATTGGCGTGTTTACAATAACTGAGTGGCCCTGCTGTCAGTCCCAGGATATCCATATGTTCCCAATTGAACCGGAAATAATCACAGAAATGCCTTTAGACAACAATATGCTCTAAGGTCATTGGGGACATGAGAGGGAGGTAAAGAAGGAGGAGTAAAGGATTAAAAAGGTAGGGGCAGATGGATTCAGGAACAAGCTTTTAAAAAAGTTATTGAATCAAAGCACAGGAAATGGCTTCACACACATTTTACAACAATAACTTCCTACTTTAAGTCAGAGAAACAGATTCAATATCCATTTTATAATCATTTTTATGTCTAGACAGGTGTCTGCCAATCAAAGCAAGGTTATACTGAACACAGTGCCAGAAACAGATGTGACAACCTTTACTTTAAACACATGCATTGCTTCTTTAGGGGCGCTGGGCCAATACATCTACATGTGCCATATATTATAACCCAATATGGCTTAAGTTGTAACAATACATGTGTTTGCAGATACACAGATAGAAATTCAAGTATATAAAAGTTGCATTCGACAGAATTGTTATGTTAAACCATGAGTTAATAATTGTGGAGGTGCATAGTGAGTTCAACACCATTAAAACATAGGTTGAAGACAAGGTGCTGGCATTTAAAGGTTACAGTGGAAGCAATTGTGAAAGCGTGAAAAGAGTATTGGGCACGAAGTTCAGTGTTAGAAAAATATGAGAAGACATGTTATTCTGAAAACATTAGCAAAATAAAACTGGATTCAAAAAACGTCACATTAGATACTTCACACAATAGCACAAGGATTATAATACATATTAGTTAGCCTAACAGTAGCCTTATCAGTGTTAATAGGATTTTTTAATAGCTACAGATCAGACCACTGGTATACCCGCTAGCTCTGCTAAAGTAAACTGATTGAAGAAATGCTAAATAAAAAAATCAACATGCAAAACAGCTATGACACAAAGAATAGCTACCAACAATACACCAAGGACATTTGTGAAAACGAATTAAGATGCTTGTATTCAATATTTGCTCTTCATAGATTTGACAAAAGGATGGATGTAACAGTCTGTCAAGCAACAACTGGGACATAGAATAAAGTTTACAACTCTTGCTTGTCATAACATTTTGTCACAAAAATGTGTGATCAAGTTGTGTACAAAACTAAAATATGAATATGTGTGTCAAAGGTCCCACACCAATTGGGCAAAAATCCTCATACCATGTTTTGTCCTTTCTTTCTTTTCATGCAATTACAGATGCAAATTTCTCAAATAACAATTTGGCTTATTGTAGATAACACTCTTTTATGTTGTATCATCCACATGTATGAAACAAACTTCAATATAGCCTTCTTTCACCTGAAAAAGTGTCTTTTTATTCATATAGCTGCTTCAAACATATTGTAACTATCTATACTTACTATTAATGCTACTGTATTCTGTAAGCATCTCTGCATTGTTGCAGCTCAGTCTATTATCTTCTCATCCAAGGCATGAGACACAGAGCTGGTGCATGGAGCTAATAGTGCAGAAAAAGCAGGTAATTATGTCTTTATACTGATGTTTGGTTGAACAATCTGTGCATCCCTATCAGTGTTCACATGCTGTACATACATCGGCAGATCGTTATGAGGTAGGGCCATCAACTGGACTGTCAAAGACCATATACAGCGAATATAAATTGCACCTGTCAGGCAATAGTGGTTAGACAAAGTTTCTCATTATAGAGGGTATCAATTTCTATAACAGGAGTGTGTGTGTGATATTTACATACTGCCATCACACGAGCAGACACTCTACCAGCATCATTATGAACATGGGGTCAGCAGAGGCTGGCTAACAGCAGCGAGACATATTTTTGACACGTGCCTCCTCAATGTTCTTTTTCACAGAACCTTGAGCAAAGTGTTGTCTTGGTAGCTCAAGGTGCACCATCTCATTTGTCAAACGGGGGGCAGGGGTGTGGGTTTAGATGAGGGGGAGGAACTAAGGGCCATTAAAGCCCCACTGGGAGGGTTCATGCATATTTAAGTGGGTTAGATTAAAGGTTGGTCTTCTGGAAGCAGTATATGTATACTATATGTATATCACTTTTCAAATCAGCCGCCATCATGCCCATACTGAAGAAACCTGGCGCAGAACCCAACAATTTTAATAACGTTTGTCCCATATCTAACCTACCATTTCTCTCAGAAATCCTGGAAAAAACTGTTGCATCCCAGATCCATACCCACTTGTCTGACAATAACCTCTACGAACTATTTCAATCTGGTTTCAGCCCCCATCACAGCCCTAACCCTCTGTCCTGGGGCCTCTTCTTTTTATCATCCATCTACTTCCTCTTGGCCATATCCTCCGTAAACACAGCATCCACTTTCATTGCTACGCGGATGACACCCAGCTCTACTTGTCCTCCAAACCAACCACCATCCTCCCTGTCTGACTGCTTACAGGACATCAAATCCTGGTTTTCCTCTAACTTTCTCAAACTTAATGACAATAAAACCGAGGTTCTCCTCATTGACACAAAATCCACCCTAACCAAACCTGACAGTTTCTCAATTACAATATACAACTCTTCAGTCTCCCCCTCCCCTCAGGTTAAGAGTCTGGGTGTCATCCTCGACAGCACACTTTCATTCAAATCTCATATCAGTCGGTCTGCCTATTTCCATCTACGCAACATCAACCGCCTCCGCCCGTCCCTTAATCCTAAGAGCACCGTCATTCTTGTTCACACCCTGGTCACTTCCCGCATTGACTCCTGTAACTCCCTTCTCTTTGGTCTCCCTCTCAAATCCATCCACAGACTTCAACTGGTCCAGAACTCTGCTGCCCGCATCATCACCAGAACCCCCTCCATTAACCACATCACTCCTGTTCTTCAGCAACTTCACCGGCTCCCCGTCAAATCCCGTATAGTTTTTAAGATTCTGCTCCTCGCCTTTAAGGCCATCAATAACCTCACTCCTTTTTACCTCTCCGACCTCCTGCACATCAACACACCCATCCGCACACTCAGATCTTCTGCTTCCCTCCACCTCACTGCACCCCCCTTCCGTTTAACCACCATGGGGTATAGAGCCTTCAGCCGCTCTGCACCCCACCTCTGGAACTCTCTCCCACCTGATATCCGCAACACTGACTCTCTCCCCATTTTCAAATCACGTCTCAAAACATATCTCTTCACACTCGCATATCCACCCTGATCATTATCCATCACACATCCTCTGTTTTATTTGATTGATTTATATACTGCATTGTCTTGTTTATGTTTCCTATGCTGGTGTATGTATTGTGTTTCTTGTTTTTTATTTACCTTGAGAGCCTTGAAAGGCGCCTATATAAAATAAATGAATTATTATTATATGCCAACCAATACTGAACCTGATTCTGTTACATGTCATTAACCCTTTAATTGACTAATGGGTTGTGGGGTTGCAGATATGAGCTAATGTAGCCATTTTGAAATGCAAATGTTGGCCTCAAGGAAGGGTTAAAGAATCAACGGGCACTGACAAATGACCTCTAGGGGAAAAGTTCCAGCTGCGACGTGGATCTTTCAGAATTTGGGTTTTTTCTTGCTATTCCAGATATACACAGACCATTCAGACCATTTCTCAGTGATATGACTGGCTCCTGTCCCGACTGACAGAGCTGTATCTTGCCATTCTTTTTCCATCTCTCTGTGCACTGTGATCATTTTGTGCATTTGCCATGAAATCATATTAATATCATTCAATTTCTCCCAAATTGTCCCATGGCAATGGTGCTCAGAAAGAACCCCTGTGAGGCAAGGGGAGAGGCAAAAGACAACATTAAACAATCCATAATACAGACACCCATGCTGTGAACAGCACACAGTGTAACAGCTGTATCATATTTCCAACTGCCAGACGTCTGTATTTGTGAATGTTTGGCTGGCTCCTGTGTAGCTACACTTCTGGAAACACAACAGGCAAGCTCTATCTTTCTATATGCCAAAGTTAATGATATTGCTTTGTGTTTATGTGTGGTAGAATGAGTGGGAGAGCGCTAGATTGGTCTGCTAGTACAATATCTCTCATATCTCAAATCTCCTCCTAATCTTATTATAATTGTCTGCTGAGCCCCCTTGCTTTCCTCCACCCAAACGCCTCCTCTTCTACCTGACCTTGCTACTTCAATTTCACCTCCACAACAATAGAACATTTCAGTACATGAAGCAGACACACATTCAGAGTCCAACACCCACTGATACAACCCTTGAACCTTCTCCCTTTGAAGTAATTGAGCTCGGAAAAGTCTTATTATATGGAAATTAAGATTATTCCTAGATTCTGAACCAATTTATCAATAAAGTCTGTAAATAATTATAAAAAATGATGTCCATGGGAACATGTTCTGTTATATTTCTTTCCTGTTTGAACCACCCTGGGAGTCAACTGAGAACAACCTCCTCAGCCTCCAGCTCTCTACCTTAGGCGAAGCCTTTGGCCGGGCAAAGTGCCTGAGTCAAACAAGAATACCTCTACACACTTGCAGTTTCAGTAAACAACAACAAAAGTCTGCTTAACCAACACCGCTGCAACCTAAAAGACTATCTAAACTTGGGAAAGGCCTACATCAATGACCGGAGGGGGCAGAGCCAGGAGAGAAATGCTTAATCTCCTCCTGTTCAGAGTAGTGACCTCAACAACAGCCTATTTCACCCACCTATCACCGTCCTCTTTAAACCCAGCCTTGTACAACATGGAGAGGCAAATGTTGGATTGCTAGATTAAAATCCTAGCATTTGTTTTTGGTGCTCATTCCACTGTGCTCATTATACTGCTATTCTAGTGCATTCATATCAAGGTTGTTATTTTTCACAGCCTAGGAAACTAAGTTTTGCTTTCAGAACACTTTAGGCAGACAAACGTTTTTGGCATGTTTGTTTGTTTTTTTAAATCTGATTTCCCAAAATCTTCTCACCTGCTTTGTGTGCGGCTGTCTCTGTGTGTGTGAGAATACCATTGAATATGACTGTTTGGGGAAAGCAGGAAGTACAGCGAATCCAAGATGCCTGAGGAAAGAATATAATTGGGTTGTGAGATGCTTAGAATCTGCTTTTGTTGCCATGGTGATAGACTTGTAAACACTGACCGATCCAATCTTCTTATAGAACAGAGAGAGACAAGGGAAAGGGAGAGAGATAGACAGAAGTCAATCTGAGAGAATAAGACCTAAACTAAGGCAGGCATCCAGACAAGTACACACACAAAAAAACACCCACACACAGCCAACGCCCCCCCCCCCCCCCCCCCCCCCCCCTCTCCTGTGACCAGGTAGAGGCTTAGGGTGCTGGGGGACAGTTTTGTTCCTGAAAGATTATGAGGTACATGGATGGCACAGATCCCATCAGAGGCATGCACGCTAAAGTCAGTCAAGTCACTAACACCTATGCAATGCCAGAGGGGGCACACCAGAATTACTTTCGCCATATTCAATCTCTGAGCAGGGCCTCAAGACGCTTGTGTTTCCAATATAGAAATGGGAAAACAATTAAATTGAGGAGATTATGCTCATTCTCCAGCCTCATCTAAATTCTGCTCCCACTGGACCATTGTAAGCCTTTTCAGAGAAGCTACTATCTTTAAGTGGTAACCTTGTTTCTTGATACCAAAGAAACATTCCCAATTCAAACCCCACAGGAAAGGAAGCAACCTTTAGCAAAAAGGAGTATACTGAAAAACATTACATTTTATGATCATAATATTGAACATGGTACAAACATTTCAAAACATCAAGGCTTCTGTAGAAAAACAAAACATCCCCATTACAAGCTGTTGTGGCACAGATACTTCCATCCCCTCTAAAGGACAAATCAACTAATTATCCTCACTTTATATCCACATCATATTACTTAATTAATAAAACAATGTTCACAATGTTTCTAGATTAGGTTGAGGAAAATAGACCTCTTCAAACCTGAGCCAATCACACCAAAACAATATGTATGGACAGGTCACACTGGGTAAAATTGTAATCAGAGAACAATAATCATTTAATTTTGTATCTATTTATTTGCAGTGGCCAAACATTGAATAATGCTAAACCTGGCTGCTTTTGGTTTTATTGCCCATAATCATGCCAAGCCAATCGACAGTATCACGGCTTTATTCAATATACAAGTGCTCTGTTTTTGGCACTATTCAGAAACTAACCAGATGGCAGGGCAGCAATGAGTGTGCTAGTGGTGACTGCTTGTATCAAGAAAATGTAATGTTTACGACGTGACTGCGCAGCTGTGTTAAACATAGGGTGTATGGCATTGTTTGTCTATTCTGATAGTAATATTGTATGGTCATGAATTGTGTAATTTACTTGAAGGTATAAATCTGTGTTTCTCTACAAGCCCTGAAACAACAACACTTCGCTTATCCCTTATACATACACCCCTTTCCCTCAGCCTGTGCAGTAATGGAAGGCGGACCACCATCTCCATGTGTCCCCTCCATCTGTCGCCTGGTGAATCATTGAGTCCAGGGGCCGTGATCCAGCCCCCCAATATGTGGGATTGCCGGAGGGAATGAGGAGGGGCGGGTCAACATACATGTCACACTAATGGATATGGGGCCCACTGCTGGGGCGGTGTGTGTCTGATTTTCTTAAAGCATGGATGAATGAATGAATGAATGAAGGCATTCATAACTGCAGGCACTGTTATTGTCAGCGGGTCTCCCAGAATAGGCCGTGACCTCCAGAGTTTTGCTGACAGACAGATGGACACAGCAGCACCGGCAGCAGAGGTCATTAACGGGGAGCGTGATCCACGACGGCACTCTTTACTGTCGGAGCTGTGATCCCCAATCCTGACACGCCATAATGTCCAGGCTGTGTACGGCTGTGTCAATAAGACAGAATGAACCGTTTCAGTGGTCATTACATAGAAGCCAACGGGTCAGTGGCTTTGAGGACGGATGAAGGGAGCCTGTGGGGGGGACAGAGCAACAGAGGGCAGCAGACATATTGTCATAGACTGTAATTACAGGGCAGTGTCCATTCAATCATGCAATTGGTCACTTGGCGATCGTGTCACTATGTGTACATCGTCGTGTGCCTTTCTCTGAATGTTTTGGCTTTTCAACTTTCGCTACGTGCTCTATTTAGTGAACATATTGCACTTTTTAAAATCGCCATTTATTTGACATTTGCCGATCAAGATTTCGTATACAATGTTTATAATGAGCTTTAAAACTCCATGTTGTGTTATAAAAATAAATAAAACTGCTGCACAGATAAGGAAGGTTCAATTAGCTTATTTTTTAACCAACTACAACTTTGATATGTGCTTATAATTTAGCATTAAAATAAACAATATAACGTTGATTGGGGTCACAATGGTAACAGGTACTTTGCTGAATAAACTCACAGACTTTAGTTTGAGTCAAAATTAAGATAAAAAGGAATCCATACATTGTGGCTTACACAAGTTATACTTTAGGATATTAATTATTCTTCCATCATTTCTGGCTACTTAACATTCACAGCAATTTCCATTGTGACTAATCCTATCATATTATAGGGAGCCTGAAGTCTAGCTCTCACCAAGCAGCACGCCGTGAGCTGCCTGACTTTCCATCTGTTCATCAGATATTTCCTCAACAGTGTTGGTGGTGCTCAGTATTTGATTGCAACCTCTTAGGCAGTTTTTACGTGTTTATTTCCAGCTGTTCCAATCTGATAGGCAGCTGGTCTTTGTGTGTTTACGAAAGATGAGTGTGAATACTGCTGTACTGTGTGTGTGTGTGTGTGTGTGTGTGTGTGTGTGTGTGTGTGTGTGTGTGTGTGTGTGTGTGTGTGTGTGTGTGTGTGTGTGTGTGTGTGTGTGTGTGTGTGTGTGTGTGTGTGTGTGTGTGTGTGTGTGTGTGTGTGTGTGTGTGTGTGTGTATATATGACAGGGCAGTGAGAAGACAGAAACAAACAGGGTGAGCAGAGGTTCTGTTGATGGTGACAGAACCAGGAACAACAAGCTGAACAGTGGAACACACGGCTGATTGAGCCCAGAATAGCAATTAGCAAATGGACTGTGAAAAAGCTCAACAACGCCATCACTCCTCAGACACTTTGCTCTTTTAATTTTTAAGAAATAACATATTTCAAACAGAGCAGTGTATCAGTTGACAACAAACATGAAGGGGCCATGGCTCTGCTGATAGTGCATTAAGCTCCTGCCAGAGCTGTGAAGACGAGCTCAGGGAGAAAGAAAACATCATGAGAAGAATTCTGAAGCACGCTCGCTCACCATGCTGAAATGCAAACGCTGAATAATTGCATTACATGGTTCCACTGCAACAGGCAAAGAAGAGGGACTCTGACAACCAATGAAAGACAGGCTCACCTGGTGAGATGCAAGGTTGTAAACAAGCTCTGTGACTCACTGCTGGTGAGTCGTGGTGGATCAAACTCCTGTCCTTTTGCTCTCTTTAGCTAAAGGTGACTTCCTGACCTTACTAATCATGGTTATTATGATTAATATGACTAGTACATTGATGTAATGTGTATATAATCCAATGTCAATATGTTTTTGTTTCCTAGTGAAAATATATACTGTAACATTACATTTGTTCAGTATTTTCTTTATATTATAAAAAATAATAAAGTGTATTATTTAGATAATTTTGTAATATTTGTCTTTTTCTATAATTTTTGCTGTTAATCTTTATTTTTATGATATTTGTATTTTATTCTACCTATTAATTATGTCTAACTCCTGGGTAATGCTTGACAAAACTGCTGCTGTGACAAAATGATTTCCCAATTTGGGATGAACAAAGTGTCTCTGTCTCTCTATGTTGTTACTGCGCTGCCTATAGCCTCTTCACTTTCATGTAAATCTGTCTCAACACGTGGACACTTTACTCAGCAGTTATGCATGACCTCTATGTATGCCTTGTACGGGTTGTGATTTAAACCTTTTAACATGTTTTTTGATTTGGGTAATGATTCAGAGCTTTCCAAATGTCTTTCAAATATGAATTACCGTTCTATCGGACCTGTAGAGTTGATATCTTGGAATAGCAAAAGGAGAAGTAATTCATGCCTGGGTCACTGCCCCTCACAATGCCTGTGACATAGAGGATACAGAGGATATTGTGGCCGTGGAAAAATCCACTATTCCTTTCATATACCTCGTTTTTATCAGGCCTTGAAACCCAATTAAAATAAACTATGCAAGTTCAAATCAGCATGCGTGTCCAGGGAAAAACCAGACATTTCCCCTAACAATGAAAAGAGTTAATTTAACAAAAGCATTTTACCAACTTTGAGCGGCATATTCTATGAATTGTTATAATTTCCACCGTGGTCTCAACTTAATGAAAATATCATCATGGGGTTTTAAAGCAGCTTCTAATGTTGAATTACATTTCTTATTTCTGATAGCTGGCCATATCTTTAAGTCTCAAGAGAAATGTACCACATTTTGTTACTTTCCCAAGATCTTAAACATATAATTAATTGAATGTCCTTGTCGGGGTCGTTTCTCCTCTTAAATTAACAACTTATCTTGTGCTCCATAAGAAGGGAAGCCTCTTGTATCAAGTCGTCATCATCAGAATTGCGACTCACCAACAGAGAAGTACAATGAGGAAGAATAGAAACCTTATTGGATGAAATGACAAGATAACATAATTGACAAATGATTTCACTTGGCATGCATATAATGAAATCGTTTCTGCAGAGCGGTTTCCTTTAGTTCCGTCTGGTCTAATGAGATATACAAATAAAGTGATTAGCATCGCTTGCTTTACAACCCACTGAGCTTTTTACTCATTAATTTATACAACACCTCGCTCACATTTAATTGAACCGAAAAATGCCAATGGCAATCATTAATGCAACACAGTACTGCTGAGAGGTCGAACATTTATCACAACCTTGACCAGACTACATACTGTGTTTTTGTCTCTTCTAATCGTCTTAGAAATGAATAGATCATCATATCATAAACAGAATCTCAAAATACATTGAGTCGGGAAAGAGCTTCCTGTAAAAGTCAATCAAAGCAATTAGAGACAAGTAGCCCGCTCTATGAATGTATCCACACATTGATGAATGCATCCAATACGGCCTCCGTGGTAAAGGTGGTAATTAAAGGTTATTGGTGGAGTGGTCCGGGGTAATCTAGGGCCCGTTAAAAGCATTAATGCCCAGCACTGTGGGGCTTAATTGGTACCATGCCATTTATATGATTAACAGCCAACCAAGGTCTCACACCTAAAAAGCACTCGGTACTCCTGGCAATTCATTCAAAGAGGTGCTCTGGACTCTAATGAGAAGGAAATGTGTTGATATACAATATTCTCATTAATTTCCAGAGATCATACTTCCTGTGATCCTATTCCCGATTATCAATCCATTTCATTGCTATCCGGTCTTGGGGCATGGAGGCAATGTACTGTTTTATGGTGATATGTGCTTATTTGTAATTTGGGTGATGGACAAATGATTCATTTGGGAGTATCATTACGAACGCAAAGCAATCTGATATAGCTTTTTGGGGAAATTGAAAATGGTAATGGGTTTTTCATAAAGAGGAGTGGCCTTATGTCCAAATATTATTTTTACCAATGATTTATTGTGTAGTGTGTGGATGTAGAACAAGTGTAAATATAAATGTCATGCCTATCTGATAGAGGTCTGAGGACAGACAAATCTGTTATGTGATTGACATTGAGCAGGATGCTTTTTTCACCAAAACCAGGAAGCCGAAAACAAAAACAAAAAGGTTTACAGCTCGTGCAGAACCACCTGCGGAACTGATATCGAGAATGATGTCAAGTTGTCAGCTACAGAACATGGCCACTACTTAACCGCTCTCATAACTCAAAACACCCAAGCAACTGGACACCATGCAGAAACGGCATCTTCCATATCACTGCAAACAGTTATTGACTTCGTCAGACACATAGCACAGCACTTCTTGAATAAAATGTAACTAAAGTTTCCTCCATGCTGGACATTGTGCTTTGTCTTTCATGAAACACATCTTTATCAAGAGTAGTGGTAATATTCTTATAATTGTACTACAGCCTTTTAATAAATCTTTCTATATATTGATATAGAATCGGATAGAGATAAAAATACACTTATCTGAATAATGATCCATACAGTATATTGTGTTTTATATATAGTATCAGGCTTGGGGAGAAACGGATTACATGTAACAAGATTACGTACTCAAGATACAAAAACAAGGTAAATGCATTCACATGAAAAACAAAAAGTAATCAGATTACTGTTAAAAAAAAATATTAAATAGAGATTACTTGCAGGATAACATTGTGATTACTAATAGAGATTACTTGCAGGATAACATTGTGTTACAATACATTTTGAATTAAAGATTTATATATTACAGATAGGTGTACTGAATTAATTTTATTATGGTTTATATTTATGCCATTTTAATTAATACATTTATTTTTTAATGGAGTAGGTGGGCACGTGATTAAAACGAAAATACACTTTGCTTTTGATTAACATATTAAGCTCAAACAGCATCTGTAAACTAATACTGTTACTGCATTTTGATATTAAATATCTGGGTTTCTTCTTTCCTAAGGTTACATTGTTACAAACATTTATTATTTTCTCTTGTTTTTATTTACATTGCATTTGATATTGCATAAGTAACGGAAAATAATCAGGATACATTATTTGTATAATTTGATACTCAGATTAGGTTACTGATTACATGTTTTAAGTACCCCTCCCAACCCTGTATATTACATATAATATTAAAGTTGATGACAAAAGTGATATAATCCCAGGAAGTAGTGCTTTAAAAACTACAGGACAGCCATTAACCCTAATTGTATTTTGTATTGATGTACTGCTGCAATAATGGGACTCTCATATTTGGTGTAACATCCATGGTTAGGGGGTTGGCTGACTTTGTAATTAAAGCTTAATCAACTCATAGCGCTGGAGTAATGTGTCACGGTGGTGATGTGTGTGGGTGCACGAGTATCCAGTGGGGATCATTATCTGAAAACATTATCATCTCAGTGATGTGAGGCCAGAATCCAATGTCTATGTATCCAGCAGCTCTGTTCACCCACAGAGATAAAGACACTCAGCTGACCACTCATTTGCTTCAACATGAGAATACAGTATAATCGCAATCCTACAGTCTTTGTGGACCTGACCTCTTCCAGTGGTAGAGGGGGGGGGGGGGGGGGGGGGGGGGGGTTGAGTTATTTATCAGCCTACTGTTCTGCTGCGATGCAAAGCTCTGCGAAGAGAAATCTACTTCTATCAGTCACACTGTCCCGCTGCGTGGGAGAACAGAATCTACACCTCTCTCTCTTGATGAACGTGGACTTGGCTGTGTGATTTGAGTAAAGCGTTAAGTTCTTCGGCCTTGGATTGTGCCCGGCTGTCACTTTTCTATCAAAGGTGGAGAAGTGCTCACACACGCGCGCTGCTTATCACTTCTCATGAGAAAACGGCAGCAAATTGGATTTTGCACATTATCATAAATGAGCTGATTTTGAGGCCTGTGCCACTCGTAACGTATCATTTTCTCAAGCTCAATTGATATTTGCGTGTGTTTGTATTTACAGTACGCCTTTTTAGATTCGTATGTCAGTGTACTCTGGGTGTGTGCCAAGCTGCATTTGTATGTCAGCTGTAGATAATGTATAACCTATTTCCTCCACTATAGCTGAGGCCTTAGTGTAAGAACTCCAATTACCGAGACCTTTCCTTATCTCCGTCTATTCTCAACCCAGGCGTGCTGTCAACAATCATCAGACCTTAATGAATTCACACACATTATTTTCCTGCTTTAATGGCCAAAGACCCAGGCTCTCTGTATAAATGGACCAGACCTGGGACAGTCCCACTTAAAAAGCAATTAGTAAGAGTGTACCCATCTTCATTTCACATATTACATTTTCATTATTTATTTTGCAACAAAATAATTTTGTGGTCATGGTAAATGTTCTGCCTCAGACCAATGCAGTGTTTTTGTAGAACATAAAGTCACCTTGTGAATGTTTTATGTAAAAACAAAGATTTTACACTCTAGAACAGAAAAATGAAAATAAAAATACTAGAGCCTTATACAGTTGATTATATTATTATATTATGGAGTTGAATTTTGTTCATCATAAACCATTTGCAAAGATCATTACGTTCATTCCAGCATTATTTGCATTTATGTTTGCCAGTGTTGCTACGTGTCGCTGAGTATTACAGCAAACAATGGTCAATAAATACAAAGTATAAATATTGCATTGACCACCACTAGGAGGTCAAAAACGCAGGTCAAGATGAATAAATAAGCGAGTCTTCATCCTGGCATGAATGAAACATTTACACACACACACACACACACACACACACACACACACACACACACACACACACACACACACACACACACACACACACACACACACACACACACACACACACACACACACACACACACACACACACACACACACACACACACACACACACACACACACACACACACACACACACACACACACACACACACACACACACACCATGTTGTAGCAGCTGTTGTTATAACAGAGTGGCGATGGTTTAACTTACTTTAACTTGTTGTGGATTGTGACGTTTCAAACAGGATCATCTGTGAGTGAACCTCTCAATACACAAAGTGCAATATTTTGTTTCCTTATTGTAAAAAAGATGTGCCTTCAATTTATCCGTGGTGTTTTTCACAATTGGCTAAACATAACACATTTTCCCCCAGAGAAGTGTTCTTCCTCTGAATGGTGTAATGTTGGATAAAGGGAAGATAAAAAACATCTAGTGAGTATAATAGCTGAAGGAAAAAGTGAATGTAATGGTGGTGACCAAGGATACAGAGCAAGAGCAATGAGGAGGGGGGGTGATGGAAAGGAGGACAGAAAGATACAAATTGGACTACGATGGGGAAGGAAACGGGGAAGTGAGGAATATGGGTAGAGACAGAAGAAGAGAATGAGAGGGAAAAGAGGAAGATTAGCTGGGAGGGAGGGAGAAAGTAAGAGAGCGAGGGAGAGGAGGAGCAGAGCTGCTCATAATGGATTGATTCTCACATTTCTTTGAGGGCCTGTTCTTCCTGTCTCCTTCCAGATGAATGGTAATTGCCCCACCGGCTTTAATCATGTGTTGAATTGGCAAAAAAACAGGAGGAAAGCGCTTCTATGGCAATTGAGAATCGATCGCTCTGGAAGTCGACCTATTGCTACTCCGCTTTATCCCCCATCGCACCAGCACACCCTTCCTTACACACACACACATGCAGAGACTAACATGTGCACACCGTGTCATGGCAAATGACAGAAGCACTAATTACAGTGATGGCTAGGTGGAAAAGAGGACAAAAAGGAGAAGGGGGGCGAGGACAGGAGAAGAAATGGAGGTGCTGAGACACTTGAACAGTGGGGCGCAGGCTCCCATTTTGGCCTCAGATGTGGCAGCAGACTGAGAGGAGGGATAATTGTTTCGTCAAGGGTGTGATTGCCATCACTTCCCTTATTCTTCACGAACAAAAGCACCTTTTAACATTTGTCTCTCATTTAACTTCATGGTTGCTGTCTGACATGAAGATATATTCCAGCCTTTTATTCTTTCATCAATACACATGAAGCTTCAAGTGAACCAGCAAATAATAAACATTCAAGGTGCTATTTAGCCCTAGTATAGGATACCTATAGCAGATACAGCACAATGCATGAACCCTGAAACATCTGAGACTGCTGAGCTCCTGCTCTCAGAAACAGCGCAGCGTCAGTTTAGATACAGAAACTGACTTCAAACTGACATAATAATACCATCAACTGCAGCAAATAATGCAACTGTTCTTGAAATATAACTCCTTATTTAAGTGGTTTAAAAAATCAAATCCAGCTTCAAATGGTTATATAAATGAACACTGTTGTTAATAAAACGATATCATGCAGAGAAGCAGACTTCCAAAAATCTGGTTCTGTTTCTTGGAAAGAAAAACGTTCAAACGTGGCCAAATGTTCTGGGCCAACCGACGTATCAACCATCCGCAGAACGGGGGGGTTTTCCTGGTTGCTCAGCTTTAACATAAATGAATATAGTCTGACCATTGATTAGAAGCATTTCAAACAAAAAGCAGCACTAAGTCAAAGGGCTTCATTAGGATTTGGGGAAATCAATACAAACTGTAAAACCATGTCAAATAAAACCCTTTATGAATTTTAGGGCTGAATCAGCCACTATTTTTATTATCAAAATAATCATCATAAATGATCGAACTATAACACCAGACACTCAATTGTTCTAGCTGCAGGATAAGCTGACTGTTAATGATAATAATAATCTCGGGTTCTGGGAAATAAGGATTTGTAATACACTGTCAATTATTTATTGTTTTCAGGTGCTTCCTGGGCATTAACCCTGAGACGGGCTCGAAAGCCAAGAAGAAGCGTGGCGTTATAAACCCCCATGTCAGCACATTCTTAAGAAAACTCCTTGACTTCGAGTGGATGTCTATGTAGACATGTCCAGGACTAATGCAAGACACTCACAGTCTGTAGAAAGTTTCATGTGAAATGTACTTTGCACTTGAATGGAGGAATACAAAGTTAAAATGGGTATTTTCTTTGTTTTTCTTTGTTACTTGAGCAGATTCAATTGCGTAGTTATGGTCAAATCCCAGTTAACTAGCCAAATGTACAATATATTATAGTATTATTTACATGTTTATATTTACAGTAAATTACTGGCTACTGTGTTGCATTACTTCTACAGTAAAAGTGTGGAAATACAGGTAATTACTGTAATGTATGTACAGCAAGGTACCATAATACCACAGCTCTGTACTGCTATATCACAGTACTTCCATGGGCATGGCAACTGTAAAGTCACAGTAAGTAGTTGTACTTGTAGTCTAATTTACTGTAAAATATCTACAGTAAATTACTTTGAAATATTTACAGTAAATTACTGGGAAATTCATGCAACTAGTAGCCAGTAATTTACAGCCAAAAATGTTAGTGTATCTTTATATTAAAAAAATAGCACTTGACTTTTCTAAAGCTAACCTTAAAGAATCACTTTTAAAATGTAAAAGTGAAGTGAAAGCCTGGTGATGCCTTTCTGCAACTGCCACCTTTCTGTACCTCTGCATCCCATGTTATTGTAATTACATCTAAGAGGCATTAAAAACAATTTTTTGAATTTGATCAAAGAAGTTGTACGAAGCAGATTTTAAAATCCAATGTAATTGTACTTGACATAATCGAGTGCCATTTGCAGTCTATTTTCAACCATTATCTCATAATCTAACACAAACACTCGTTCTCTCTTATCTGATGAGGATATTAAAGTCCTCTGTTATTCCTCCCCCTTTTATAGGTAAGACCCTCTTGTCATTAATTATCCCTTGCAATCAGGGGCCCCTCTTGGGCCACGGCCCCTTATCAGAGGGGTTGAGTGGTTGGATAGAGGGATGGGGGGGGGGGGGGGGGGTTAACAGAGGCCTGTGGGCTGATGGTGGTTGATGTGGCAGGTCAGTTCATCCATTTACACGACATAAGTGTCTGCTGTCGTTTTGGGGTGTCGGCTCTCCTGCCAGACCATCACCATGTGGGCCCCTGCTCTGAGGGTCTGAGGGGGAATGGGGTCTGTGTGAGAAAGCATCCTCTGAAATGGAAAGTCCATGTTTCAGCAAACAGAGACTGATGGACAAGGTGTGACACAGCGACCAGCCACTTAACAGGCACTAATGGCTGCAGCAGATAACCTGTCGAGGCCACCAGATCAGCTCAGCTCCGATCAGCCCGCTCCCAGCCCCAAATCTCCATTAGAAACGCCATTTTCCCACTGGTGGGTTTTAAATTGAGTTTGGGCATGCTTAATATTCCACTGCTTTGATACCTATGGGCTGCATGTGGGTAGTGTGTGACATTATTCATCCTTTAAGTATAGAATATTAGATTGTGTCACTCGTTCCAACTTCATAATGCCGCATGGCGAGATAGCAGGTCATAAATCTAGAGACAGACCACAGGTAATTCATCACGTCTCAGAGACAAAACCAGAGTGGGACGACCAAGTTCCTCGCAAAGCTGGAAAGATGGAAATAGTTCAGAATTGAGGGATGGGATGTTTTTTCAAGCAGAGAGATAAGTGCATTGCCTCGAGAAATTCTCAGCTTGGAGTACTGTGACACAATTTAACAACTGTGAAATCAACTTTCAAGCACACAGAGCCTCAAACCATTATTATAGATACCCCCTTAGAAAAGAATCACACCTACGTGCTGTATTATTGTGAATCTGTTCCTTTCCATCAGGAACGACACATCAAGCATTTCCTCTCATCTCTTAAAGGCTTCTTCTTTTTAGAAGCATAGCAAGGTTTTTATGGACATAAATTGTGCTTTTCAGGAACTTAAACCTTCACAACAGGATTTCAAACCCACTGGACATTTCCCTTTTAATAGTTGGTCCAGTTGCTGACATTTATAGAAGTCTGATTTTGAGTCAACGCTTTGCAGCTGGAAGCTCAGAGGAGATAAATCCACAGGTGCTCAACAGCATGTCATAACAGCCACTTAGGAGAGAGGTAAGTGCACATAAAAATGGTGGTTCAGAACATGCATCAGTTTTGTGAGAAGTGCTACACTCCCAAATTGTTGACTGTATTCATTTCAATCAAGCTCAGTGTTCAGTCATTATACCTGATGCAAACACTCATGTTATATTAGGTATGAGGTGTTGGAAAAGGGTCAGAGACAAAGCTTGGGACCTGAAGATAGCAACAGGTGGAGGCTCACTAACACAATGGGGAAGTCATGGGATTACTGTAAATGCTAAATAATTGTTATAATGTTGTTTTTGTATGTACTGACTATGGGTTTATGATCATATTTAATATCATTTTATAGTATTCAGTACTATAGTATTCTCTTTATTATTCTATTCATCAACAGATGCATTCTTTACATCATGTTTCTACAATCTTTGTCTGCCTTTAATTGATCTTATGTATGTAACATGGGCTAAGCTGATTTGGGTATTTTTTTTGCATTCTTTTTTGTAAGCAAGGTAAGAAAGTTGAGAGAAAAACATGGCATTTCAAACAAAAAGAGAGAAAGTCTCCAGGGGCAAGAGGTCAAGCCACCCCTTAAGAAATACAACAAATAAAACCCCCCAAAAAGATCTTTAATCACCCCTGGGAAACGCTCTGTGTATCCATTTGAAACGTGAAGATAGAAGACTCACGTTGGACCTCAGCCGAGTTTCTATCACATCATCTGAGTTTACAGAGTTGATTCCACAGATTACTTGAGCTAAAGTAGCCCAATTTACACCAGCAGAAAACAAAGCGTGTGTGTGTTTGTTTGCATTATGATGGCTGCCAGGGTGAGAGTTTTAATTACACTCTACAAGTCTGCAGCGTGGAGCCTAATAAACTGTCACTCTCAAACTCATTTAGCAGCTCTGATACATTAATCAATGATACTGAGGGTGAATGGGAACATGACACCATGATGGATTCTTCCCATCAGCTGATACAATTAAGAGAGTTTGAAATGAAGTACATCTGATCACAGTATGAGAATGATTAACACTCCCTTTAACGTCTATAGAGGTGCTCTTGAGCAAGGCACTTAAATTCAAAACAATATATTTGAGGTGTTAAGTGACGAGTGAACAGTTAAAGACCAAGATTATTTAGTTGCTGGTCCAGACGTTAAATAAACTAACACATACAATCATAAAAGTTACAAAAATACATAACTGAATATGCAGTTTGAATAACATAGTAAAAATATATATTATTATATATTTACAGCTAATGTGATCTATGTTTTACTATGGAATACATTCACTTCCTGGCAAATAAAACATTGAACACATGTCAAATCTGCCTCATTTGTTCAAATCAAGAAGTGAATTTGAAATATAATTTATATTTAAAAAAAAAAAAAGGTTTTGTTTGGTGTGAACCCTTTTGACACTACCTTTTCTCCTATAAATATGTTTTTCAAATATATAGACATAGAAAACACAGAGAAGAAGTAGCAAATGATCCTAAACAGCTCCAGTATTCTGGAGCCAGACCTCAATGTGAAGAAAAACTATCGCAGAGACAATTTATACATTTCCATGGGTTTGTTTGCCATTCATTACAGTTCAGCGTTAAATTTGCTTTACTTGTTATTTATGATTGAGACAGCAAGCGTGTGAAACAATCACCTGAGTTTAGAGCTAGAGTAGCTTATAATGTTGGAGGTGGGAGCAATTATACACACTGAATGTTTTGCAGATATCCAGAATCAGAGGGATGCAGCTCATTTACAAAGAGACAGTGACAGAGGGATCAGACTTACAAGAGTCATGTATTTGTCTTCTCAGCACCATATTTTTGAAAGTTGGATGAAATGCAAATTAAGTAAGCATCAGAGGGAGCATACGAAATAAAATAAAAAAATATATATATAAAAAAACAGTTTGGACTAAAAATGGCCATTGAGCTCCTGGAGGTGTTGTGGTGCAGACAGGAATGCTGCAAGGCCTGAAGGCTAACAGCACAGTCTGCACAGTGCACAATGTGTTAGTGCCTGGTGAATTTTGATTACTCTCTCTCCATTATCTTACTTGTCATTGTCAATCATTTGTCCTTTTTTCCACTTCATTTCCCCCACATTATCTTTCTCTTCCACTCCATAATCCATTATTCATACTTTCTGAGATTTACATCGTACTCTCCTTTGTGTTCCCAATTTTTTTCTTTCACTCGAGATGGGTAACAGATTGATGAACATTTCCAATTAAATGTTCTCTTTTTATTTATCTATTTTAACTACAGACTTGAGACTTGGTGCTGGCATGCTCTTCATGAATATATGTCCCTTGTAGTCTTGTATTTCCGAGCAAAGCTGGCACTCGCATTGCCACATCTGTCATAGTGAGGCAGGACAACTTAACAGACTGTAGGTGTGGGAGTGCACACACACACACACACACACACACACACACACACACACACACACACACACACACACACACACACACACACACACACACACACACACACACACACACACACACACACACACACACACACACACACACACACACACACACACACACACACACACACACACACACACACACACGTTTAGGGTTCAAGTCGTTGCCAGTTAAACATCAGCTGCTTGAGCCCTCGTGATGGCCTTAGCAGCCCGCTGTAAACAGGGCCAGATGGCACCGTCCGCCTGGGAACACATGGCACCTCCTGACAGGGCCCTCCAAACGTCAGCGTCCCCTCTGCATTATCCAGCCATGTGAAATATAGAGAGCTCTCCCTCAAAATTAACACTTCAGTGTTCTTAATGAGATGGGGTATCTATGCAGGCTGTGGCAGTCGCCTCCGTCGGCATCCCGAGGTTCCGTCGTATTTTAGCCATCTCTATTGCATTCCAAACTTTATCAGTCCCACGCAGGCCAGTCTGCGTTGCTGCGAGGGCACAGTGTGATGCTATCAGAGGACGCGTTAACTGCTGCGTTAAGCTTTAATGAAGAATAGATTAGGACATTAGGATGCAAAGCACATACCATGCCCGCGCTGAGGGGAAGGCCTGATAAGAGCTTTTTTCTGCTGATCTCACACAAACAGGAATGGTCTCCAGGGAGCTGTTTTGGCCTGGCTCAATGTTTACAATGCCATTCATCACTGGGACAAGTTTTGTTTGCTGACAGGGTGTCACAAAGAGTTACACGCACGGACGCGGGTCTCATGCGCAAACATGCGTGTACACACTCAGACACACACAATCCCTCCTCTGTAAGGAAGTGATGCGTCTTGACCTTAACCCCAAAACACTCACCTACCCTTGAGATAAGCAGGAACAGGTTCAAGTCTCTCTCTTTGTCCCCTAATTAAGTTTCAGAAGTTCCCTTGACCTGGATTTTACACTTGAAACCCTTCACCCTTATTCCCTGTTCAGATACAGAATCACAACAGCGGATATGGCAAACCCCAGCTCCATGTGCTTTTGGAAACATTATTTGCACATACACCCAAAAAAAGCTACATTTAAAATGAAAGAGCTTAAGATACAAGACATTTTGAATGACAAAAATTAAACATGCATATATTATCAGAGCCCTTTATTGGACATAGATGGGGCTTTTCCTGTTCAGCTCTGGCATCACATTCTGGGCTTCTCCATAGTAACCAATGCTATCAATATTACTTCAAAGCACTGCAAACAAATTACCCAAACCATTTATTTTCAATCATTTTCCTCCATGGCAATAAAGGCCAAACTATATCAGACCCATCCCAAAGTAATTTCTTCTCATCTAGGTCCATCATCATTTCAGCCTCCTGTGTTTTCTGCTTTCAAATGTCAAAGGTCACTCTGCACCTTTTCAGAGCTGCTCCAATTCGACTGGGACTCACTTCAGTCCGGAAGCATACACACATTCTACCAGTGAATGATGACATACATCAATAGCTGTCCATTACTCACTAATGATCTTGACAGAGCATTAGTTGGAAGGTATGCCAGCTTATGGGTGGAGAT
The DNA here is from genome assembly GCF_949606895.1 of Notothenia rossii. NCBI lineage: Eukaryota > Metazoa > Chordata > Actinopteri > Perciformes > Nototheniidae > Notothenia > Notothenia rossii. Next base: position 46,457,143 of record NC_136908.1, on the reverse strand, counting down.
AAAATAGGGAGAGAGAGAGAGAGGGCGGGGGGGATATAGACTGACGCCGAGCGAGTGTGTGAAGAGGACATAATATACGAGATGGTGTGGACTGTTGCACCTTTCATCATCTCCTCTATAAAGTCCAGCCAGTCATGAAATGAGGATGTTAAAATCCTACAGCAAACACAACCATCAAACTGTACAGCTAGCTCCCGGACAGCTAACACTTCTGTACAGTTGACTGCAGCGCTGATTGGCCCACAATTCAAACAAGACTTGCAAATCCAAATATTACAAACATGAGGATTATCCACAAGGTAGTCGTAGAAAAAGAAAGTGAAACGAAATAGGCATCCAAATCCTGTCAAGATTGTCAGTATATTAAGATGTCAGTTTTGATATCATGCAGATTTAAGCTTCATGAGATGCAAAGGAAAAGGTTTCCTACTCATTCCGTGTTAGGGCCACAGCACAATACAAGACGAAGCAATGTATACATTTTTTTTGGACAAACTAATCCATATCATTTTATTCATTAGTTGCCAGCTCATAGTCCTGTTGTGAACCTGGAAATGTACCCCAAACATTTCATGTTAGAAATGTATAGTAGGGGTCTCTAGGGCATCTGACGGATGCTAAGTCTCATATGTTGGGTAATTTGCACAATTAGCATAACGTGCATTAATTACCATTATAGCCTATTTTGACAATAGTAGAACAAATTGCTTGGCCGATTCGGACATTTTCTGGTTAGAACTGCTATTGTTGATCCTTAAATTGTCAGAAACTGATTCAGCATCCTCAATAACCCCCGAAATCAAATTGAGGTGGGGAGATGGCGTATAGCAGGGCTTCCCAAACTCCGGACCAAGGTCCGGATCCGGACCGAACGGCAAATCAATCCAGACCGAACCCTGTGTCCCATTATAAAAAATAAAAAAATTGAATTGAATTTCTTATTCTGATGTGGACCTATTATAATATATTGGAAAAATATATTGTAGGGCCTATACCTATACAAAACATGTCTGTGAAGTTTTTTGCTTAAAATACCAAACAGATCACCCACTGTAGCCATGCCTCATACTGCTCAGCCTCAAACCCCTCTTTTGAAGCCCTGTTAGAGAAACACGGATTTTGGGTCCTTAGCTTAAATTTTTTTTTTTTTTTTAAAGAGGAGGCGGAGCTAATGCTTGATCAGAATTCTACCGGAGATAAAGTTAAATTCTTCTGTGATAAAACGCCATCTTATTCTAAACCACATCAAAGATTATTTCTGAAACAGTACGGATCTCACATGTTTTTTCTCTTGCGGGTTTATCACGAGGTGAGTTCTTTTTTTATTTCCTGCTTTTTAAACACATGTGCTCTCCAGTACAGGTTAGCTCTGAGTGTTAGCGAGGCTTGCTAATGTACACAAAGACGAGATTACGTCCAAAACACGTCAGGCATTGTTTCTGATAGCTATTTTCTGTGGGTCCGCTGCCTATTTGACGTCAGATCGGCAGCAAATCTGTATCCGCTCGTTGTACCCCTGTTTTTAAAAGATTTGGGTACGGAGAAAAAGAATGTGTGTGTGTATACAGGGGGGCTGTTTGCTGACAGGCAAGCGCTTGGACCAGAAGGGGGCCCCCAAATAAAGTAGATTTATCCAATCCAATCCAACTTTATTTATATAGCACTTTAAAACATGCTGTACAGAGAGATACATAAAATATAAAATCACACAGCTCAGCTCACAAAACATAAAATAAATAAATACATTTAAAATAAAAGATACAAACACAAAACAAACCAGAATAAACGTAACAATTTCTAAATTAAAAAAAAATTAAAAAAAATAACGATTAAGAAGGTCCACAGCAACGACAACATACAACAACATGTCGGGAAAACCCCCTCCATGCATAGCGCGGCGAAACTGCTTCTGAAACTGGGGGGGGGGGACTTTGCTGGGGGGGACTTTGCTGGCATTTATCCGGACCATTGACCTTGTATAAAATTCACAAATGGACCTTTAACAAAAACGTTTGAGTACCCCTGGCGTATAGGGTGTACACACGGAGCCGTTTGACCCCCCAGAGCGTTCCGTCCGCAGATCTACCCACCTTGGGACCCGTTACCGTTTGAGGGCTCCGTTTCCCCGGTTCTGTTACGGCCTCGTGTGGACAAACCGTCCATACAATAGAGAACTGTAACAGATACAACCTGTTTCGTGTCCGTGTGGACGGGGCCTAAGACTTTGCCAATGCTCGCGATTAAATATTTCATCATCGGGGAAGTGTCATAGTGTAAAGCGACACTGAAAGCTAATATCCTTAAACAACACAAAAAGTTATTCTGTTTTAAATTTAAACCATTCCCAAACTTCATTACCTACCCAAAAGGAATGTACGTGACATTTACATTCCAGTGTGATTCATCTTCACAGTTTTGTACTGAGATACAAAATAAAACTTGTGAGAAAAGGTCAGTGTCTCTGGATGTGGAGCGTGTGCATGTGTGCAGTGGGTAAGTGGGATTTATGGAGACAGTAAACCCACGGATGCTTGTCGATGCTGCAACCACACACACACACACACACACACACACACACACACACACACACACACACACACACACACACACACACACACACACACACACACACACACACACACACACACACACACACACACACACACACACACACACACACACACACACACACACACACACACACACACACACACACACACACACACACACACACACACACACACACACACACACACACACACCCCTGGTTTACTGCAATGCGCCAGCAGTGGTTAGCACATAAGCACTAGGAGACAAAAGCAAGTCAGAAAGAGGAAATATAGTCAGAGCTACAGAGACTCATTGGTAGTCCACTGCTATGGACTTTCTCCTTCCTCTTCATTGATTCTTCAGATACATTTTTTTAATACACCCTCATCAATAGCACTGGTGGTCTGACAAATGCATTTTTCAAACATTTGCGAGTCAATAGTCATTTAGTCTGCATCTTTGTCCCTTGAGTAAAGGGTCTCGATCAATTGAGGTGATGAAAATTCAAATATATCAGAAACAGGAACGAAGCGGGGCACTCCTCTGTATCCAGTTGAGCACAGTATAAGCGGCTGTATGAAAAACCAATATGTACTGCTATCTCTTTCAATGCAAGATCAGTTAGAGCTGTGTTTGGGGCGGAAGAGCCTCAGCTAGCCGGCCTAGGCATTGTTAAAGCATCAGAGAGTCAATAGACTATCAGACACATATTCTTCAGTTCAGGGACGTGCATAGGCATTTGGAGGGGCTATAGCTCTAAACTAGAAAAAGGGCCTCCCCCCCGAATTCTCTTTTAATATAGTCTGACCATTGTAACTGATATGCAGACAAACTGATGAAATAGGGCTTCTAACTAATTCCCTTAAATAAACTCACTCAATACACATTATTCTTATCATTCTTTATGAGCACAGTAACGGTAAGGTATCTAATTACTTATGTATTTAGTATTCCATAACTTAATAACAGAGATGGTCAAACTGAAGTGGAGACATGGCAGAAATCCTGCAATGAAGTGGGACAGGGAACTGTTATCCTGTGAGAGGGCGATCAAGAGAAGAGAGAGAGGGTGAGGGAGTTTACAGATGGAAAGACACAGAAAGAAAGAAGCACACTAACAAGTGTATGTAGGTGTTTTATTGTAAATAACCGACGGTGTCAAGAGGAAGTAAAGTCTTTAACTTTCATGAGAATATTCAAAATCAATTTTCCAAAATCCGACACTAGAGGTGGTCTCAACGCACCGGCACCACAGTGTAATACATATTATATATAATACGTAACATGTGTAATCACACACTTAGCGTTATAGAACATAAATAATAAAAACGTACCTGTACTTTTGTGGTCATACTGTGGAATGAGTTCACACTGAAACGAGATCTTCATTCAACATTTCGTGGGGAATTACATATAAGAAGAAGGAGAAGAAGAAGACGAATTAAAATAAGTAGTAGAAGAAGAATGAAACTCTAAATCAGGGGTCCCCAAACTTTTTTCTCTGGGGGCCACATTATCGTTCCTGACTGTGATGAGGGGCCGGGATCGATCATGTGGGCTGTATACTAGGCCACTGCCTGTTATAGCCATAATTTCTAGCACAAAATAGTTCATCATTACAAGTGATTTGCAAAAGAAGTGAGTACTTCACATGTTTTTCAATTTGAAATACCACAGGTATTCCTTTTATTTTCTAATAACAACCATGTAAAAATAGCAAGGAAAGGTTAGAAAAACATGGTGATTGACAGTTTATGAGTGATACAATAGAAATGGTAGGCCTATATTACAGTGAGATGAGAAATCATCAAGACAAGAAACTTGGTGAACAATATATCAACTAACCAACTCTTATTTGTATATTCAGGTGAGATTTGTTTTGTTCAAGGTGAAAATGCAATGAGCACCCAAACACTTTTACAGCACAATTATCATCCCTTTGAAATAGGAGATTGAGATGAGGGGCAGTGCATAAAGAGGAGAAAGAGGAGAGAGAGGAGAGAGAGGAGAGAGAGGGAGAGAGAGAGACAACGATGGAGAGGCAGATGCTGAGAGAAGAGATTGGGAGGAGAGACTGAGCAGTAAACCCTCGGCAGGTTAAACTAGAAGAGAGTAACAGAATGGGAAGTCAGCAATATGTGCAGTAGGTGAACTGAATTGGTACTTGTAGCCAGGGTGGAAGGAAGGATGGATGGGCAGTGATCTTTGAGGTCAGCAGTTGCAGTCCCCTCTCTTGCTGCCTGGAAACCTGGCATAAAGGGATGACATTGGACACATTCAGTAAATTACATAAATATGCTGCCTGTTGTTCCTTGTGATGTGATTTTACAAATACAGTGTAGCATTATTCATTAAAATTCATTAAAAACATTAATCATATTTCATCAAAAAATCATAGTTCATGTTTACAGCCATATAAAATTGTAATAGTTAAAATCAGTATATTTACCATATCAGTGTGAACTGTGTGCTTGCTTCTGGCTGGTGAGAAGTTCGATGTCTGGGTGTAGCCTAGTGGTTGCCAGTCTCAAAGTTTGATGCAAATGTTCATCTGAGAGTCTGTTCCTCGTTGGATTTTTTATTTGCTTCATGCGGGAAAACGTCTGCTCGCAGGTGTAGGTGCTGCCAAAAACGGTACACATCTTCAGAGCATGTTGTTTAATGTTTGGGTAAGTGCCCTCTGGTAGCTCAGCATAGAACTCAAGGAGGTGGTCAGGCTTGAATGCGTCTTTAAGGACATCACAATTCTGCAGCTCGGCTAGTTCAAACTGAAGAGAGGGAAGTGCGTCGTCAATGTCAGCAGCAAAGGGGTTCTGGAACAGACTTATGTCTTTGTTGTTGACATGAAGCTCGCGGAAGCGCACACTGAACTCTCGCTGCAGCATCTCCAGGGCATCTTTGCACTTCGCGACTGGGAAAGGGGCGGCTGGTTTCTCGGCGCAGTAGCTTTGGGTGGCAGGGAGATGTGTGAAGTCCAGCTTTTGGACCTGTCGCACAAGGAGCTGCAGTTTGACCTCGAATGCTTTTATGTGGGAATACATGTCGCTGATGAGATTCCCTTTGCCTTGGAGCTGTAGGTTGAGGTGGTTCAACAGTTCAGTCACATCAGTTAAAAACGCGAGGTCCCATTTCCACTCCGGGTCGGTCAGCTCCCGTACCGTTTCACCTTTAGACTGGAGGAAGGTGTTGATTTCGGGCAGCAGGTCGTAGACACGGCGCAATACTTTGCCTCGACTTAACCACCGGATTTCGGTGTAGTACAGCACATCCTGGTGAGCAGACCCCAGCTCGGAGAGAAAGGCCTGGAACTGCCTGTGTTTCAGCCCATTTTTCCGGATGTAGTTGACACAGTGCACAACCACCTTCATCACAGACGCCCACTTCAAAACTTTGCAGCACAGCGCTTGCTGGTGAATCAGGCAGTGGACTTGAATCGGTGGGGCGAGACCTCGTTCCACGAACTCGCCGTTCAAGCGCCCTACTAGACCCCTCGTAGATCCGACCATGCTAGGCGCACCATCTGTAGTGACACTGGCAAAATTAGCCCATTGCAGACCAAGTTCGCCCATTGTTTTGCACACTTCGACAAAAAGGTCTTCTCCAGTTGTTGTGCCTTTTAGGCTTCTCAGTGATGCCAGCTCCTCTGATACTTAAAAACGTGTGTTGACTCCACGAATAAAAATCAACAGTTGTGCCGTGTCCTGTACGTCATTACTTTCATCAATGGCTAAAGCAAAACACTTGAATTCTGCGGCTCTCTCTCTCAGTTGGTCAAACACGTTTCCCCCCATCTCCTCAATTTGTCTCGTCATCGTTTGTGCTGAGAGACTCACCCCACGGAAGGCATCTGTCTTCTCGGGACACACCTCCTCGGCCACAGCCAGCATCATGGCCTTCCCGAATTCTCCGTCTGTGAACGGCTTGCCGTGGGTAGCCAGTAGGTTAGCTACTTTGTAGCTAGCTCGGACAGCAGCCAGGTTGACCCGGGATTGACGAAGGAAGGCATCCTGTTGAACAGCTAGTCCGCCTTTCAGACGCCGAACCTTATCATCTCTCGCTAGCCCGCTCAAGCTAGCATACTCTCTGTGCCGGGTTTCGTGATGGCGGCGAAGGTTGAATTCTTTAAACACGGCCACATTTTCTTTACATATAATACAAATGGCACGGTCCTTCCATGGAACAAAAAAATAATCCTTGGTCCATTGTTCTTTAAAAACCCGACACTCTCTGTCAATTTTCCTCACTTTACTGCACGCCATTACACTGCTGTTCAACTGTAGCATAATATTTTCTGCGCATGACTTCGATCAGCTTGTAAGGTGGCGGAAATTCGGTCATAAACATACGTCATATAAATAATACAGACACACATATTAAATTATATAAAATATAAATGGTTAATCAAAAAATATTTTAGTGTTAAAAAAACAAGATGCAAATGTAACAGATGTCAACCAGAACGTTACATAACGTTGCTTTTAAAGCGTGATAGAGGCGCTGGCGATCTGATTGACAGTTCCACTGTTTGGCTCATGGCCACTACCAGAGCCGCTCTGGCCACTACATACTGACGGCCTCGAGTTCTAATCTCAGGTGACGGAATGAACAGCGATTACCGCCCTCGTTTGGAGAGTCATGTTATTATTTCACAAAACAAGTTGGACAACTAAAATAAAATATTTTTAAAAATATTTTATATATTTTTTTTTTTTCTTCTTTGGGCCAGTTCAAATGGTGAGGTGCAGAGAGGTGGAGGGCCGGTCAAAGGGGCATGGCGGGCCGTATGCGGCCCGCGGGCCGTAGTCTGGGGAACCCTGCTCTAAATGCTAACGCTAAGGCTACAATAATTGTATTGCTGCGAACGAGCACCATGCCATTGAAACATCAACTTTGTCACAATCGTATTCCACCTTGCTATGTGTTTATAAAGCATATTTTAAAACGGGGACATTTCCGGGGACAGATTGAGCCAGGCAGGCCTTTGGTGTGATCACCATATGAGGCCGGAGGGCTTTCCTTTGTTTCCAGCTGTAAGATTGTAAACAAAGTCACGTGACTGGGGGCAGATGACAGCGCTGACAAAGTGTGTTTCCCGCAGCGAGACACTACAATACTAATTGTGGGCTTATCGTGTTGATTCGAACACAACAGAAACCGTCTCTCCAGAGGGGCAGGTCAGCCAAAAAGGGCAAACGGGCCGTTGCCCGGGCAACATTAGCCCGTACCTGTGCACGTCCCTGCTTCTGTTGGGTTAAGAGCATGACGCTGCTAGAAACAGATAAGATGATGTGAAGGGTGAGAGAGGGGTTACAGGGGGGCTGCTCAACAACTCTAATGTTCATCAGAGATTCTATGAAACATGCGTTTTAGCATAGCATGATACATGTGTCCACAAAACATTAATAGAATCCAGCATGAGTTTGAAGGCTTAGCAGACACCCAAACATTGCTCTGGGGTTATTAATACTATCAGGATTGTACAACTCCGGAAAGCTGCAATCATTATATCTTTCATTGTATAGACAATACGAGGTAAACAGTGAGAATACAACTTTGAATATGACTGCACACAGTATGGTATGAAGCTTGAACACAATAGAGCCATTTTATTTGTAAGAATAACACGGTTCCATTTTCCGATGCAGAATATAGCAAAAAATACTCTTAAATTAAAAATGGCCTGTCTTGTCAGATTAACACTCAAACCTCAAATTGGACATTACTGATTGTAATTTAGCTTGATAAATACACATATCAAATCATTTGAAATATCAAAATTATTATTTTTCTGTTGATCCACTAACTGATTAACTGAATAGTCGTTTCAATACTTGTTTTTTTTTGGCTTCAAGCTCCTATCCATCAGACTTGTACAAAAACATTTGGCCGAATCTACTTCTTATCCATAACCTTAATTGGTTCTTGGGGTGCAAAAGAGAACACCTGCAGTGTGTGAAAGTTGTTCCGCTTCCCTCATTGTAGATCCATTCTGCCATACTGCTACCATTACCTCTGAAAACTCTGGGACAATTAGAACCCATGGAGACCTAATTACAGCCCGGACCAAGGCTCCAGTTCTTCTAATAGAGCAGCAGAGCGCGTCCCCCGGGCAGAATCTTCTTGCCCGTTAATTATGCCATTGCCATTATTCTATCATTGCAGACTGACAGAGAGGGCCGAAGCTCAGCCTGACCTCCAGGACCCAGACAGCGCAGAGAAGAGATCCCCGGCAGAGCCACGCAGCCCTGGATGACTCTGTGACTCTCCGGCTGCTCCCTCTCCACCTCTTCCTCTACCTCTCACCAACCAACAGTGAACAATTTGAATAATGAGATATTGGCTCTGGTTCAAACTAAGCGTGTACACTCTCCACAGTCGTAATCTACCCTCCGTGCTCTTGCCTAATAAATGTGGTTACTTGCAGACGACAGCAGTTGGTTTTACAGATGCTGATTATGAATATGAATGATAATGGGGTTGAGGAGGGGGCAGAGAAGGGCTTTATAGCCTCTGCAAAGTCTTACGCAAGAGAAGTGCTGGCCCTGCAGTCTGAAGGATCGGCTCTAAAGTTTGACTTGCAATGTGACTACAGAGACACACCATTCAGAACTCAAAATAGATTTAAGGAATTAAAGGCAGTTCGATTCAAATACAAGACTTAGATTGCATGTGTTTTACAACATACTCTTGACCCCAGTGATCTCAAACATCCCAGAACTGGTTTGCTTATTGGGGGCATTGCAAAGTGTAAAAGACCCAGAGCAGTCATTCACTTCAAATTTCAATGAAATGCACTGCTATTTGTAATGTTTGTGCTGTAGCAAACCATACAGACACAATGCAGGGACTACTGTTTGTATAAGGACCACAAGAAAAAGAAAAGAGATGGCCATAGTGTGCTTTGTGTGTTAACAGCACCTTTCACTCAAATATTATGATATTCACTGCCACTATCAGACTCATTATAATTACAATAACTTGTAAGAACTGAGAACCGAACATACATTGTATTTTTCAGGTTTGAGAAATCAGTGCAACATTTCTGGATGTTCACTACCTGTTTTGTGAATGGATTGGTTAGTTTTCAGAATGTACTTGAACTTCCTCACATTAAAATATAGGGAAACATTTCGATTTGTATAGGTTATTATGCAATAGCTTTAATGATCCGGCCCACTTGAGTTTGGCTGTATTTGGCCCATGAACCAAAATGAGTTTGACACCCCTGCCCTTGATCATCCATCATAAATCACTACACCAGACACACCGCAGGCCATTTATGACAAAGCACACACATCTCCGCTTTCTTCCTGCTCCCAGAGAGAGTGATGTCACTCAAAGACTATAATGGACCTCTAATGAACTCCAAATCCCAAGCCAGTATATTTACACTGCATTATCGCTTCCTGACCCTTGACCTCCCAGTGGAGTAGAGTGGAGAGCCCTTCTGTCTGCACAGCTCATTCAGTCATTATGCATTGACACAGACTGCATAGCGGGGTGCTGGAAGAGTGGGTATTATATAAATAATAGACTGTAATAGACCATAGCAATACATACTTCCAACGATGGGTTAACTGCAGGAGTCTGTACTTTTTATAGTGTAGACTCTTAAAAGGACCTCCACTCACACTAGTATAACATTGTAGCCAGAGTTTAGAGGTAATTTATAATGCATGTGCCATAGGCCTTAGAGGGGCAGGGAATAGAGGAGTACAGCAATTCTGTGATGTTTATTTTAAACATCACAGAATTGCTGTACCTTTCTCTCTCTTACTCACATAGAGCCTGAAAAAACAAGATCCTTCAGAGAGGAATCACCTTCTCTCCTAAATCCTGGCGTCCAAAAACACTTCTTCAATACATTTCCTTATCAAAGCCAGAGAAGAATAACCTGTGCCCACATGATTTACTCTTAATGTGCCTTGAGTTGTGCCCTGGCCAGAGAGAAATGGAAGGGAAAGGGTGAAGAATGGGAGACAGAGTTCAACTAATTGCCTGATGATGGAATTTTAGTGTCTCCTTCATTATAAAGCAGCTTCTAAGTGTTATTGATCTCAGGCGGGGTGTCTCAGAGTCATGTGGTATTAGAAAGCCCAACTGCCTCTGAGGCCCTGCATTATTCAACAGGCATTCTGACACAGGGCCTACCAATTCCTCTCGGGTGGCCTGGGAGCTGCCTGCCACACACACACACACACACACACACACACACACACACACACACACACACACACACACACACACACACACACACACACACACACACACACACACACACACACACACACACACACACACACACACACACACACACACACACACACACACACACACACACACACACACACACACACACACACACACACACACACACACACACACACACACACACACACACACACACACACACACACACACACATTCCCCCTGACTGGAGGTTGCAGATTGTTGTTTTGCTCTCTGATCGACCTCACACTCCACTGAGGGGTTAATCTATCATGAACTGACTGATGCCACTGTCTGCTTCTATTCCCAACAAGTCATTTGTGGACACAAACCTTTCCCGGCAAACACACTGCAGACAGCATCCACGAACAGAGAGCGTGGAGGAAGTGATGAGGAGGCAAACGGGATAAAAGGATGATGATGTCTCTGAAACTGTACATGTACCTGGTATTGATAAGGATCAAGTTCATATGTCTGGGATTACATTCTACATTCATGCTAGGTGTCTTTGATCATCTTCTGTGCAACTGATTTAGACAGGAACAATATTTATTTGTGTTTTTGGACATTCAGGCATTGTTATAGATATACTGTAATGTTGGTCTTTCAATAGATGAAAATTACAACGTTATTAATTGTATATGTATCCTTTGTAGACAGAATCTTGACAAGCTTAAATACAGTCTATAGAAACTTGACTCTGAAACAATAAATCACTTTCAGTGTCTCTCTTAATTGCTTTAAAAGGCAAAGATAGAAAGGAAAACGTTGCCCTCCTCAAACAGGAATCAATCAGGAGGAAACTTAATAAAACAAACCTGATTGAAGGAAAAGATTCATAAAAAGCTTGTCGATCTTAATTTTCAAAACAATAAGAGACAGCTTAGCATTGCAGGTGATTGTTACTACTGCGGTTGATTTAAAAATATTCCCTTGAGGACACAACCAGGACATGTGCACAACAAAAGCACATCTGATCCATATGTCCATTCGTCATTGTTTAGCCCTGGCTTCTGGTAAAAGGGGCTTAGTCTCATATAATGTATCTTTGTTTTCACTGATTGCAATTATCTAGCAGATCGATGGGTGTTATCAATACCTTACAGCAATTAACATTTAATATCCTTCCACAGCCACTTACTCCATTAATGGCTGATTGATTATGCGAGGCCTGGGAGCCCCGCGGCTGGGAATGGCATGGATCTATTCAGTCTGTCTGTCAAAGTGAAGGCGGGTTGCTCTGCTGCAGAACCTCTGACTTCAGCTAATACCCTGTCGATATGAGGTTACTTCCACCAAAGAGGACAAATACAAGAAATCCAGGAATTTATTTTGTTCGCACCCTGTCTCTTTCTCTCATGCATCCACTTTATTTTTCCATCCCTCTTCTGTTCTCTTCCCTCTGGACTGTTACCACAGTAAGTTTTGCTTGCATTTCCCCCTCATATCTGCCACCACTCTGAACACCCTCCCTTCCTCCCCTGCAGTTCTTGGTAATCACATCAGCAGTTATGTATTTTCGGAGCAAGAAGGCACTGCTTTCCATTTCAATCAAATTCAGGCCTTTCAGAAGAACCCATAATGCAATCGTTTCCGTACAAAATTCAGTCCCAATTTAAGCCCTATAGACTGCAGATGACTGATAAACGCAGCACTCTACGTCACTCTCCTCCTTGTGGCTGTACTTTGCTGCAGTGCATTGTCATAAATAAGAGCGAAGTCTGTGCTCTCACTTTGGGAATAGTACAAGCCAACTTTAAATTGGCAGTAAAGGTGGACAGGGCAAGAAAGAAGGTGAAGAAATGCAGAAGTTAGGAACCTTGACAGGTGGGACATGGCTAAAGAAATGTAATTGGAAGACAGGACAAGTCTCAGCTGGGTGTACACGCAGGGCCCAGAAACAGGCTCTCCATTAACGAGTGAGGGGGATAGTGGACTGCTTGGGAGAAGGAGATTGGGAAGGTTTCGCTTAATAAACACTTTGTTTTCTGCTGACGATCAGAGGGGCAGAGCGAGGGATACATCGACAGATCGATAGACTGATTTGTTCCGGGCTCTCCATGTTCATCAGAGCCATACTTGTCCCTTGGGGAGTGGATGGACTCAAGAAAAGAAGAAGGGATGGAGAGAAGGAGGAGGGGGGATTGGAAGGAAAACAGCATGAGAGTCAAAGAGTCAGGAAAGCAGACAGACGGATGATGATGGGGAGCAGTAATGGATGAAGAAAATAGCGATGTGTGGGAGGGAAAGAGACTGTGGGTGTTTCTCAATGTCGAGGAGGCTTGCTTGGTAGCACATGTACCTCCGAGTGCGTTCCTTCAGAAGCGAGGCAAGAATACCTCCTAGCCTCGGAAAACAAAGAATTGAACAGGCTAGCAAGTGTGCGTCATATGAGAGGCCCCGCCTTACATTTTCCGCCAAAGATTTGGGAAATTGTTCCGTGCGCAAGGCATTGTGGGGATTTTAAGACCGCTGAGTCTACACATGTGCAGCCTCGAAATTTCCCGCAACGAAGTACGCCGGCCTGGGTAGAATTCCAAGTATCCTGGACATTGGAACAGTCCTTCGGTGAGACTCGATGACGTAGTATCCTTGAAATAGTGGCTCTGGAGCAGCCTTCCTCGACATTGAGAAACACCCTGTGAATGCTGAGAAGGAGTGGGAGAGGATTGGGATATAGTCCATGGGCCAGACCAAATATCGGTACCACCCGAGGTGGCAAAACATTTGTGGTACCATTTTGTTCATAGGGTCCATATAAGTACATTAAGCCATGATAGACTTTCCAACTGAGTAGCTTAGCGGAGTTACGCTACCCCATTATTGATCAAATAACGCATTTTGTCACTTACAAAGTTTGGCGGTATGTTCTGTGTTTGTCCCTGCTATGTGGAAAATGGTAATGAAACTTGCCTGAATGAATATTATATAAGCTTTGTATGTTCTATTTGGAATATATTTTCAGATTTTTGGGGAAGAAGCTCATTTTGTTGCTTTTCAGATAATGTTATTGGAGCCGCATGTTATTGCCATTTTACATGTTATCGGACACTGCGTCTGATGTACCGGTATGTAGACATACATTTTTAGTTAAGATGTATATTTAAGATTAAGTTAATGTTTCAAAGTGATGAAACGTTCTGCCTTCTTATAGAGCAAGAATGCAGACTCGTGCTCCGGAGTGATCACATGAGAAATGAATCATGTAATGAAACTATTATCAACAGAGACGTACTACAAACAGAATGTATATTTTATTGCATTACTTAAGTGTAAAGACTCTATATACAGGACTGTCTCAGAAAATTAGAATATTGTGATAAAGTTCTTTATTTTCTGTAATGCAATTAAAAAAACAAAAATGTCATACATTCTGGATTCATTACAAATCAACTGAAATATTGCAAGCCTTTTATTATTTTAATATTGCTGATTATGGCATACAGCTTAAGAAAACTCAAATATCCTATCTCTAAATATTAGAATATCATGAAAAAGTATATTAGTAGGGTGTTCAACGAATCACTTGAATCGTCTAATTAACTCGAAACACCTGCAAGGGTTTCCTGAGCCTTGAAAAACACTCAGCTTGGTTCAGTAAACTAAATCACAAGTATGGGGAAGACTGCTGATCTGACTGCTGTCCAGAGGACCGTCATTGACACCCTCCATCAGGAGGGTAAGACACAAAAAGAAATTTCTCAAAGAGCAAGCTGTTCACAGAGTGCAGTTTCAAAGCACATCCACAAAAAGTCTGTTGGAAGGGGGAAATGTGGCAGGAAACGCTGCACAACCAAGAGAGATGACCGCAGCCTTAACAGCATTGTGAAGAAGAGTCGCTTCCAGAATTTGGGGGAGCTTCAAAGACAGTGGACTGAAGCTGGAGTCCAGGTATCAAAAGTCACTGTTCACAGACGTGTCCGGGAAATGGGCTACAATAGCCGTATTCCCATGGTCAAGCCACTTCTGAACTCAAGACAACGGAAGAGGCGTCTGACTTGGGCTAAGGAAAAGAAGCACTGGACAGTTGCACAGTGGTCCAAAGTCCTCTTTTCAGACGAAAGCAAGTTTTGTATTTCATTTGGAAGTCAAGGCGCCAGAGTCTGGAGAAAGGCTGGAGAGGAGCAAAATCCAAGTTGCTTGAAATCCAGTGTGAAGTTCCCACAGTCAGCGATGGTTTGGGGAGCCATGTCAGCTGCTGGTGTTGGTCCACTGTGTTTCATCAAGCCCAGAGTAAATGCAGCTGTGTACCAAGAGATTTTAGAGCACTACATGCTTCCGTCTGCTGAAAAGCTCTATGGAGATGAGGAATTCATTTTCCAGCATGATCTGGCACCTGCCCACAGTGCCAAAACCACCAGTAACTGGTGTACTGACCATGGCATTACTGTCCTCGATTGGCCTGCAAATTCCCCTGACCTGAACCCCATAGAGAATATGTGGGGTATTGTGAAGAAGAAGCTGAAAGACACCAGACCCAACAATGCTAATGAGCTAAAGGCCGCTATTGAAGCATCCTGGGCATCCATAACACCTCAGCAATGCCACAGGCTGATTGCCTCCATGCCACGCCGCATTGATGCAGTAATCCGTGCAAAAGGATTCCCAACCAAGTACTGAGTGCATTAATGGACATTTTCAAATGTTTGATTGTGTTTTGCCTTTATAAATCTTTTTTTTTTACTTGGTCTGAGGAACTATTCTAATTTTTTGAGATAGGATTTTTGAGTTTTCTTAAGCTGTATGCCATAATCAGCAATATTAAAATAATAAAAGGCTTGCAATATTTCAGTTGATTTGTAATGAATCCAGAATGTATGACATTTTTTTTTTTTTTTTTTTTTAATTGCATTACAGAAAATAAAGAACTTTATCACAATATTCTAATTTTCTGAGACAGTCCTGTATATAAGATAATACATGAACAATCATAAAATCCCCACGTTGCTTTGGTGTATTTGCAGGTTCCATACTGTACACTGCTACTGTCACTAGCAACTAACTGAAAATGGACTCAGTCCCAGAGGCAGGAACCAGCGGTACGGCACCAAAGCGGCCACGCCTGGAGTGCCTCATCCATTGCACATCTCAAGATGAAGACTCAACCCTGGTATCACCAAAAGACATTGGTTCCTGCAGAAATCAGACAGCATGCACCGATCTTAGACATTGCAAAGGACTTGCCAGATGATGTCATACCACCTGTCACCTACCATAGGAAGTGCAGAAGCATCTTTACTATGAAAATGACCTTGATCCTATTATCACCAAGAAAGACAATAACCCTACATCAGAAGGATCAAGAAAGTCAGCTAGACAAACGCCACACCAATCAAGGGTATATAAGGAAGAATGCATCTTCTGTGAGAAAACCAACAAGTACTTGAAAGGCCTAGAGACAAGAGAGCCTTTGACCCAGTGTACTGAGCTCCGTGCAGATGATACAATCAGGACAGCTGCAACGAGGAAACTGGACAACAGAATCCTTGCCATTGTCAGCTGAGAACTGGTGGCTGCTGAAGGCCACTACCACAGGTCTTGCTACCTCCTGTACACCCAGGATGCAGCTCCTGTAGCAGCTAGCAGTGTGCCAGATGGAGAGGACATTAACGAGACCAATGATGATGGTGTGCAGTATGATGCCGCAGAGAAACAGTCATACAGTGAACTATTCTCATTTATCAGAGAGGAACTGTTTCTCAACCCTGCTGTGGTCCCACTGATTGACTTCACAGCTAGACTGGTCTCACGTATGAATGGTCTCGGTATAACCAAGGTGAAACCATCCACAAAGAAACATATCCGCCGGAAGCTGGAGAGTAAATTTGGAGAAGCACTCCACATCATTCAGAACGATAAGGGCAAAGTACTCCTTTATCCAGGCAACCTCTCCTTGTGTAAGCTTGCGAAAGCACATCAAGAACTCCAGGCTGAGTTGCAGGTCATGAGGTCAGCAAAGACAGAGGACAGTATCAGCAAGGCAGCACTGAGGATGCGAGATGATGTCAAGAAGCAAGATGACGTCCAGGCATGGCCACCTCAAATATCCCAACTTCAGTGACCATGTTCCTGCACACATTGCTGACAGGCTCTACAGACTGTACACAACCATCCCAGAGAGTACAGAGGCTATGTAATTCTTTTGGCCAGGACTTGGTTTATGCAATTACCTGTGGCAAGACGAAGCCAACGAAGCACATCATACTGCCTGGTAGTATAGTTGACTTTGTCTAGTTGGCTAGACACTGCAGACATGTACATGTAACTATGTTATGCAGTTCCATGTTTTATGTTTTTTTTTTTTCAAGTAATAATAATTTTATTTGGCTAAAATATTGTCCAAGTTACTTTAGAATGACCTGTCTAACAAAACAACACCATAAGAACAATGCATTAGCCATTAAATGGTTGACTTCATGTTGGTATTTGAGTTATATGTACATTCAAGCCACATTTTACGCCTTCGAATTTGGCGCTTCGGGTCATTGTATTCAATAGCTGATTTCTATGACTAAGCTACCACTCTGGAATGTCTATCATACCAAAATATCATCTATAGATATATGCCACTTGAAAACAATTCACAAAAATGTGCCACCTTGGGTGGTACCGATAGGTGGAAATCCAGGTATGGGCCCATGGACTAATAGGCTGAGGGTCAAGTAGGAGGGTAAACAACATCAGAGATAGTAGGTAGGCTGGCTGTGTAGGCGACGAACAGGAAATCCCTGCAATCTCTGATGGATCATCACTCAAAAACCAGCCCAAATACAATTAGATACACAAGGTAGAGTAACGCACGTCACTCCTCCTTAACCAAGATGCAGGTTTGTCTAAGTTTCTTCAACATTTCTTTTAAAAATCAGTATTTCTCCACTGCCTGCTTATCCTTGCTCTTAGGGCAACTTTTTCGAGGAGAGATGATGAGAGGAGGTGGGGAACGGTGAGATAATAACATAGCAATTTTGTGTCTTCTCCACAAAAGCAAAAGAGGCCCTGGTGCATAATGGCTGCAAAGATTTCCGTTGCCATTACAGCATTGTTCGCTTTTGTTGGATTTGATGTCAGTCAAAAAGCTATAGCCCTGCAAATCACTGTGCCTGGAGGTTCTCTTGGCAGCAGAAAAGATGCCTTATTGCTCTACATGCAATTTGACTAATAATTGCACCGTTTATAATCGCTCCTGCCTCAACTCTCACCAATTAGCAATGGAATTACACCCAGAGAGGGATCATTTTAAAGGTCGTGAACCAACAGGAAATTGCAATGATCTTATCAGTGTATGATTACAATTTATTCAAAACAGGGTTCATTATGAGCCTTGTTTCTTAGAGCTTATTTATTCACGATAGGAAAACTTAGATCTAATCATCCTTTGATCGGTTTTGTGGTAGTGTATTTCAATGAAGAAGCACTACTTCAGCTTTATCTCATCAATAAGTTGTAAGTTACTCAACAGGTCACGATTTAGGGGGGACGTTTTTCTTTAGTTTGTTTAATATATCTCATCTTAAAATGTAGAGGTTCATCAGTTGGATCGTCATAATGGAGTAAAAATGCAAGTGGGGTACATCAGAAAGTAAAGGGGCGGTGATGGCGAACTCCATAGGGACTTGGCTTGGCAACTGGAAGGTCACCAGCTCAAGTCCTGGAGAGACCAAGTGCTACCGAGGTGTCCCTGAGCAAGGCACCGTTCCCTACACTGCTCCCCGGGCACCGTACATAATGGCAGCCCACTGCTCCTAACAGGATGGGTCAAATGCAGAGAAACCGTTTCGATGTTACATAGTACCTGTACTACGTAATGACAATAAGTTGAATCTTCTTCTTCTTCAGACAGTAAAGAGTACAACTTAAAAAAAATCAAGCAACAGGAAAACTTTCCAAAGTTTTCTATTAAGGCTGTCACTTTATTTTTCTTTGCCACCTGCTTCAATCATAAATTCCCTGGAGCTTTTCTCGATAAGGTGAGCAGCAAAAAATTAATATGATAATAGTAAAAAATACACAAAAGGCAAATCTGCCCACATAAATGAGAAACACAGCCAGGGGTGAGTAGATAAGGAGCAACACAAGAATGAAAAGCATAAAGGTGTAAATGTTCCACAGGTATAAATATGTATTCTGAACTTTCTCTGCTGGTGCATTGCTGTGGGTTTCCAGTTTCCTTCATGGAAAATAGCCCCAGATGCCATGTTTAAACCAATCACATTTGCCCCCAGGCAGGTGGTTTTTGATGCAGTGGAACAGTATAATCTCAGTCAATCCTTTTGTGTGACTGCTGGGGCTTTTGGGTCAAATATGAGGGGAGAAATCCCCAGGAAACAGCAGTCATAGCCTGTGGATACAAATATGCAGTAAACCTCTAAAAACTACCATTTGTGTCCAAGTTCATCAATGCAAATGTTGCCTGATTGTATCTAAAACACCTTTCTATATTCACATATGAAAGGCAACTTGCTTTTTGATAACATGATTTCACATGACTTGCGCCGTCATATTTTAGCAGCAACGGGAACTGTAAGATATCACGTTGTGGATTTAATTAAACAGCAAGTGTGGGCTGTTAACAGATGGATGGTAAAGTTATCAGGGAAGGGACTTATATTTGTTTGCTTTAAAATGCTTTCTATCCCGCTTTGTGGCCTTAACTATTTGACAAAAACAGAAAGGGCACGGAAAGATTTGTGAAGTTAATGTAGGATTCGAAAATGCACTGTGATGTGCACCTGATCAAGCAGAGGATGAAATGAGGGGTGGACGTGGACTGCAATAAAATCACATGTTACTCCAAAGACCAAAATTGATAAATGAGGGAGGTTTACAAGATAATAAAAACATGTGGCTGATTCCTTCCTACTTTAATTACCAAATCATTTTAATATACTATTTCACTTTCCAGTTGGACACTGTACATGCTTGTTAAATGAATCAAGAATGTCCGTGTAGATTATTAACAATTACAATTGCTTTTGTAAAAAACATCATGGAACATGAAACTCCACGTCCTATATCAGGGAAAAAATACCATACCACAGCTAGATCCATGCCCAAAAAAAGATATTGTTATTCTTTTATACACATGGGCGCGGGAAGGGGGGTGCTGAGGGCGCTGCAGCATCCCCTAGCGGCAGGCAGGGGGTGCGGAGCTCCCCTGTCTGAATTATTATTTGACGGTTATTGCTGCTCCCGCTGTGCATAATCTGTGTAATATGTAGCCAATAAATTCCACATTGTTGGTAAAATAATATTTTGGCCTGCCCCGAATGTTTTTTCTGTAGCCCCGGACAATTCTACCTCAATAATATAATACATTAACCGTGCTTTACGTGAACCTCATCAAGACACTAGAAAGGACGGCAGGACTGTAATTTCCCGTATTCAGTGAATGCAACAGAGGCAAGACACCAGACCAATCAGAGAGTTGCATGGAAATAAAAGTGTGCTTGTGTCATTCAAACTCGCGGCTCTGTGTCTGCGGAAATAGCGCATTTAGTGTGTGTGAGAGGGGGAGAGAGAGAGGGACCGGTGCCAGCAGCAGGGACCGTGTTGTTAGCATCTGGTTAGCTAGCTGCACTAACGGACATCCGGAGCTGTTTGTTCCACAACAAGCTGGAGGAGAGCTCTCCTCTCAGACTGAGAGGCTCAGGTGAGCTCAAGGACTCTCTGAGTGTTTAGATAGTTAACTTTAGTCTAAGTTATCTCAGTGGGTCTCAAACGGTTTGGTCAAAAATTATTCAAAAGATTATTTCCGCGGCACACCTTCATATGATCATTATAGTTATAAAAAAAATAAGAGAATAAAGGAAAAACAGTTATGAAATACTATATGGCAGTAAAACAAGAATACAGTTTGAAAGGGGAGTGATTTGTGAAATATCCATAAAGAAAAAGAACATCTGATTACAGTTGTGTTTCATCTTGTTGTTGAGAGATGTATCCATAGATCTCTTAATGTTGCTCTCAAAGTGCACCAGATTGATGCTTTTAACTTCAATATTTAAAAAAAATCTTCCCGGGGGAGCATCCCCCCGGACCCCCCTAGCGGAGGTGAGGTCCTCTCCCCACTCGTAAAAAATAGCACTTTACCCCTGCTGCCTATATGCCGTGAGCTGATTATCGAGCCTTCATTGTAACAGTCGCGGGTGTACTGTGTGTTTGCGTGTGGGGAGTTTTTTTGTGCGTGCTCTATAGTGCCCGTAATAGTGTTCACTGGAGTCCAGCACATCAGCACCCCCACTCAAAATACCTTCCCGCGCCTCTGTTTATACATGTTCACACATTCATTTACAGGATTTGCAAGTGATACTGCAGACAGTGAATGTATTGTATTCAATACCCCATTAACGTGCAGGGTCAAATGGTTGTGTGAACATGTACAGTTAAAGGTTTCTGTGTATACACAAGTGTGTGCACAAACATGTATTTATTTTAAAGTGAATGCCCTTTGTTGCATTTTTTAACACATACATTATGCAGGTCAGTTTGAATGTAAATTACTATTACATTTGTATCCTGTTAAAGCTTGAAGGACAGAAGTTCTGGATGCTGCTTGCCAAGCAAATGTTACTGTTTAGTGTAGAGTAGTAATCCTTCTGCCAAACTCTCTAAAGACTTACTCTCTAAAGACTTACTTCTACATTACATTACATTGCATTTCTTCTGACTGAAGTAATATTCTCTGTTATAGTGAGGCATAATGGTCTTACATACAATTGTGCTGTGAGAAAACAAAATAAATGTGAAATACAAGCACGGTTCAATAATGATACTGCTCTTAGTTTAAATAAAACATTGATTATCCTACTGTGAGTCAAAAGTAAAACAGCGCATTTCATTCTACAGCTCGTATCACAGAAGATAAACAACACCGTAGAGTGAACGTGTGGAACTCACACGACGAACATTTCTGCTAAAGACCGGGCAAAGCAGTACCCCGATGTCTTTCACGAAAGTGGGGGGAAACTATTCTGCACCCCGTGCAACTGTGTGTTGGAGCATACGTCTTAGAGAAAGTCGACGGTGACGACCCACTTTGATTCATTCAAACATTCGAAAATGCTTTCTGCTGCTGCGGACAAGAAAGCCAAACAACTCACGTTTACCGAGGCATCAACCTCCAAAACCCTTTTGGGGGCTACAAGAAACGAAGTGAGCAGCCTACAAGATTGAAGCTGATCAGATAACGAACGAGTAAATGAAAACAGAATGAGGCGGGTGTGTGTGTGTGTGTGTGTGTGTGTGTGTGTGTGTGTGTGTGTGTGTGTGTGTGTGTGTGTGTGTGTGTGTGTGTGTGAGAGAGAGAGAGAGAGAGAGAGAGAGTGTGATTAAAATAGCTCAATTGCTTTTACAATAAATAAACATTGAATGTTTTTAATTGAATAGGAAAGGGGTTTAACGTTAGTGGCAGGTTGTGTGTGAGAGAGAATAAATAAGACAGCCCAATATTAAAAAAAAAATCTATTCTTTTCGCAACTTTCCGCATATTTCCCAACTTCCCGCAATTTCACCGCATAAAATCACATAAAAACCCTGCATGTTTAATCGCATAATCAAGGATTTTAGCCCGCATAATCAAGGATTTTTGCCCGCGTTTTTCTGGAGGGTCTAATATTGGGTGAGAGAGAAGCCCTGCAGTGAGAGTATAGACATTTCTGAGTCACTCCCCATAGTTTGCTGGTAGGTCTGGAGCATATGTGGAGAGCTGGCTCACACTGAATGTTCAGAATGAATGAGCTGATCCCCCAGTTTTTGGTTTAATCAAATTTAAATGCCTTAATGACTTGGCAGTGTCTCTGGTGGCAGCTGTTAGAGGACTTTAATCAAGCAATGCAACTTTACTTAACTGAAAAATACATTAACTTAGTAGTGGCTAACTCAGTTTTTCTGCAGGCAAGTGTAAACCTTTTACAAGAGAGGCCGATGGCTGCTATTTACTTATAATCAAACATCTGTATCCACATTACACCACACATGACTCAATCCAAACAGACCATTTCCTCACTTAGAGAGCATATAATGCATGGATGCAGCAATTACATACAATCTGTTTTTTAAAATACAATAAAGATATATAAAATAGAAATATAATAGGCCCTGCATTACTTTTTTGTCTGACTCATAGTGTTTAGTAGTGCAGCAGTTGAAATAAATCTCCAGTAGGAAGCACTAAATCTAACACAATCTTCATGTCTAACAAAGGGAAAGGGGCTTAATCTTGTCAAACACAGCACAGAGCAATCAGAGGGGCTGATCTTGAATGAGGGAGATGGATTATAATCAAATAGAGGCTCCGAGTCTGACGATCATCCTGTGGATTTAACGGTGGCTGTGGCACGTCCACAGACCACAGGAGTCGAATGAAAGAATAATACCACTAATATGGAAAGGGGTTTTTGTGGAAGAATTTCACTTTCAGTTCTTATTTAGTGCTATTGGGAGAAACACATATTCTTTGGGAATAACGGTGGGTTCCGTATTGTAACCCTAGTTATATAAGCACAGGCGGAGCCCTCTACTGGACTTTATGGGTACTGCCCTTGACCTCACTATGCGAGCGTTCGCCTACTGAGAAATCTATAAACTTAGCCGGCCCCCGGGGGCAGGCCTACCTGAGTGCGCACGCAGGCCCACAGTATATAAGGTGGCCTCGCCTCCCGCCCGTCATCCTACAGCCTCTTCAGCGAGCAGCATAGGACAGACAGGGCCCCTAGTAGAGGGCTCCGCCTGTGCTTATATAACTAGGGTTACAATACGTAACCCACCGTTATATCTCACACAGGCTCCGCCCTCTACTGGATTCTATGGGTACAGTGGGTGGAGCCCTGATGGATACACGCCCTGTCGTCCAACAGCCCATCACACTGCCCCTGACCGGCTGTTTGGTTAGCATCCACTGCACCGCAACCTCTCCTCACTCGGTTGTGACCGTGGAGGAGCCGGGGCCGCAGTTTACTTGGCTGATAGAGCACACCCAGACATGCTTACCTCGCGAAGGGTGTGCATGGAGAAAATAGTCCTTAGGCAGGCGGGGGGAGCCCTCCAGCCCTGTATGGGCTCACTGCGCATCATGTTTCTCAGGTCCCTAAGGAGCATGGGGAAACCATAAGTGCATTATGTCCAGGGGGTGGGGGGGGTCAGATACCTACTGACCCACAGCCCGCCTCCCCCCCCTCACCAGTCCTGTGTTGCCCCAGCAAGCACAGACGATGAGAAGGAGCCAGACATGCCCAACTAGGGACCCCCAGTACCGGAGGTTGCCCACCACTGACGGGGGGATAGTCACCCGCCACGTCGAGGCGGCTCACCGGCGCCGGCGGTAGTGGCGGGGGGAGCGGTAGCCCCACACGTCCCGCCGCGATGGCCATCACCAATGGGAAGTCCTGACGAGCGGACCTGTGCGCCGGCCCTTCCTGGACACCAGAACCGGAAGCCCCTGACATTGAGGAACTCTCGTCGTCATACCTCCGCCGGGATGGCGAAAACAAATGGCACCTCCTCATCCGCCTCCTGTTCCCCCATCTCCACCACCTCGAGGTCCACGCGGTCCTGTTCTTCCTCTGGCGACACATAGTAGGCGTGGAAATGCTCCAGACGATGCCGGCGGCCAAGACGTGGCAGCATGCGGCAGGCGTTACACGAGGGAGACTGGGCCAGGCCGTCCACGTTGTGTTCAGGCCCCAGGCACTCAAAACAGAGGCGGTGGGGATCGGCAACTGCAATCAGGCCGGTGCACAAAGGACAGGGTCGACGTTTATAGATTTCTCAGTAGGTGAACGCTCGCATAGTTAGGTGAAGGGCAGTACCAATAGAGTCCAGTAGAGGGCGGAGCCTGTGTGAGATATAACTAGATCTTATTTCAATGTATAGACTCCTGCATTTACTTGTTCACTTACAACATTCTCTGCACATTTAGCTTAATGTATTTTTTCATTGTATTTAGTTCACTACATCTGCATTACTTGAACATTGGTCTTGCAAGATAATCTTGCACTATTTTCTTGTTTTATGTCTTATATATATGATGTCACATTGTTGGAGGAGCCTGGGACTTAAGATTTTCATTGCCATATCCACACTGTAGCTACTCTGCATATGATAATAAAACCCTTAAACCCATGAATGCCATTGGTTGGAGCAGCAACAGTGATAGCAGTTAGCTTCAAATTCAAAATAATTTTACTTAACCGTTGTCTGTAGAATTTGTGAAGGTATATAAAAAAAACACCAAAGCAAGACCTTGCTGAAATAGTGCTAAATGAAATGTATTTGTACATTATTAGATGTGTTAGCTAAACATTGGACAGGCATACAGAGCCTCTCAGCAGAGGATCAATCAGTTGGGTTATACAGCGGGCATTTAGATTGACTTACACCCCTGATAAGGTGTGTTGCATTATTTATGGTTACCTGTAGTAGCTATTCATTACCCACCTTCCAATATCTGACACACACTGATGGATAGTTATCTAGTTAGAAGACAAAATATTCAATGGGCACATTAAATGATTTTAATGGATGGTTGGATAATGCAAGAGCACCTTGACTTGTTAGCAAGAAGCTCCCCAATTATCCGTCTGTCGGGGGGGATGCATAGTTTCAGTTCAGCTCCACTCGTTTGGCATGCCATCCTCTTAAAAAAATCGTGTTCAATAGTATATTTTTATCTTAAGAATATCTTAAAAAGTGAAATGAAAGATAATAAAAATAAATCATTACACCCTCTAATAGTATCATAATGAGGATAAACTTGAATTTGAATAATTGTTGATATCTTGTCTGAACCCTAACTGAATGATGTTACATTTGACTTAATTCTGGTAGTTTGATAAATGATAGACAACATGGTAGTGAACGTTTTAAAACCACCTTGTATGTACTTGTGCACACTGCACAAGTACATACAAGGTGGTTTTAAAACGCAGAGTTTGAGTCTTTATACTCTGATTTCCTTTGAGCCCTTGCACATGTCCTTTGCATTATCTCCCCCAGGCCTGAAGTAATTGTCACGGATGTCAAGCTAAGAGAGAAAAAACAGCTAGAAAGCAGAGGACCATATCCAGGCAGGACACAGAGGACAAACGCCCAGCCAGGCGCTGCCTGGTGGGGATGTGTGGACTATAACAGGACCCTTCTTGTGCAGAGATCAGGAGCAGAGGTCTCACTGGGCTCTGGGTTTCATCCTGAAATCATGTGTGTATGGACTCAGACATAAGAATGAATTTGAATGCAAACTAATGGATTTGGGCAGTTGGGAATTCTGTAAAATGTGCATATCATTGGAAATAAACATTCTCTGAGTACACACAATGTTATCTTTAGACATCAATTAAGATATAATAGCTTGCTACATTAGCCTCCTTCTGTGATAACAGCACTTTAAGCTGTACCACAAATAGTCACAACAGCAGTCGACTGGGAAGAAACAATGAAATCTTTTTAAGGATAAACAGTAAAAGTGCTCTCCACACTGATCCTCAGTGTCCAAACAATCAGAGAGGTTGGATTCATTAGTGAGCAGATTTTCTTTCCTGTATGTGCTGAAACAAAGTGTATTATGCTCTGCTGCTGTTTTTTTCGTTGGGCTAAAATATAAATGTTTCAGTGGATATGCAATTGTGCTAAACATCTATACAAACCATAAATCATCCCAAAAAAAGTAGACGCACTTTTGGGCCATTTCAAAGCTCTACAGACGGTTCAGTAAGTTGAGAATGGAAACATGATTCAATGATAAAAAAAAACACACCTCATTTTCTCCTCTGTTTTATGTAAGGTGAGTAAAGCTCCCCCAGGTGCACATACTGTATATATACACCCCCCACAGGACTGCTGCACATACACACACACCAAATTTTAACCTGTATACACTTAAGCCCTCTTTTTCCCTTCAATGCACACACCTATTCGTAAATAGGAGATGGAGGACATGTTTGTGAAATTGGCTTTGAGCTTTGAGCCCCTCAATAAGTCATGGGTGGAGTCAAGGAATTTGGGTTTGTGGCAGCAGAGACACTTGGAAAAAAGATAAACATGCTCAGCACTTTGCTTTTAGGGTTCATTACTCTGCCATCCCGGGTGAGCCAGAGTTGAGAAGAGGAGTTAATTCCTACGGAGTGAGAAAAAACACATTAACTGAGACCTATCAATCTTCCCGGTGCTGACACCTCCATTTAAATCTCTTATTTCTAAAAGATGTAGAGGGGAAATCGTCTTCTCAATGTATGAGCCCCTGCATAGGGGGAGTGTAAATGTGTGCGATGCCTTTTGCAGTAAAAATCTTTCATTATGATATTTTCAATTTAAAAAGAGGCCAACATCTCTCGCTCTTTTGAAAAATTAAGTGCCATTTTCTGAGGATTAATCTCAGACATCTGGGAGTATATTCATAATACTAATGCAGGTTGCTGTGCTTTCATTTGCTCCGGGGAGTTAAAACTGCAATTTGGGGGTGGGTCTCTATTTATCCATCCAAGGCCCATATTTTAAACATGCGCCACATTAAAATTACACTTGACATTTCATCAACAAGAGGTCTATAATACCTGCAGGGCAAACTATATGTAAAGATGAAAAATGACATTCATAGCTGCTAAACTTCAGATATGTTCACAATGTTCTGATGAAATCTTTTATGGAAAAGTTTTTATCTCTTTACAGCTATTCCATGCCCCCCAATCCTCTCATTAATCTTAACCCAAATCTCCCGCTACCTGGCGATTATATATTCCAAGTTGTCTTGTCGTTGGGTCCCTGGTTACCCAGTGTAATGAGCAGAATTAGAATGGGATATTCTGGGTTTAATCAAATCAGCCCCGGGTGTCACCAGCTCCCCAATGAGACCCGCTTTGTGCCATGGCGGCCAATATTATGCCCCATTAAGAAACAATGCCCAGCGCACATTAGCACTAATCAGAGAAGGAATTAAGAAGACTGGGGAGCCCTGGGTCAGCATCTAATGGCGCATTTCCACTGCAGGGCCTCGCAGGACCTCGAACGGCTTAGTATGGTATAGTTAGGCCTTGGTAGGCCAGCCTCACTTTATGCTGCGTTTCCATAACAGTTTAGGAACTGGGGTAGTAACTATAGTAACGCAGTGTAGGCGGAGCCGTGACCTCATCTTCAATGTGAAACACAAAACCAACATCAGCCGTTAGCTGTTAGCACTCAGGGCTCACAGCTCCTCATATCTGTTCAGAAACTAGAAAAGAGGTTAAAGACGTACAAACCACAGACTGTCTTTGTCATGGTGAATACAGTCGCTGGTTTATTTATGTCTGTATAGGCCGTTGTTGTGAGTGTGGACGGTCGGAGCATATACAACGTTAGCTTAGCCGATCTCCATTCAGAAAACACACATTTTAAAAGGTTTTTCGCCTGCCGTCTGTCTGCAGACTTGTCAAAGCATTAATTCATGGTTTTTACAAACTTGTATCAGTATGTTGTTAGTTCGGCATCATTTTGAAACGTGTATTACAATTAAATCACGGTAAAATATGTTAATTTTGTTGTAGCCCCCTTGCCAGCGAGTCTCTCACTAGTTTAGCATATTCAGCCCGGTTGTTGGCCCCGAAGGAACCTGGATTTTGGAGAGCCAGAAAAACTGTGAAACAGTACCCGTTAGTCGGAACTGCCCCAGGTGGTAAAGCAACAAAAAATGGGCCAGGTTTGGCAAGGCACGCTTAAACCGTGCTACGCGCTGCAGTGGAAAGTGGAAATACGCCAATAGAGTATTATTAGAAGAGAGCCATGTTATTAGAAATACAATACTGTTGGGCAAAATAGATGTGGTTTGGCGGTTATTGGGAAACATTTGAGAATATTGTAGGGCAAATTAAAATAACTTGATGCTTTATATAGGCAGTGGTTCAGTCCATTGGACTTTGGAACAAAGGTTCACCGGTTCACATCCCGATCGGACCAAAGAGCTACGGACTGTGGAATGGGATCGGCTATCAAAATCTGAATAAGCAGGAGTATCAGCAAAAGGGTGCTAGTTAGTCGATATGGTCAAGAATGGGGTCTATTCAAGCATTTGTTCGTGCGTCAATGGTTGGAATGGGGTAAAACATTTGATCAAAACATCCAATGTGCATCATAGGCCGTGAAGTGATCTTTTATGAATCAGCAGATTCCCCTGAAATATCAATCATGAGGTCATGCTAATGTAATTACCAAACTTTTCTCCAACAGTGGAGAACACAACCTGTGCAACATATTATTGAGCAGCAAGAAGCATTACTCATTTTAATTTTTTGCTGAGCAAGATTTGAATACCCATGGTACATTGATTAGTATACTTGTGATGTATTTGGCACCGCTCAAACTGTACACACACGTGTGCACACTCCCACTGGACCTAACCTTCAGGGAAGCAAGACTTGCCTTAACAAACTGGAAAATAATTTCCAATACATATTAATGAAGCACTGTAAAATTGATGCCCTTGGAACTTTATGATAGTGTGTGCCAATGCAATGCTGCGACAGCATCCTGTATATGCGGCTCATACTGTATTTTGGGGGCCGGGGGGGACTGCTAGCCTGGTTCAACAATAAGAGCCCTCATATATCATGCTGGGCTCAGAGTGTGAGGGGCTTCTGGGGTCCGTGTGAGTGACCCTGACTATGAAAAAGACTCATCTGGACTGATGCCACACTATTGTATGTGTAAGCACTTTTAAATTGTGGGTTGATTAATTATACAAAACACAGAGAGAGATTGAATCAATGATGTTTGGATGTGAAATTGTTCTCACGTGCACTTCAGTTAACAACTAAATGTGTCTGCACTTGCACATGTAAATACACACACAAAAACACTATAAAATCCTGCTTCTGCAGCAAATCGCCCGGACTAGCTTGTTCATCAAGCGCCGAGTGTGTGTGTGTATTGAACAGAGAGGGAATTACAACCCCTGCAGCACTTGTGGATGACACAGCCACTTACAGCTTGACCAATAGGCCAATTGTACTCAATGAATCACATTTAAACATTAATAACTAAAGCCATTGACTACTGTACTGGGAGGTGAGGAGGCAATAATGAATGTGCACACACCTTTAATTTAAAACTGTGCCTACAGCCACATGAAAGCAAAAATGTAAGCGTTTGTAGGCTATTGAGTAATTAATTATTGTTATTTGACACAGCAATGTTTACACATGCAGAAGCTGTTATAAATCTGTTTATTGGGTCGCACAGGCATAAATTGAAATGTGCAGGACCATGTTGATTTTCCAGAGAAGAGAGACACTCAGCACTGTAATTAAAATGTGTGGAGCTGCAGTAACAACACACACAAACACACCCACACACAAAATGCAGCATGGTTGGGCATGTTGTTATTCCTGTGCTGTGTTGCCACGGCATGATCATGCTGATACCCTGGGGCAATTTGTTATGGACATCAGAGGAGTGGCAAGGTCACACGCAAGACAAAGTATCCAGCCAGCCTATCAGAGCTACTGCTGATTGAGCATTTTCAAAGATTTCACCTGCCCATGTTGAGAGCAGAAAGTGATGAAGAAGAGACTGAAAATTCAGGGGAGAACTTATTATATGCAAAGGGCTAATATGTCCGTTCGAAAGATTTATTTTAAAAGCATCAGGTTCATGCCACATTGGTTTATCTTTGGATAGCATTAGCAACAGGAGTAGAAACAATCAGAGGATTTGACATCCATTTCCCCAAAAAATAAACCAATGAGCCATGTGATTGATATTTAGCTGTAGCAGCTTCTGCATAATCCATATCTCAATCATCAAACAGCCTTAAAATCCTTCTCTTACTTGCCTACTTATTATTTTTTATCTGTAAAGGTTTTAAATGTAACTCCTTAGGCTAGTGGGTTATTATTAGAGAACTTGTGCAAATGTGTAGCACATCTTATTTGGTAATTGTTTTAACAACCACTATGCAGGAACTGATAAGGGCACACATTCAAAAGGAAGACATCTCTGCCTGAATCAGGTTATAAAGGATTATGGGCTCTGTGGCCCCTTGATCATTCTAATTAACACACACAGACGTGTCACAACCCCTAGCTACCAAAGCTGGGTATCAACATGTGCACAAGTGGGATTAAATGAGTCTGTGTTGTAAATTGATACTTTCTACTGGAAAGTTGGAGAAATAGTTGACAGCCACAACGTGACCCTAAAAAATTCACTGGAAGGAAAAAAACCTGGAGCTTTTTGGGGGCAAGTGCAACAAAATATTCAGAGTTTAAGTTTGAAGAGAAAGACAGAAAGAAGGCGCAAGTCAGAAAAAGCCTTCCATGGGGGAGAAGGAGACAGGAAGAGCAAGGAGTATTTAGGTCTCCTTAATGCTGAGTTGCAGCCACTACTTGATTGGGCGCTTTGGGAGGAAATGGAAAAGCTCTCCAGCCAGGTGCTTATCTCTGACCAGAGCTTACAGAGTCAACCGAGCGCCAAACTGCTTCACCCCGGCCGCCAGACACTCACAGGGTAACTTCCAATCAGCTTGTGAAGAGCAATGTCCAGGAAAGATATTTCCACCAAGCTAGTGTAACTTCCCTGTAGCAGATAATGTGCTTTCTAAACTTCTGTGTGAGTGCATTTGTGTTTCAAGCACGGTGAACTCCTATATCACCAAAAGTACCATCCATGCTACAAGGCAGAAAGATTACACTATATGACATATCCTACGTAGACTAGAGGGGCAGGAGGTTGCAAGGGCTCTAAATGCTGAAGAGAAATTAGGACAGCACTTAAATATTGCTGTTTTATTGAAACTGATGGAAGCAAATCAACAATCACGAATTCACGGATCAACAGGGCTAGACAAAGTGCTTGCTGTTCAACATCAGCATATTCTTGCGGTCTTTTACAGAATCAGAATTGCCACGGAGAAATGTACGGTATTACAACAGCAAGACTATAGTGCAGATAAAGTAAAGAGAATAGACTTACATGTTGAATAAAAAAGTAGAAACACATTATTAATGATACAAAAGACAATAAGTAAAAACGAATAGCAGATAAATAAACCATGGTTAAAGGAAAGGGTATATTGCACAAAGTTTTGGATTTACAGGATTTCTTGGTTTAAAGTCTATTGTGCCGTTTTCTTTAAACAACTGCAGTAGATTTTGGTTATTTGCAATCCCATTATTTTTAAGATTTTCTGACAGTCTCACAGTGGGGCGACAGAGCAGGGGGGGGTAGCTGAACGGTTGGGGGTGATGCTGATAGTGAAAAACAAAGGAAAAGGTAGGGTCCAGAGAGAATAGTGGAAAAAAAGGCAGATAGAAAGTGAGATAGAGCGGGCGGTACGCGGGGCTGCAGGCCTCTGTGTCCTGCAGGGGATTACAGATGGCCCTCAGAATTAAATCAAAACTGTGCTGACTGCCAAGGAATGGGCTCTGTGACACATCGGGTGCCACATGAGAGGGGGTGAGGCTGGCGCATGGGGAGGAGGCTGAAGGCGAGGGGCTGCAGCCATAGAGTGAAAATCGCCTTCAAATGAGTTTTTGAAATATCTAAAAATAAATTGCCTTTGAGAAGCTCAACAGACAGTTGATATGCGGGCTGGATGGGGGCCAAGTGAAAAGTTGCCCTCTCCCTCCATTTCTCCTCATCTCAGTCTCCTCGATACCTTGGCAGCGTTCGTTATCTCACGTCTCGTTCCCTTTCTCACGTGTCGTTCCCTTCCTTGCTCACTCTCGCTTCATAGACGCAGACACCGGCATGCATGCAGTACTGTACTAACACATGGGGTTAAAAAAGGCCACGTCTCTCATTTAGTGACCAATTAACAACAGTTACATTACAAAATTAACAAAGCACCTTCTCCTGGCTGATGCTATGTATCTACAAAATACTGTACACTGGGATTCATTCCAAGGGCCCAGCAGATGGTAAGGTCTATTTTTAGAGTAAAATATTGAATGATGTATAATTGCCTCTTTCAGCTCTCCATTATTTTGCACATGCTGCGAATGATACAGTACATGCGGGGAGTATTAACAATGTACCTGCGGCACAAAGGGGGTTGTTACTGTTAATAACCAAATTAACACCTTCATTTTCAGATGTGCCATCGGTATACACCTTGATAATGGGATATATTTGGAAAGTGATGAAGTTTGTGAACATTTACTTCTCTTTCACCTTGCGTCGTCTCATTTAGGGAGCCACAGTTAGATACAAGCATGTTTGAAGAGAGTCTGATGTGGCTATCTCCCTCACAGCCCTGTGGAGACTTACTTCTAAGGAAAGTGTAGAAATGAAAATGTGGCATCTATAAAATGCAAATACACATGCAAATGAGTCAAGGGAAATTATAAGATTGGGTTTTTAGAGCTCGCAGCTCACAACTTTCATAAAAACAGGCCTACCACAATGATTCAATAAAAAAAATGTCAGCCTAGCTAAAATGTCAAGTGCACTGTAACATTCGTACTTTAAATATTTTCATCATCTGATCACTATTTCTCTATAAAAACTGATGGTAAGTGCAGGTAAGGACATGATTTCTCTTTGAATTATGCATTGTTTTTATCAGAGAAAACTGATTTGGCCATCTGTATGGTAATTCCTTACAGAAAACAAACCCAGATCGTACATCTACCCAACGACCGGATGTTTGATAACAGAATATGTGAAAGGGCTTCAAACCGAAATTGTCCCATTTGTTCAGATTTGTAAACACTTGGTTGTGCACACTCTGCTTATTCCTGAGGCATCACACAAAATTTAATTTCCCAGGGATTACTGTCTCTGTTATTATTTTTCTTTTATCTTTTCATAGATGCTCTGTCGCTGAGGTATAAACTAGGTACTGCCAGTCCCAAACAAAAATGCAAAACAAACAATAATGTAGCTCCCATACAGCTTATCTTTAGTCTAAGCGTGTTAACATTACAGTTAATTTATTTTGCAATTACAAATATATTATATTTTATTTAGAAACACATGCCTAATGCAAAAGCACACCTATAAGCCTTTACAGGGTTTATTATGAGCCAAATTGAATCCACTGCACAGAATCAAACCCAGCAGATGCTTCATGCTCCACAGTAAATGCTGGTTAGTGACCTTCTGTGATAAAACATTAAAAAGTCATGCCATCAATAACTGGCCCTTTAGTACCCAAACTACCGGCATCACTCACTTAGCAAAACATTGAAATGACGCAATAAATGTGTCCTTTCTATAGCCCCTTTTAACTAACTGCTTATGTTTGGTTGTTGTGCAACCTGAAATATGTCTCAAAACTGTAAGGAATGAGTTTTATGGTCGTAACTCTCCCCAGATAATCAGACTGTATTGCCATTTCATTTCACCTAATTATTTAAATGTGTTTTATCCATTTAAGACACTACATAAATCAGGCTTTGCAGAATGCAACATTGCTATCCTGTTGCTGCGTGTGGTTGTGGAGCTCTGATAAGCAGACTGTATACACCAACAAAATGAATATTTACCAGAAAATGACTGCCGATAAGATTGATTTTGTAAATGAAACATTGCCATTATCTCAGCCTCTTCGCATTAACACGAATAAGATGGATGGGGGGTTTACTGATGGTCACTTTCCAAAGATAATTTTTGGGCCTCAGTAGAAGACCCTCATCGCCCCCCTTCCACCGCTATGCTTCTTCTAGAAAAAACTAATTCTGCTCCTCTGGTGCAGCCAAGGAGCCCCGTCTCTCTCCCTCTGACCTGACAAATGGAGATGCTTCATTATTTGTTATTCACACTGAGTAAATAAGCTGAGGACAGATTGTTGGGGATAGCAAAAGCAGAAATGTCTCTGCATGGAGACAGACTAAAATTCTGTGGAAAGCAGAGAATGATAAAGTGAGTTGGCATGAGAAGGTGTTGGTTTATTGCCATGCAGGCTTCTGTTAGGTTGTTGCAGCTATGCTTTGCCCAATATTTAGCTAAGGCTGTCAAAAAGTCAGCCACTGTTGCTGTTTAAAAAGTTAAACTTTAATATACAGTATATATATATATATATATATACACATACATACAGTGGGGCAAAAAAGTATTTAGTCAGCCACCAATTCTGCAAGTTCTCCCACTTAAAAAGATGAGAGGCCTGTAATTTTCATCCTAGGTATACCTCAACTACGAGAGACGAAATGAGAAAAAGAAATCCAGAAAATCACATGTCTGATTTTTTAAGAATTTATTTGCAAATTATGGTGGAAAATAAGTATTTGGTCACCTACAAACAAACAAGATTTCTGGCTCTCACAGACCTGTAACTTCTTCTTTAAGAGCCTCCTCTGTCCTCCACTCGTTAATTGTATTAATGGCACCTGTTTGAACTCGTTATCAGTATAAAAGACACCTGTCCACAACCTCAAACAGTCACACTCCAAACTCCACTATAGCCAAGACCAAAGAGCTGTCAAAGGACACCAGAAACCAAATTGTAGACCTGCACCAGGCTGGGAAGACTGAATCTGCAATAGGTAAGCAGCTTGGTGTGAAGAAATCAACTGTGGGAGCAATTATTAGAAAATGGAAGACATACAAGACCACTGATAATCTCCCTCGAACTGGGGCTCCACGCAAGATCTCACCCCGTGGGGTCAAAATAAATAACAAAGTATTGAGATGAACTTTTGTTATTGACCAAATACTTATTTTCCACCATAATTTGCAAATAAAGTCTTTAAAAATCAGACAATGTGATTTTCTGGATTTTTTTTTCTCATTTTGTCTCTCATAGTTGAGGTATACCTAGGATGAAAATGACAGGCCTCTCTCATCTTTTTAAGTGGGAGAACTTGCACAATTGGTGGCTGACTAAATACTTTTTTGCCCCACTGTATTAATTTCAAGCACAATAACAGTACTCTGAGAGGCAATACAATAAATAATTATAAAACAAATATTGTGTTAACTGACAACAAAGTTTGTTTTAAAAAAACAATTAAATTGCAAAGTGTTGGTTTCATGTGCTTTTTATAGTACCCGCTTAGCTTGGTGAGCCTCTGTGGACCTTGGGACTGAAACATGGAATCATTTACAAGAAAAAAGTTTCACTTAATTGATATTGATAAGGATAGGGGGACAACACAACACTAAAGGAGTCTCTTGTTAGAGTCTTTGATAAACAGACCACATCTAGGCAAGGCACCTTTCCATAGAGCGAAAAAAAAATGAGTATCTGTTAAAACTGTGATTTCCAAACACTGTGCCGTTAGAGATCGTCAGGTGTGCCGTGGGAAATTGTCCACTTTCGCTTAATTGGTCCAAAAAATTATTATTTATTTGCTGCAAATCAAATCCAACAGTGTCATGGTCCCAAGCTAAAGAAAACCTAATCTGCAGACACCTGCCATTTCAAAACCACAACAATGACTGTTTTGTTCGCCTGCGTAAACAAACTGGAAAACAGGTCACTTAAATGAGAAAAAAAGAGAGCCCTCAAAGCGAGATACTCAGGAACGGACACGTAGCCAAATTGAGAGATGCGGCAGTACTTATATATGCTGTATTAGGCTTCAATGTGTCATTAAGTAACTTTTTTTGTATAATTGCATAATTTGTTGAATGTAAAAAATGTATTGTGGCTAAAAAATGGTTGAAAAACACGGTGTTAAACATCACCAGATCATCGGCATCACAACCAGCCAGAGGATCTAAAATGACTGGTTGGGGAGGGGGTGGGGGAGACGATGGGGGCAGAAAATACCCAAATGGAATGCCTTTTGTCTGTCTGGGATGATGATGATGACATGAGGCATCGCTGGATCCGAGCAGTTTATGAGCCACTTTAAGCTGTTTCTTAATGCGCTCCACTTCAATGCGGCTCCCCAGTAAAATAGCCTATTAAAGCTGATCATGAAGGCATGTCTTCCATCAAAATGCTCTCTTTTTGTGGTATTCGTCTGTGAGGGAGTTTCCCCCCCTCAATACATTGACAACAAAGAGTCATCCTATGCATATGCAAATAGATAGAAATCTTAATAAAATTGCAGAAGGCATCTTTCCACTTGCAACCTGTATTTGCATTAAATAGACCTGTGGTTTACAAAATGTGAGATTTAGGCCATGGGGCTTTCCTCTCTTAAACCGAACGGAGTTAAGAATTATTTAGCACTGAGCCTCCTTCTTGGGATTAATTCTAACTTGAAAAGTGGGTAGCTAGATGCACGAACAGAAAGTAGGCCTACAATGGCCGCAAAGGAGACCCAGATCAACAATGTTCTCTAAAAACGAATGTATATTTTTCAAGGGCAGGACACAATTGCTCTAAACCCCTTTGGCACGTCTGACAGACAAAAAGAAAACAGATGTGTGGCAGTGCACGACACAGTGCTTCCCTAATAACAAGATTAGCCCTTTTAATTGAGATTATTCCAGACTTGTTGGCATGTAGAGACGCCCACTGTCGCATCGACCGGTACATAGGCAGAGTGAGAACATCAAAAAGAGGAGAGTGACATGCTGTTTTCCAGTGGAGCCTTAGCAAGCCCAACAGCTGGGGAACATGTTGGGAGCGAGCACAGCCCCCTGTGAGGGAGACAAATAGGAAAAGGTCACTTATTTGGCATCTAACCATATAGGCTTCAGGGAGGTTACATAAAAGCAAACAAACCATGTTATCAATGCTACATATTAGAGTAGAAATCTCAGCATTTGACATAGGTGTGGTGATGGTGGTAGACATCAGGCAGTGGCATCAGGAAACAGCGTCAAATGTAGTAAAAAAAAACACTCAGTCTGTACAATACATCACACAGGAAACAAGATTCATTCAAACACACTTGTGCCCTCCTCGCATAAGGAATGGGGACATATATTATA
This sequence comes from Notothenia rossii, assembly GCF_949606895.1. Classification (NCBI taxonomy): domain Eukaryota; kingdom Metazoa; phylum Chordata; class Actinopteri; order Perciformes; family Nototheniidae; genus Notothenia; species Notothenia rossii. Next base: position 46,419,571 of record NC_136908.1, on the reverse strand, counting down.
GAATCTTAGAAAGGACAGAGGATAAGCAATTTTAAAAATCATAAAATGTATGGGTAGGAGGGCTCGTTTGACTCAATTTGATTGTTTGAGGTGCTTTTTGGACAAGGATAGATGTAGACACAAACATCTCAAGAAAACTGAAATCAACTCTCTTTTTAAACATTCATTATTGTAATGTCATGTAAGACCTAAAAACGGCATCAATCATTCATTGAAAATCCCTCCCAACATTGTGAGGAAAGATTCAAGAGGAAAACTTGTAGCAGAATAAGATATATGTAGAAGTCACTTAACTTAAATGTTATTGTGAGCCTGCAGTCACAGGCTAACATCTCACAGCCTACTCCAACGTTTTACTATCACAGATGCTTAGTGAGTTTTAATGTCTCGTACTCATGAGGGCAGAATGAGGGAATCCCACACTGATGATCAATCTAACATGACCTTAGGCCCTGTCATAATATTGTCACAATATATCCAACACACAATGGCCACTGTCCACGAGTAATAAAAAAACCCAACACCATCTTAATTCCTCCAATTACATACACACAAACACACACCACCTCTGGCAGTGCAGCAGCAGCATTAGTACCACATTACAACTGCATTTCTGAGACATTATGAATAAGCAGTGATTCACAGCAGTTGCATTCATTACGCAAACGTGATTAAAGTGGCGGACCCCGCAGGCATCCGGGAGCCTAATGATCCCACTCTGCCTTTTGTTATTCACGTTGGATGAGGGCACGCCACTAAGCAGCAGCCCTGGGTGTCTGCTTGCACCGAATGAGGCCTCATTAATAACGGCTATTCACAAACCCTGCGTTCATAGTTGGGTACCCAGCTATGGTGAATGAAAGAGAGGGAGCACCCCGATGCCCGGGTCCACCCCTGGCGCAGATGGGTTTCCTCGCTGTGTGTGTGTGTGTGTGTGTGTGTGTGTGTGTGTGTGTGTGTGTGTGTGTGTGTGTGTGTGTGTGTGTGTGTGTGTGTGTGTGTGTGTGTGTGTGTGTGTGTGTGTGTGTGTGTGTGTGTGTGTGTGTGTGTGTGTGTGTGTGTGTGTGAGAGACAAGCTGACATATGCTACTGGGCATTCATGGCTGGCTGTTAAACTGGCCTCTTTGGATGCTCCATTCAGCCCCATCGGCACACTCTCCCTCCAGAGTGCAACAATGTACATATTTACATAATGCTCTCCAACGCAATAAAACAAATGAATACAGTCCTCTCTGAGCTGGTAGGGGCGGCAGAGAAAATAAACCAGCCCACACTATTTGTACATTGTAGCTGCTTATTCTTAACACTAGCTAATGCAGTTTGTATAAGGTGAAGCATTGAAGCATACCTGCATTAAATGCTTCAACACTGCAAAATATGGATAGAGCTTTAAACAGGTCTACTCTGCTTTACATATATCTTGTTATTTAGAAACAATGTAACACAAGATTAAGATGGATGTGTGCCTCTATATTGTAACCTAATAAAAACAGTATGATTAAGGTTTAAATAGTTCCACTCCCACATAGTCCTACTCACAGGGATACATTAAATATGTGTTGCTGTGTTACTCTCCCATCATCCCTTTAGAAAGAACCTGAACCATGGGAGTTTATGACTCAGCCTCAATCAAAAGACACAAACCAGATGAAGGAGATCTGAGAACATGAACCCATTAAACTCCAATTGATTGCTACAAAGTTTTACAGTGTATGCTTCGTTGGGCTAGTTGAGCAATTAATTTATTGGCAAAATGACTGTTGTCACTTGAGTAGTTGTACGCAAATATACAACAACCAAAATGACTTCGGAGACCGATTTATACAGAAGGTTAAAATATATTTTAACATGATTATTATTTTGTCTCAACTGATCTCAAATTCCTCAAAAGTTCTTATTATTGACAGAAAATGTTTTCTCAGATATCAGAATTGAGGTGATCTGGTCAGTTAGTTCTGATTAGTGCAGTTAAACTGCCCATTTCTAATCTTGCTACACGGTGAGATTTAGAAATGACAGAATCAACCTGTAATACAGATAGTGCTACAATATGCATTATAATGTCTATTCAAACTTCCTGCATTGAAAATACCTCCCGCTCTCTCGGCCCATCAGATAGATTCTGGTTCACCCTGCTGCTGACCATGCACTAAATTATTCAGTTGAAAATAAGTCCACATTAAATATGCATTGACTTGCAAGAGTAAGACACTGTAGAAACAAACTCCAGTGCTAAACATGAACAGTTTTTCATCTTCTAATTTTGATCAAGTGCTTTCAGAACCCAGATGACAGTAACATTTACAGTGTATATTGACTTTTACTCAGAAAAAAAGCATAAAACTAAAATAAAAAGAGAATGAGTCAAGTATCAAGCCACACAATATAGATTTAGCAAAGTGAAAGTTATAGCTCAATGAAGACAAGGAAGTTAGGTACACAATTTCTACATATTCAAATACAAGTGTGTATTCAAGAGCAGGTGTGAGAAACACTAATCTATTTTGTCAGCAGAGAGAATGAAATCCCAGTTCACATATATTATATTAAATTAATGCAAGTGTTTATATGCCTGCAGTCAGTGTGCAACAGGATTGTTCCAGTGGTTTTTCCTAAGTAATATTTTAGTGTTCTTTTTTCTTCTTTCACATCATGCCTATGTGTCCTTCAAATGCTTGGCTGTCTGAAGTACAGGGCTGCACCTCAATAGAGGATAACATGTATCAGAAGTATCATGGTGAATATAAAGGTGCTACAGACACACTCTTCATGTGTGAAGGTTGCTGACAGGACCAGACTCTGACTTTGCTGACTCTGGCCCTTCAGACCTCACATGGACCTGAGGGGGAGCAGGGGGAGGGCTCAGCAGCTTATTAAGCCAGGTTTAATGGCCTTGACCCCGAACCACAACCCCGGAAAACAGAGCCCTGGAGGAAGAAAGGTCAAAGTGTGTATACTATTAGAGAGCAGGAGAAACTCGGAGCTGGGATATTTGGCAGGCTTCCATCATTTTGTCCACTATAAAATCAGATGGAATTCTGCTAACCAGGACTTTTCCAAGTTTATTCCCTTGAACATGAGCTTAAGCTTGTATTTAAAGGAAGCAAAGTTTCAAATATAACCTTAGCTCACAGCTAAAGCCATTTAAAACTGTAACTATAAGACACAAAGATGTCCTGCTTTTCTCAATAAATGTCTTGGAGATGAACATTGTTTATGGACCAAACGATTAAATCAGGAAAAGACTCGGCAGATTATTCACTGATGAAAAGTCGGAGTTCTGCCCTACTTTAGACCACTTGACACCAAGTTAGGTCTGTAGTTATATATTTTAGATTTAACCTCTATAACTGTTGCTGAATTTGACATTCAATAAATCTGGGTACATTTACATTTTAATAACTGTGGGACATTTTTATACATACTGTTATATCTCACAGGCTCCGCCCTCTACTGGACTCTATGGGTACTACCCCTTGACCTTACTATGCGAGCGTTCACCTACTGAGATATCTTTAAACGTAGCCGGCCCTCGGGGCGGGCCTACCTGAGTGAGCGCGCAAGCCCACCCTATATAAGGCGGCCTCGCCTCCTGACTGTCATCCTGTTCTCTTCAGCGAGCAGGATAAACAACTGAGAGAGCGAAAGAGAGAGAAGAAGATCGAGCAAAGAATGGAAAACTCACCAGTCCTTGAGCACCGACCCTGTCCTACGTGCACCGGCCTAATCGCAGGTGCCGATCCCCACCACCTATGTTTCCGTTGCCAGACATCTGGCAGTGTGTGGAGGCGACGTGGCGGCAGCCACTGAGAACGAGGGCTCCAGGCAGTGGCAGGTATGACAGGTATCTTGAGGGTGCAGGGCTGCTCGGACATGGTGTGTCCCGGCGTGCCCCCCCTTGATGAGAGCCTGGCGGCCCATCTGCTTCCGCGGGCAGCTGGATGGGCGGAGGGGAAAAAGCCTCTGCGCCCGCTGCCGCATGACCGAGGAATGCTGGATTATTTGGACAGAATATTCCGGCTCGGTACACAGATGGCAGCAGCGGCCAATAATCTTGGTGTGTTAGGCGTGTCTCTGATATCCCCTCAGCAGGCCGCCCCCCCCGCCTCAGGACGGGAGTGATTATTCGGACCGCTGTATTGGCCAGATGAACAATCTGGTCCACGGTGTAGCTGCCGGAGCTGGCCGTGTGGTTTCTCTGGCCACAGTGGCGTCACATCACGTGTGGCTTACAACCATCAACCTGAAGGACGCTTACTTTCATGTCAAAATTGTTCCAAGACACAGAAAGTATTTGCGTTTTGCCTTCCAGGGGATAGCCTACGAGTACAACAGAATGCCGTTTGGCTTCTCCCTATCCCCACGCACTTTCAGCAAATGTGTGACTGGCCACGGCACTTCAGCCGCTTCGCAACCATGGCATGAGGGTTTTCTTTTATCTGGACGACCTCATAGTCATGGCCAGGTCCAGGGAATTGGCATTGTTTCACACAGCCCAATTGATCTTACACCTAAACAAATAGGGTTTTGCAGTCAATTGGAAGAAGAGCAATCCCATACCTCACCAGCAGGTGCAGTATCTAGGGATGGTGCTCGATGCAGGCAGGCTACGCGCCACCCTGTCAGAAAGCAGACAGGCGTCCCTGCTGTGGGCAGTTCGCAGACTGCGACAGGGGGCAATGGTGACAGCTTTGACCATCATGCAGACTCTGGGTCTCATGGCGGCTGCTCACTCTGTGTTGCCGCTGGGGTTGCTACATGTGCGCCGCTTGCAAAGGTGGTTTGCCGGCCTTCGTTTAGATCCCAAGAGGCACAAACGATGTCTGGTGACTATCCCCCCCTCAGTGGTGTGCAACCTCCGGTACTGGGGGTCCCCAGTACATCTCCGGAGGGGAGCTCCGCTGGGGCGAGTGACCTCCTACATTAAAGTGTTCACAGACGCATCCGTGACAGGATGTCCTGTCTGTCCTATGCTATCCTTGGAGTGACCTTCACTAGCACTTTTAAATTCGACAAGCAGGTCAGCACCGTAGTCAAATCCTGCTTTTTTTTTTAAATAAGACTATTGGCCAAAACCAAGTCGTATTTATCTTTTAAAGACTTAGAAAGAGATATTAATTCCTTCGTCACCTCAAGACTGGATTACTGCAACGCTCTATACGTGGCTGGGTATGGACCACGTGGGTTTTTCCCTCTGTTTATTTATCTGTTGTAATTTATTTTTATTTTATTGTGATTGTAGAAATGTGTTTTTATTACATGTACAGCACTTTGGCGCGACCAAAAATGGCTTTTAAATGTGCTTTATAAATAAAACTTGATTTGATTTGATGCTGCTCGCTGAAGAGGGTGTAGGATGACATTCAGGAGGCGAGGCCGCCTTATATAGGGTGGACTTGCGCGTGCACTCAGGTAGGCCCGCCCCAAGGGCTGGCTACGTTTAAAGATATCTCAGTAGGTGAACGCTTGCATAGTAAGGTCAAGGGGTAGTACCCATAGAGTCCAGTAGAGGGCTCCGCCTGTGCTTATATAACTAGGGTTACAGTGCGTAACCCATCGTTTTCATCATTGCAAATCTATTGCAATTAATTCTGCTATTGATTTATTGATTCCTGCACACTGTATCAAATGGGTTCCTGGAACAGGATTTCTGTATAAGCACATTTAATCTACAATATAAATAGTTTTCATAAGGGACTGGGTTTCATAGTGTGACAGAACAGACCATCCTGATCGTCTTTTCCCACGCTGACTGTAATATTTCCCTCGCCCCCACTTGCTTCCATCTCTCACTGAATTTATCCTCCATCACTTTCCTATCCCCTCAGACAGACCCCTCCATTTCCTTCTCTCATCTTCAGAGGCGTTACAGACGACTGGGACGGTTCAACCAAAGTCGTCGTCAAACGGCCATGTGATCAATGGGGGGTTTTCAGGAGGCAAAACACGTAGCCACAGCTGGTCAATTATAGAAAGAACAACACACACACACACACACACACACACACACACACACACACACACACACACACACACACACACACACACACACACACACACACACACACACACACACACACACACACACACACACACACACACACACACACACACACACACACACACACACACACACACACACACACACACACACACACACACACACACAGTGAAAGTGGCTGGCCTTTAAAAACAGAGTTACTTTTCGCCTCCCATCAGCTCTTTTTCTACAGCTTCAAATGGATCAGCATCAGGGAATCTTGGCAGAGATAACAGCTTGGCTTTGATGGAAAAAGCTGTCCAGTCAAGTAAGTCTGGTATGTAAAAGACAGTGTATCACATCTGGTGAGAAAGACAAGATAACTTTACTGTAATATTGACTTCTTTATGGCACTGTTCTGCTCTACAAGCACCCAGCATGAGAACAGCAGTCCCTGTTACTGAATTAGAATTGGGAGGAAACAAACACTCAAAACTCAGAGATTTTGAGTCAAAACTAAATAAAGCTCATTAAATCAACAAGAGAACATTGTGCTGTTAAGTATGACAGAGTGAGTCAGTGGCATCAAGATATGCACTTCTTCCAAGCATGGGTTAAAACAGCTGGATCTATTAGGGTCATGGTGTTAGTGCACAGTTTGTAACTAATAGAATGTCAGGCTGGGTATTTATTGGGAAAATGTAATTTCACTCGGCTTACCAAATTTCAATAGAGAGTAAAACATATGACTATTTGGTTGGAAACATAATTCTTAGGATCAGGAGTCTTCTTTTGTGATAATGATGATGTGATGTCATCAACACACTATGTTTAAAGACAAAATAACCTTCAATATTGATAAAGACACAAAGCAATATAACAATAGGAAAATAATAGAATATCATCATGATCATGATAATCTTTGTGCACGCCTGCAGGAATCAGCACTTTCCCTTTGTCAGTTATTGCAATGTCATCTTTGTCAGTTATTGCAATGTCATCTCTCTGGAGAGCCAATTGTTGCTTTTACAAGGTGCCTTGCTATAGCATAGCAGCACTAGCTCACAATGTGTACTCTGTTTATGATGTTTAATCCCGCAGTTAAAAAAAACTGAGCTTGCAAGATGAACAGCAGCCTGGTTTTATGAGGCTATACTCCCCTGTTTGGCAGGTGTTAAACGAGCATTCATGGCACAAAACAAGCCGACAGGGGCCCAATTATCCCGGTCACAACAATCAGCATGTGTGAAGAGGCATCAAAGTACACCTGCGACACATCTTTTTACGTCAAAGTGTGCAGATTTATGACAATATTTCCCCTGCCATAGTTCTCAATTGTCTCTTCATGCATTTAATTGTGTTCCGTTCTCCTTTCCACAGCTCTCGCCCTCAATGTCAACAGTATGTGCTTAAAGCTGGTTATGTAATAATGAGTCTATAATCAGGTTCATTACCTACACAGCATTTCCAATCAGGCATTGGAAGACATTGTGAAGGAGTAGAGACAGAGCCTTGATAGAGAGACAGCACACTGATGGTTGTTTCACTCCATCTTCTCTTTACAATCTCTGCTTGTTTTTTCCCATTCAACCTGTTTTTCTTGCCCTTTATTATCATCCTCTCTACACTCCCGTTTCTATTGACAAAAGGCTATGCTTGGAGAATAAAGGCAAAGCCTTGACTTGATTATCTATAATGAAAACACAACTCTCCCTCTTTTCTTCCAAACTGGAATACAGTGGCGAACTCGCTCCCTTTCAAAATCTTGCGTTGGAACAATTTCCCTCAAAAAACACCACTAATAGAACATCAGAAAATAAGATAGAGGGAGAGGGGGACAGCAGAGTGTAGGAGTGAAGTTGAAGGAAGATAAACATGTTTCTCGCAGCAGGTAAACACAGACAACTGGAGACAAAATATGAAATCAATACGTGACTTTAAATTAGCTCCATCTCTTCACATTCCCTCCAGCTGAATGTTGCGGTGAGGAGAACTTCCATCCTAATATCCAGTTAAATAGCAGAAGGCATTCATCACTGACAACAGCCTTTCCCAAATCCTCCAGGGAGTGGATCTACAAGAAGGAATGCTGCAGCGGCGACTTCTGAGCCAGCCAATGACAGGACAGCTATGAAGTTGTGAGATCACCTGGAAACCGTTGGCTGTGACATCAAAGCAGGGGACTGATGTCGAACCAATGCAATTACACCTACTCACCTACAATTTCTCACGCTTTAGTTTGCAATGCAACCACTGCTTTCACTCACCCACCATGTGCTTGTGTTCTCTTAGAAATGTTTAGATATTTTTATTTGTAGGCTTTGTGAAAATGGAAAAGACATAATATTAGTAATTATTATTATTTATATTGTTATTCTTTATTGAATTTATAATAAATTACAATGCACTTTACTGCTTCTTTTTGCACTTTTGGTTAGATGCTAACTGCGTCTTGTTTTCTCAGTACTTGTACTCTGTGCAATGACAAAAAAAGTATCATCTAATATAACTAAATACATGCCCAAGTGAATAATATAAGCAAAATGGAACACATTTTTTAGGAAATGACATTAATAGTTTAGCTAAAGAAAGTAAGAAACCACTGCATCACGTTATAATTTTTGCTGCAGACTTTAGTTTATGATTTTGCAGCATGTAAGTTAAAAGCAACCTATCAAAATGTAAGCAAATAAGTCAATATAATGCAGAGAATGATAAGAGCATAGATATAGGATTCTGTTTGCTCCAAGATATGAGAGGGAAGTCATCTCTGAATGTTCTCAGGGTAAATATGAATGAATGTGTTGTATGATTCAGTGGGCATGACTCTGCAGAGCAGCAGAAGAGCATACAGCAGTTTGGGTTTGGGGCGATGCACGGTGCTGCAGTGCCCCCTGCTGACCTGCACCATACCTCACCTGTTTCAGCCCAAATATGAAAGTGTGGAAAAGTCAAACAACCTTGGGGAACAGAAGATACTTGATAATGAAGTAGATGTATTCCATCAGTGTTCTTTCTGTTCTTTGACTGAAATGATATAAGGCAGGTTCACATTACCAGAGGAATGCCGAGTGTGCCAGGAACGTTTAACACTTTGACTTTGAGCGGTTGAACCCTAGGGGCTAGAGATTGTTGTCTGCCTGAAACAAACCCATAAAACTGCACACTCACTCTCATATGTACCACTTAGCTGCCCTTAAGCAAGGCAATTTTTTTCTTGCATGTAGAAAATGCTTTAAAATGGACTGAAAGTGATTAGAAAACTATCAAGGAGTTGTATTGGACTGACTGGAGATGAACTTGGTACCCAAGAGACTTGATAAAGATGGATTTACACACTTTAAATCAATTTAGCACGAGGCAACACCTGCTGCTCCAAATGGTAGCAACTCTTTTTAAGTAAAGTTTTAACTTCAGAAATCATGTAATGAGACATCTGTAAACTCTACACAACATGATCATGTTTAACAACCCAGCTGGTCTATGCTGCCTTATAATGAGACAGAAAGTTAAAGATATACTATCTATCCATCACTCATTCAAATGTAGACTTCTTAAGTATACACAACGCTAGACCTTCATTTTAGCAAAGGAAGATGAATACTTCAATGGAGTGTTTTTTAGTGACCAGAAGACTGAGGTTGGTACCATGTACAGTACAGTAGGTAGAGGACTTGAGAAGATATTTCCTTCCCCACCACCTTCTACTTCTCTTCTTCTACTACTCTTGTCCTGACCTCTCTCCCAGGCTTTTGACAGACCACACAATTACCTTCAATTATCCTCACTTCCACCTCACCAATTACATCCATTATTGATTCCAGACCCGTACGGCTGTAAAGCCTTATCTATAGCAAACCACAGCCCACGAAGGAGAAAGCAGAATACGACCAAATAAAAGGACCTTGTTTCATTAACAGTCCTCCAGCTTTTCACTCCATCTACGTCACACAATCACCTACAGAAACAGTTTCCACTGCAGTGCCCTTGAGAAATTAATACATGTATTCAACATCAGCGCCTTCTAAGTAGCTATAACTTTGCCAATATAATATGCAAACCAGAATGCAAGGTAGTTACCTATTTTTTTAATCATTAAATTGTCACCAGTGTCAGAAAACGTGATAAAGAGCTGGTCTTTTCAAAGGAAAACCAAACGAAACCATTGTAAACTCTGTAAGCAACAATGTGAAGTGTACCCATCTGTTTCCAACCGTAGTTTGACCGTCATGTATCATTAGGAGATACTGGACTAATATTATGGCATCCTGTATGCAGATGCTGAAAGCATTACAGTGAGACAGTGTAGTGTGAAGGTCAGTTCCACAGTACGGAAGCTGTAAAATGTGGAGTCACACTTTGCGGCTCTTGCCAGATTTTTGAATATGATACTGGCTGACATTTAGTGATACACAAACATTAGCTGCTGTCACCACACACTAATGTAAAACATCCATCATCTTGAATGCACGCCAGGGCACCTGCAGAGAGCTGTATCATCTCCTGTTACTACAGACCTGAGAGGCTGAGCTCCAAGAGGGATTTCTAATGCAACGCTGCCCCCTTCAGGTGTCTCTTTAGGTTATGGCTGCTCAGCTGTGATGTGTCATCGGAGCATTGCATTTTAGTAAGTAGTAAGTAAGGTAAGTAAGGTTTACACTCAAGAAGGCATACAACACATAGAGAACCTTACCTTTCGAAGTCAGCTTTACCATGGACCTTGAGGCACCAACACAAGTTGTCCATCCCACTTTATGGCCCGTGTACCTATTTGGATTACAAAGGGTGAGAGGTTTTTAGAATGAAGGAAGTCCAGTATACTTTAAACTTATGGTAGTATGAGCAAATATGTCAGGAATACATGTTATTCCTTCATGAATCCTGAAACAGAGACACATTTCGTTTGAATGTTATATAAACCGGATATAGTCACAGTTAACTGGCAATGATATTAAGATTTTACCTTTAAAATTTATTAGACATCACTGTCACTAGTAGGACATTTGGATGGAGCAGGTTAAGCTAAAAGAGAAGTGAGAACAGGCTGCTCAGTTGTCATGTTTTCGTAGGAGTACTATCATACACTCGCTCAGTAAATGTGGTTAAGTACTAGAACATTTTTGAGGTACTTCTACTCCACGACATTTTGGCAGCAAATATTGCACTTTTTACTCATTACAATTATTTGACAACATTAGTTACCATTTGCACTATTTACAGGTTCATATTATTAATAAAATAAGTGAAATCAACTAATACACTGATGTGATATTATGGTGGGCGATACCTGGCTGTTTACAAAGTTGTTAACGTCATCCCAATCTTTGCCAGCTGCAAAATTAAAATGAGAGACACACATGGCTAATTTCAGGGGTGGAAGATGTAGTCAGATCTAGTACTTAAGTAAAAGTAGAAGTACCAGAGTGTAGGAATACTCTGTTACGTAAAGGTCCTGCATTCAACATGTTACTCAAGTAAAAGAACAAAAGTATTAGCATCAAAATATAGTTAAAGTACCAAAAGTAGTCAGATTGGTCCATTTCAGAATAATATAAAGATATGTTTTATAACTATTGATCATTAAAAGGAGTAAAAGTGCACCATTTACTGCTGAAACATAGTGGGGTAGAAGTATAAAGTAGCAACAAATTAAAATACTCAAGTAAAGTACAAGTATCTCAAAACTGTACCTAAGTACAGTACTTGAGTAAACCTACTTAGTCACTTTACAACACTGGCTACTTTTAAACCAGAGATATACTAATACTTGTGTACTTTTACTTAAGTAATATTTTGATTGCAGGACTTTTACTTGTAACACAGTACTCCTACACTGCGGTATTTGTACTATACTTAAGTATAAGATCTGAATACTTCTCCCACCTCAGCTCACCGATTCATTTATTAGGTAGACCTATCTTAAACTCATGCATTTGGACACAACAGCCCTGCAATTTTGAGTTTGAGGTTCTGTTGAAATGTAATGTGATCATTGTCTCTAAAACAGATTCAACACTTAGGATTCCTTGTTAGTTTTTTGTATAAACTTAATTAGCCTTAGCTAGATGTAGGTTAGGCCTAAATGGAAATGCAAAAATAATGCACAGGTTCTTCTGTAAACATCTGCTGTGAGAGTCTAGGTCCCATGAGAAAGATTGTGAAAATGTGGATTTAGAGATGTATCTCTAGTAAATGTGTCCTAGTACATTGCTTGTTTGAATAAGGTTTTTAAACGGAAATTCTACATATAGAAATTAGCAACGTGTGCCTGAACGACACAGGTGTTGCTGATTGTAATAAATGTGTTTCGGTTGAGAAACATTAACTTCATATTGGTGACTATTTCCAAAATTAACATGAGTCTATCTTAACAGCAACGCTACATGACAGCGTGAACGGTCTGTTTTTGTTTATATGTTTATAATATAAAGTTTATATCCTTAAATGAAGAGAACTTTACCTCACACGGTATGTTTGAGCTCACATCCATGGTTGAGGGGCCAGCTTCGGCAAAAAAGGGGCGTGGTTTGACAGGTCTTGTGTGGCGTTCAAGAACTATCGTACATATTATTCACAATCAATGGTGCAAAAATGACCGATATGGATTTAATAGCAAGGCACGAATCTTTATAATCGGAAAAAGCAAATGTGTGATTGCCTAGGTTTCTTAATATGAAGAGTAGCTCATAGGGACATGGAAACGTTGACAGCAATTGTTTACAATGTGATATATTATATTACATTCTCTGTAGCCTACTATTTTTCCTTTTTATGTTGTAATCATATAAAGGTTGTAATGCATTATGTAAAATATGTCTTTGTGTTAGGGGATGTATTAAAGACAACACAATACTTTCCTTATCTTATGTCGATGCTGCTTTTGTATTTGAAATATGTTTATCTGTAATTCACAACAGAATGGTTTCATACATTCTCTAGAGATTTGCAACTTTTTGTTAAAAATACAAGGTAATCAAAACACGGTTTATATTTCAGATGCATGTTCTCCGGCGATTCTGGTAGAAGTCGTGAGTAGTCATAAGAATATCGGCACAATGTGTTATTTTTGATTAACTAAATGCATGAACAAAAACCTCCTAGAAAACTGCTTTATGCCTTAATTTTTTACTAAAAGCGCTCCGAAATGCACGTCTGACTGTATGCATTGTGAATGTGTAAAATAGCAGCTCGGGAGGGCACCTGAAGGCACCACCAGTGCAGTGCTGTTTGCTGCTTACTCCCCTCTGTCGTCCATTACAGTTCGGTACCATCTGTACGCGCAGGCCCGAAGTAGCGCAGCCGCTCTGAGGTTAGTGCCCTACCGCGCAATCTCCATCTATTTCTGCCCCGGCGCAGCCGCACCATCAACCCGGCAGCGTTGGGGCGAAAGATGCAGATTGTTTAGATGTTGACTACAGCAGACTTATGACACAGATATGGCTTTTGTGCGGAATCATTTTGTAGGCGCGTATCGACAAGAAGCTGAGAAAGAGTAGAATAGAGACGTAGGCCGCTGGGCCTGCTTAGCGCTGTGTTTTGTTTCATATTGCGCGGGTTTAGTGCTAGCTGCTGCTGCGTTACCAATGTTTAACTGTTACCTTTCACTGCACACTGAATTCATCCGTGATCAGTGTGCGAACATCGGGAGATTGTCGATGTTAACGATTATTGCTAATGTCCATTCAGAGGACCGATGCTACACCGCCAAATGGTTAGCTAGCTAGCTTATTAGCCAAATGTAGGACACAGCTAGCTTAGCTCTGTTTGGCTGTCGATGTGAAGCAAGCCGGCTAACATGGGAGCACTGTAACGCATGATCAGTTACAATGTCTATTTAATACAGTTAGTCATGAGTAGTTACTATTTGATAGGGATTTTACTTTATTACCGGCCTTAGATATGGTTAAACGCCAATGTTATTGTCGAGTCGTGCATCATCCCATTGATTCACACAGTCCATGTTGATGTTACAGATGATACTGCATGCCCATAAACCTGTCTGGCTGCTGCAAATGCCATCTTTTCCCTCCTTAGGCTTATTAACTTTGCATTTGTCGGTAACAACTCCCGTCCAAGAATACTCAAGACAAAGCAATGGTGTATTATACAGAACTGTTTAAATAAATATCATATACCTTTATATCAGCTTCCCACTATGAATCAAGTATACAGGCTATCCCCAGTAAACCGAACCTGTGGACATTTCTCTCAAAAGCCTGTCTACATTGACCATGTATGGATTAAGTCATACATTTCTAATTGTGAAGAATAATATTATATGTTTGCATTTAGTGAAACCCTATTGTATGAGTGTTGTTTAGCCCCATATTGGCAGACATACAGTTGTTCCATTCCACACACAGATGCTCTTGAACACTTTATATTCTGAATGACTTCTTGCTCTTATATTCATTAAACAATCAGTTATTCCCTTTGAATCTGAATTTAAACTGTAAATGTCTAAGAGTGCTAAGTATGATCTATTAACGAGTATCATGTGTGTAATGCCCATTATTATCTTGTAAACCCTTATTTAATATAATATTATACATTATATATACATTATTTTCATACATTGATCACAGTGGTGTTATTCCTGATGGAAGTATTGATACCGTATGAAGCCCTCTAGTGGCAGAGCAGCAGTCAGTGCACCAGACACTTTACACAAGTTCAGAGCTGTAATAAGGAGACTGATGAGTATTGTTCATTGATGTCGTTGAACAGACTATGAACATACATTCTGTGCACACATATGCATCACATTGCTTAAGTTTATTTTTCATGGACTTGCATTTATGATGCACTTATGTATACAAAATACATGCAGTGTCTTGACAGATTCAAGTACCATGCAATAGTTGGGATTGATTCGTATGTTCTTTGAATATGTTGGTCATTAGCTATTAATTTGTTGTGATGAGAATAATTGAGTTGTATCATATGATTTTAAGCATACTTCAATGCATTATGGTAGCAATATATATTTGAGGAAAGCTGGTACTACATGTTTTCATTTTGTATGTGCAATACTATGCATCAGCTAAACTTCTTATATCAATACAGCAGGAATGACTCCTATACAAGTTCTCTGCTATTAATGAATACAGGGAAATTACTCAGGCACCTTGTACAGTAGGGGTAAAACACTGCTCTTTCCTCTCTCTCCTCAGTCATTGTACCGTGGATACAGCCGTGTACACCAGGTGGCCCATAATGGACGAACACGTCGTTCACCAGACAGAACACATGACCACCATCGAGGCTGGTGCCGTCAGCCAACAGATCCAGCAGGTTCAGGTTATTTATTTCTGCCCATAGGTGGATTTAATTTTTCGCATATCAGCAGAATGGCTAATGGAAAACAGGAAGCCCTATTATTCTAAAGAGTCAGAAATCAAATTTAACCCATTGGTTCTTGGATCATTGTGTATAGGTACATGTGACCACGTATACCGAAGCGTCCATGATGAGCGCTGACGAAGACTCAACGTCCTCACCAGATGATGATCCTTATGACGACACGGACATCCTGAACTCGGCGGGCACTGATGAGATCACTGCGCACCTGGCTGCAGCAGGTACGTCTACACTGGGCTATAGAGAGAAGTAGAGCGTCTGGGGCCTCCAAATTAGTGAGAGTAGGATTAACTTGATAAGAAACATCCATCAACACTTCCCAACGGAAGTCTGAAAGACAAGTAGATGTTATAATCTTGCATGTTGGATTTTTCTTATCCAAGAATCCCATTTATAGTGCCTGAGTTCAGTGTAATGCTTTTAAATGAACAGCAGGGGGTGCCAGTGGGCTGTTTTGTGGAGGCAGTGCCACTAGAAGGCCTCCTGATAATGCTTTATTTGATTTTCCCTTGTAGTTTTTAAGGGCCCAAATGATGCCATTGTGCCACCATGGCAACTCGGCTCAATTTAAAATCTAGCCTACTTTTGAAAAGGAATAGCAAATCAAATGTGTTAAATCAAAAATAAGAAGATTTGAACGTGTACATTCAAGATGAAGAGGAAAAGCTCAAGAGAGTATTGAACAGAATTCAAGAACTCTAAAGATTGTAGTTCCTTGTGATTTATAGCCTTTATTTGTACTTACAGTCCAACTTTCTCTTTCTCTCTCAGGGCCAGTAGGCATGGCGGCTGCTGCTGCCGTGGCAACTGGGAAGAAAAGAAAGAGGCCTCATGTCTTTGAATCTAACCCCTCCATCCGCAAGAGGCAGCAGACCCGTCTGCTCAGGTGAGCCTGAACACCAGGAAACATGTCCTAGTACTGCACTCTGTATTGTCCATCAACAGTTACCATAACTAAGAAGTATTTTACATTACATCTGATTTGGCTCTTCAAAGTGTGTATTTGATCGTCTACAGATTTATATCTTTCACTGTCAATATGTATATACTTCTTTTCTTTTTTTGATATGTTTTATAGATTTTTTTTTTTTTTTCCTACCCTTTTGTAGATATACAATGCTTTGTTTTATCATATCCAAATTGGGGTCAATAAAATAAATCTTAACTTGAACTCCCTTTCAGCACCTGGGATCAGTGTTTAGAGTCGCTGTTGTGCTTCAGGGCTTGTATTGTGATCCGGAGGTAAAGCATGGTGTGTGTTTACAGGAAACTCAGAGCCACCCTGGATGAGTACACAACCAGAGTGGGCCAGCAGGCTATAGTGCTGTGTATCTCCCCCTCTAAACCCAACCCTGTGTACAAGGTGTTCGGGGCTGCTCCTCTGGAGAATGTGGTGAGTGTTAGCTTCAGTTATTCACTATGAATTCTGTTAGATGTTTATCAGTCAATTCACTTCCTGATGATTGAACCACCACCTAGCAAATGCTTCTGATACCAAACTGATCCAGTGTGGTTTGTCCTCCAGGTGAGGAAGTATAAGGGCATGATATTGGAGGATCTGGAGAACGCTCTGGCTGAACACGCCCCCCCTGGAGGAGATCTGGCCTCAGAGCTGCCCCCCCTCACGATCGATGGTATCCCTGTCTCTGTGGACAAGATGACCCAGGTCAGGCTCAATACTGTCTTTGCTTGTACTGAACTTTATTTATTTAGGATCAACCTCTTGAGATGAACCGTGTTGTTATGGGGGGGTCCTCCTAACATATAGTACAAACAGCAAGACAGTCAAAACACAAAAACAAAATGACAAAACCAGATCAAGTCACAAAAAATACAACAGACAAGACTACTACAATCACAACACAACAATTAGAAATGAAACATTTAAACATAACCAGATGGCCACAGAGAAGCCATGAACAAATACATTTGACCTGCAAATACTTATTGGGGTTTTGTCCATGCATTTGTTTAATCAAAATATCACATTGCGCCGATTGATTTATGACTACATTATTATGAATTACAAATAAAGATATTTCAAATAAAAAAGCAACATCGACATAAGCCAAATACCAACATGGTGTTTTCTTACGTGTTAAATAATCTATAGAATGTACAATTCACCTCAAAATAAGAAGACGAAGCATTTGAAAACATTTGAATCGAAATGAAGTATCGTATATCTTATCTATTCTTGTCTGAAAGGAGATGGCCCATTTCTCAGTTTTCCAACCAAATTCCCTTCTGGTGTCTGAGATTCAAACACAGAGTGGACGGTCCCAGCAGAGGGCAGCGTTTGGCAACAAATCCGATTCTCACATTATGTTTTATGTCTGAAGTTTAGCCAGGTACTGCATATACTGTATCAAGGTCAACTGCCTTTTTTCAGCTGTTTCTGGATGTCTATCAGCGTCACTTAATGAACCTTCTTTTAAATACTGTAATTTAACTTTACGGTGAAGAGGACTTGTAACTCAGTCAGACTGTATTCTTGATGCCTCCTCCCTTTGCTAGACAGGCTGCGGTACCAGTGAGGGGGGGGGCAGACTGCACTTAGAGGCCTTTCACTTCAACATTTGCACCATCCTCTCCGAGGGGACCTGGCTTGTTTACTCCGTCCCAGTGCTGCCGACGCATTCTCTGGATCATCGTCAGAGCAGCCAGCATGATAGGGCCCAAAGAGACGGTCTTCAACCCTGGGAGGACGGTAGCCAATCCGAGGGGCGGATGTTTCCTCGGGGGGCGGGTGTTAGTTGGTGCTTGTTTTTCTGGAGGTTGTCGGATGAGATTACAGTGAGTAACCTGTCACTCAGGTGGAAAGGTGAGGGTGTTGTGGAGACAGGATGTTGTCCCGTCAAAATGTACCTTGGAAATAGCAAGTTTTCAAATGAAAACTCTTGTTCTGTTCCATAAAAGACAGGGCTTATTGTTCACTATGCAGACATCTGAAGTAGGTTTTACAAAGCTGAAGAAATCCCAAGTGAGGTGTAGTGATGCAAGGCCGGTATATAAAGCATCTGCAGCAGGTGATCCCGGTCCAGCCTGAGCCCATAATTACCCCCCAGCCTCGTTAGGGACAGGGACCCGGCAACATAGGCTCCTTCCTAAATGCTGATTGGACAATTGCTTGGTGGATTAGGATTGGGGGGGGGGGGGGGGGCGGGGTGGTGGGTGCGAGCATAACACGCCACTTAACTCACGAGCCACTGTAATTAGGCCATCTGGCCCAGCACGCATGCATCACATACATCCACACACAGATAAGCCACAGGTGGAAAAGGCAAGCATCTTTTTGCCACTAAATCCGTCTTTCTGGGGTTAATCCAAGTTCCTCTGTCAGGTATAAAGTGCCGTCTGAAGTAAAGCCCCTGTAGCGGATGCGTGTTTTTCTAAAGCTGGCGTGCTTAAGTATTGTCCATCCGTTTTCTATCAGGATCCACTTTGTTGTATCTTCCTACACAAAAGGTTTGTGATTATCAGTTAGAATACGTGGTGTAAGGGGGGGAGGGATGGATTTATTTCTCTGTGTAACCACATTTTGCCCGTGATGTCAGGCAGGCAGACGCTGCAGTGCCTCATTGTGCAATATAATCCCCTGGTGATGCATATTACCAGGGCACTGAGGACACTAAACCCCCCCCCCCCCCCCCCCCAGCCTGTCGGTGAGCGTGAGGACAGGCGTGTTCTTGAAACGGTGAAGCTGTGGCATGTCGCTCACTGCCACACATTTAGCATGTGTGCTGGTTGATCAATAGCCAACCAATCAGATGCCCCCACTCCCTGCTTTGCAGCACATGGCAGTCTCCTGGAGCCTTCTGTGCAGTGTTGCTGACAGAGCAATCAGAACAGGGAGAGTAGATATGACACAATAAATAATGGCCAATATTTTATAGGAAGTTCTTGACTCTCAAATAAATAATCTCTTAAATCCAACACCAAGTAACTAGTTCTAACCACCTACTTTAAAGAATGGCAATATATTGGACTCAGTAATACAGTCAATCTTTAATAATAAAATAATAACTTGAGTCTCTACAGTTCCATAAAGTAGTATAAGCAGGGCTCTCGACTCAGTTTTTTCACCATCCTCCCGGAACCGTCCCGAAATACAATCTAAGCCGTCCCGAAATTAATGTGGACCGTCCTGAATTAAAAATATTAGTTTTTCTACTACTTATCATTAGTTAAAATCATTCAAAGTTACCTTTAACATAAATAAAACATCATACAAATCATTAGATGATAATTCATCAACCTTTTTATTTGAGTAAATCAGTCAATCACATGACAAAGGCCAAATATATTTAAACAAACACACAAACGAGAAAATTACTAATATTGAAACAAATCAAGTCCCATCCAATTATCAAAAAAAATCCAACACTCTGTCCTGAAGACAGAACCCAGAGTAACCACTAACCAGGAGGACAGTCTGTAACACAGTCAGGAGACCTTTACAAACTGCCCCGCCCCCTCGCACACAGACGGGAGAGAGAGATCTCGTCTGGATTGGAAAGCTCGAAAATACATCATAGACGCATGTTGTAGTCTTATTGCATATTAGAAACGGAGTTGGATAAACTAAAACTGCGATATAATGTTTATGTAGCAATACTACATATGACATATATTTTTTAAATGTCTCCAGTACCGATAAAAAGTCAGATAACGTCGGAGCTTAACGTTACCACTGTCTTTTATAATTCCGGCCCGGGGGCCGTTTAATACCGGGGCTCTGTACCCATCCATACATGGGGAGAGGCGCAGCATATTGCGAAGGAGTAAATACGATGGAGGGTTCTCATCTCAGCCTTATTACCCATAGGGGATGAAGAGGAGTAAGCAAATAAAGAGGCCGGCGCTCCAGGGTCTGGTTCTGCTGTGCGTTTTTGTGATGTAACGGTAAAACATTTCAGAATTCCTCCACGGGATACCATTGTCATTTTACATCACTCAACCTGCGAAATACACACACTCAGTACATAGCCTACTGTAGATAGACCCGCGAATTTGCGGGCCAGGAATTCGCGGGCACAGCCAGCTGTGCGGCTGGCTGACAGCACATGGGCACAGCTTACGTATGTGTGTGTGTGTGTGTGTCTGTCTGTCTGTGTGTGTGTGTGTGAGTGTGTGTGTGTGTTTCACGGGTTGCTAAATGTTTTGTGTGTTTATGTTGACAAGGAGGTTTAATAATTGTGTGCTACACACAACGTGCAGTCGATTTCATTTTCATCGCCGTTTGTAGTAGAGTTAGCAGGGAATTTTTATTTTAACTGTCGTCCCAAATTCGTCCCAAAATTATTTTTTATCCTCCCTGACACTATTTTTTTCGGCCCCGGGAAGACGGGACGTCCTTAAGCTCGAGCCCTGAGTATAAGTGATCCAAATCCAATCCAATCCGAAAGCACTGACAAACCTCCAGACCAAAGTGCTGTCCAGAGAGATACATCAAATATAAAATCACATGGCTCAGCTCACAAAACATAAAATAAGTATAAAATCACATAAAAGGTACAAACACAAAACAAACCAGAATAAACGTAACAATTACAAAAATAAAAAGAGCCATATAGTAAAAACAATAGACCAGAAAATAGAATAAATCTAATGTTTTTGTTTGACATTGATTTTTGTACAAATATTGACCAGCTTGTCCTTGTTAGTACCTGAGTGTGCTGGAGCCTTAGCTTGGACAGGTTGACTGCTGGATCCCCCCCGATGCCTCCTCAGTGTCTCACCAGGCTGGAGCCACAGCCATAGATTGGTCTGTTAGCAAACATGATCGCATTGTTCTCCTTTTAGAAAGCCTGTTTCTATTTGCAGGCGTTGGCAACCTCAGCAGCAGCTTCCCGATCAATACTCACGTCCTGCTTCCTGCTCAAGGGCGTGTGAGCCTGGGAGAGACACTGCGGCTCTCCACTTTGGAGTTCTGCTCTGCTTCGTCTAATTTCTCTGCGCTTCTCTCCTCAGGCCCAGCTGCGAGCGTTCATCCCTGAGATGCTGAAGTACTCGACGGGCCGGGGGAAGCCTGGCTGGGGGAAGGAGAGCTGCAAACCACTTTGGTGGCCGGAGGACATCCCATGGGCCAACGTCCGCAGTGACGTCCGCACCGAGGAGCAGAAACAGAGGGTGAGAGAAATACTCAAGTTATGACATCATACATTATCGGTCTTTGCAGGGAAATGCTGCAACCCGTTGTCCCATCCTTTACATTGGTAACTATAGGTAACAAGCAGATTCCAAGAGATGCAACATGATTTGTTGTAGTCTAGTTGCCTGACCAACTGCAACCTATAATGTGGCATTCCATGTCTGTAGTCCTTTATGCAGACTGTAGAATCATTTGCCATGTTATCATGCATTTCCCAAGGTGTCTTGGACGCAGGCGCTGCGGACCATCGTGAAGAACTGCTACAAGCAGCACGGCCGGGAGGATCTGTTGTACGCTTTTGAAGATCATGTGATCACGACAACCACCACCACCCAGCACCACCACCACCACCACCTGACCAACGCCAGCATCGCTCACCTGGTTCCCTCACAGACGGTGGTACAGACCGTCAACAACCCCGACGGGACAGTGTCGCTCATCCAGGTAGCATTTACTTCCTCTCTTTGTCTTAAAAGTTCTTAATGTTTTTGTTTTTTTATCCAAATCACATTCAGTAATTTAAGTTCTTGTGTGCACCACTATCCCAGGTTGGCACAGGGCACACAGTGGCCACCCTGGCAGACGCCTCGGAGCTGCCCGGGGTGACGGTGGCGCAGGTCAACTACGCCACAGTGACTGACGGAGAGGTAGCAACCACTAGAGCATCCCATGTTCATCACTTGTTCTGTACAGCTGTATAACACATTCTGATCGTTTACTACACACACAGACTGTAGAACGAATGGTCAAACCATTTTAGTGTCAATGCATGAGTCATAGAAACAAACATTTAGGGTGATTAATGGGAGCTGTCCGTTCAGCACCACAACATCTAAGCCAGCCAGAGGATATTATTGGTCGTTTTCACGTTGTCTTTTTCTTCTTTCTAGATACTTATTTGCTTTGTGTTCTTTTTATATATTGTTCCTTTCCAGGTGGATCAGAACTGGGCCACCCTCCAGGGTGGTGAAATGACGATTCAGACCACTCAGGCCTCGGAGGCCACGCAGGCAGTCGCATCTCTGGCAGAAGCTGCGATCGCCGCCAGCCACGAAATGCAGTCCGGAGCCACTGTCACTATGTCTATGAACAGGTGAGGGTGGGGGAGAGAACAAGTTATTTTACAAGGGAACAAGGCTTTTAGAGTCACAACTCATAAGATATTGGATGTTAGGTGGCTTGTACTTTGTTGGACCTGAAAGATTTCTTTTAGATATAGACCAGAGAACCATAATTACATTGGAGGGATTTAAGTTTAAAAGATTTGAAAGGCTCATGTCCCGGTCTACAATTCTTACTTCCTCACGTAAAATGGTTTAATAGGGAAAACAGAGGTGGGATTGTTTGAATTGTCCACACTTTTCATAAGGAGAACCTGTATCTGGTGATCAGCTGTCACTGACACAGTCCTGGAGGAGTCCAGGTGGTGGTGCAGCCAGCAGAGTAAACAGACAGATCCTAATGATTGGACTGAGAGTGTGACCACTGTCAGGACTGTCGCCTGGAGAGGAACCACCTGCCATAGTAGTTCAGCTTCCAATGACTTAGGCTCTCAGCACATTCATTCAATGAACTCCTACCCTTTTATTTGTGCCAACGACCTAATCGAATTTCCTTTACAAAAAAAAGTTGGTTCAGTTGGAAATTAAATGACACGAAGCATTCAAACTTGTTTTCAGGAACTAACTGTCATCGCAGTTTAGCTTCTAATTAATGAGCCTGTTGAATTATTAAGGCCCTTTGCTGATTCATTCAATCAACTGCTACCCTTTTGCATCACATGTAGTTGGTGCAGTTTGAAATAGAATTAAAGATAAAATAGCTATTCAAACTTGTGTTTTATTTAATAAAATATAAGGTATACTACCGTACAGCACCTATAGATTGTCCTGTTTTCAGCTGTGGGGGTGTTGTTGTTGTTGCCGTAATGTTTTCTTGAGGGAAATCAGCCACTCGATTGTATTCAGATGGGATCTCCAACAGGATCTTAAATCATGTCCCAGGGAGGGCCAGCCGTCTGCAGTGTCTGATTACAACGCAGAACAGAGCAGCTTGAAAGTCTGCTCATCTATCAAATAAGGTGGGGGGTCTTTGGCTGCGGCTGACACCTGTAGCGTCTTCCTCATCCTCATTTTTGATATTCATGATCCTACAAATGACAATTAAAGATCTTTATCTTGCTTTGATTTAAACATGGTAGCTGGTTCTCCCCTGCAGTGATGTCAAGGCATTAATGTGTAAGGGTTTGTCCCAGTGGGGCTTGTTACCTGCCTCCACCTGAGTCCACCCCCCCCCCCCCCTCTACTGTTTACCTGTGCAGAGCATCTCTGGAACATTTTGTCTCTGCTTCCCAGCTCCACAGGGAGTTAAGATCCTCTTTCTCCCACCGTCTCTTTTTTGCTGTGTGACCAAAATTGGCACCACCTTGAGTTCCAAAATACATCGGCCATGCTCGACTTCACATCACCCCCTTGCTGCAGAAACTCCACGGGCTCCCCATCCCTTCACACATTCATTTCAAAATCCCCATCCTCACTCAGAAAGCCTTCCATAACCAGGCCCCCTCCCACCTCACCGACCTGCCCCATAAACACACTCCTTCCTGCACCCTCCACTCCTCAGACGCCGACCTTATTATAAGCGTAACAAGTAAAGCATCTTACTGCCATGCTTTGACTCTTTTAACTGCATTTGTGTAAAAACAGCAACCTATAGAAATGTTTACCACTAAACAGAAAACGACACAATGTGAAAAAGGCTCAGTATTTAAGGCTGTATGAGAAGCCTTTTTTCTACCAATGTACCTAGGGATGTCCCGATCACCTTTTTTTGCTCCCGATCCGATTCCGATCATTAGATTTTGACAATCTGCCGATACTGATTTTTCCCGATCCGATCTTTATGCAATGCATTAAGAGAAAAAAAAGGTAGCAGATAACGGCTGGCCATCCAACGCGATGAATTCAGCTATCTTGGCTGTTATTAAGTTCTGGGGCAGTTTCTCTTTCCTTTTTAAAAGTGTCGGTTGTTTCAGTGCCGTTACCTGAGTGGTCGCTGTGTACTCGTCGTGTTGTTGTTGGTGTTTGTTTCTCAGGTGGCGTATTAGATTGGTCGTGTTGAACGTAGCTCTGTTCTTTCCACTACGCGGAACCTCCGCCTTGCAAACATTGCATCTGGCTGTTACACTGCCTTCGCTTTCAATTTTATAATACTTCCAAACTCCTGACATTTTCTCTGTCCCGACTCCCGAGTCACCAGCTGAACGTAGCCTCTCGTTAGCTTACTGCTACTATTAGACACTGCGCCCTGCCCACGCTGTTGCCAGATTTGAGAGAAATAAGCAACCAGGTCTATGAAAACAAGCCCAAAAGAAGCAACACATACATGATGTTGTGTCCTTTTAAACCAAAACTAAGGCCTCAGGATGACTTTAAGACTTGAACATGGACGATCTTTTGAAAATCACGTGATCGGCTCCGATCCCCGATCACGTGATCGAATCGGGACATCTCTAGATGTAGCATGACTCCACTCCCATACTCTTCCTGAGCCATCGTCTGCTTACAACAGTATGAGTGCATCATTAATGCGTCTCTGCTCGGCTCCACCTCCTCTTGTCTTATCTTAGCTCTGTCTCAGATGCGATTATAGACCAAGCTGTGAACACTTCCAATAGGCTGCTGGTAAATCCACTGGGTAGATCTGGTTAATAAAAGTGCTTTGTTAGACCCGTGGCACCTGGCCCCTCTTGGAGATGTGACAGATTCTCCATAAGGCCAGACTAGAAAAGCCTCTTACAGCTCATACACTCCTACCTCTTCAGCCCACATCTCTGTAATAACCCTTTGTGAGCAGGCTGCGTGTGTACTTTGTACCAGTGATTGTATCTGACAGCTACAGAACATCTATCCTGCGTGTGTGACATTTCATTCTAAATTGTATGCACAGTAAAAGGATGCCTGTGTTTTTACATGTTGTTCACAGTATCTGATGTGTGTGTTTGTGTGTGTTGCAGCGAGGCAGCAGCCCATGCTGTAGCGACGCTGGCAGAGGCCACTCTGCAGGGCGGGGGGCAGATTGTCCTGGCAGAGACAGCAGCTGCTGTTGGGGCCCTGGCGGGGGTCCAAGATGCCACAGGTATACGACATGTTCATCAATAACGTTAGGATCAACATGCAAAATGCCTCTTAAATCACAGAAATTATATAGTTATCATATAAAGTATATATTTTAAATGTCTATAGCACTAATTATAGCTTAAGTGACACTGGTGGAGTATTTACATCACCAAGTGTCTTTGGACACCAGGAAAAGCGCTGTATAAATATCATGGATCATTATTAGTGTCCCTACTCTCACACACTATCTGTTGTTAATAGAAACTTCAGCTACTAAAATCCTAACGCTCTCTTTAATCCACAACTATTTCAATAATAGTAGACACTGAATATTTAACTTTTTTAGTGCGCAGTAAATTCAGATTTCTTGAGTCATCGATCATCTTTCTTTTTTGCGTCTCACACGGCTGTCACATTTAAGGGATTTTAAAGTTAGAGTAAAATACACACCATAAACTTAGTTTTTCACATGTGTACTAATTGGTACATGTGTGTGTGTTCCCCAGCCAATGGCATGTCTAATTAGCCTCTCTAAGTGTAATCTCCTGCAGTAGTACTGCAGCCTCTGAGCTGCTGCACTTTAATCTACCATGTGCTGATGTGACAGATGGTGTGGGTTTGTGTGTATCTTCCCTTCTTTTAATGATACGTTAGATGCAGGAGCCCATTGTTAGCTTCCTCACAGGCGCATGCATCCTTTGCTATGGCGATGCATTGCTACTGGGACTGGACCAGTTTGTCCTCACATCCTCATGGATAGCATTAACAGCCTTTTTGATGTCCATCCACACCCTGGGGGGAATGTAAAGCTACTGCTGGCCACTGATTAACACCAGGGGACATGCTGCTAATCGGATCACTCACTAAAGGTAGCCTGGAAGTGTCAGTAGCATATTTTACATAAATACAGATATACAAAGGAAACTCAGCGTGAATACAAACTTTATAATTAGATGTCAATTGCTGGCTAAATTACCAGTGTGATTTAAAAGCTGTTTAAAATTGTATTTCTCATATTAATACAAATGTAACAATAACTGCTGGAGCCAAAATAATGAAATGTAATCTTTTTTGTGTGCCAATTAATGCTTTGAATCATGCTCATTTCAAGTCAATGCAGGGATGCAACACATGATTTATTACACTTCAGTTAATAATAACTAATCTCCAGCAAATATAACAGACAAAAGGTTTAGTACACACGTCTCGTCAATCCGTCAATCTTTGTTCTCTTTTACCATTTATTCTAATCAGTACCATCCGACAGTAGGATAAACACACACACACACACTCACACACACACACACACACACACACACACACACACACACACACACACACACACACAAGATACACTAGTCCAGGTTCTCAGGGGCCGATCCACTCCATTATCAGTCCATTGACTTATCATTGGGCCAGCTGTCAGCACAGAAACACATCATATGATGTAAGAAAAACATAAAGAATATTCAAAGCAGACAGCCCTTCTGAAACATGGTGCAGAATGCTAACGTATTACATTACATTGCATTTAGCAGACTCTTTTATCCAAAGCCACGTACAATATGTTCAATAAACCATTAAGACTCAAACAACAAGAACAGTGCTGACATATTCTCTTCAAACAACCAAGACCATTGTTACGTGCTGGTGCGTAAGTTATACTCTTAGGGTTTTTTATTTGCCACGGTACAATTGTATAAACACGGTGTATTTGTATGCACTGCTGTAAATCCAAGTTATTTAGTTTATTTCCTGAGCCTTTGTGCCACTAATTGCTCCCTGAACCATAAGGAGTCGTTTTGCTGCTCCGGCTCTCCACCAGCTAATGGAGCTGCCAGAGCCAGTCCTTCTCCTCACTATTGACCTTAGCTAATCACTGGAGTGCTGCCCAGAAGTGGAGAGTCTGTTTGAAGTGCAGCAGCCAGACGTCTGATTGGCTTGTGTGTCCACCCTCCGCTCACACAGGCAGAAACACACACTAATACATGCACACACCACACACCACCCTTAATGTCGGAGTGACAGTGTTGGAGTGGCCCGATGAGGCCCTTCACTAAGTCACTGTGCGGGCCCCGTATGTCACCATGCCAGGCCCCCTGCCCCCTCCCCTAAGCCCCCCTCCTCAATCACAGCCAGCACAATCACCTGCATCGGCAGATCTTAACCCTGTCGCAAATCACCGGCGAGTGGGCTTAGCAAGGGCCCACATTAGAGGACCAATAACTAGAAAGCTAGCCTAAAAAAAGGTGCCTGATTTTATTTTGGGAGACTTGAAGGATGGCGAATAATCAAATCAAAGTTTAATTATATAGCCCCCTATCACAAAAAACATTAGTCTTTACAGATCAACAAACATAGATGACAGTGTAAAATATAATTTAATTCACAAGAAAATGATAAAAGTAATGATAAAATATGAATAAAACGAGATAAAATAAAAACAAAAAGACAGTAAAAATAAAATACCATAAAATGTAGGACTCAAAGGACAAACAAAGGTTCATCTTAAACCAGCTCTAACTTTAGGCTTTATTAAAACCCACAAACAGGAAGTTGGTTCCAGAGAAAGGGAGCTTGGTAGCTGAATGCTCTGACCAAAAGACCTGCACTCATAATATATTTACCTTGACGGGGTTGATGTGTGTTTGGTGCATTCAGTGTCTGAGCTCACAGTCAACGGAGCGGGCATTAGCCTCTACCACCCCTCACACTGACCTTCCTGCCTCCCTGTGACACTGTGACAGCTTGCAGGGTGGGGCGAGACCCACGTGATGCAGCAGTAATCCCTACAGGCACACGCGCACACACACACACACACACACACACACACACACACACACACACACACACACACACACACACACACACAGCTGGGCCTGGGGGAAGCTCAAGAACGTTCAATCGGACCATTGTTCAGAAATGCAATCTCTGCATCATGGCTGCCTCCTATCACAGACTACTACCTGGACAGAGTTAAACTGTAGTGGCAAGATTACAAAAAGTTAGCATAAGGCTGCAACAATTTCATTTCTTTATTAATTAATCTGTTTATTACTTTGTTTTATGATTTGATCAGTCTTTAAAATGTCACAGTTAGGGATGTTTGCCCGTTTCAAGAGCCCAGCATGGTGTGGTCTCATCCAACTTATTACCAACTCAAAATCCTAACCTCTGAAAATCTTGAACCAGCAAGTGCTATACAACTTTAACTGATAAACGTCAATAGTTATAGTAGAAACGAGCAAATCTTCACATTTGACTGTGGCCTCCAATTGTTATCTGGTCAATCTAATAACTACCTAAAAGGTCTCTGAGAGAGGCTGCTGTTATCATCTTAGCTCTGAAGTGAAATGGATTCTTTATCGGCCCTTGCTGCACCCTTTCATCAAGATTCTTTACTGCTCACAGCCAAAAATCAAACATTGAGTTAAAAATCCGTCATCAGAATGATGCCGTTCATTGTTCCGTCTGACTAAAAAATGATTAGTTCTTTAATCCCTTATTCCAGCTGCTGGGATAAAACAGATGTTGATCCCTGCTCGGCATGCAGCCATCCCACCGGCAGGTTAACAGTGCTGCTGTGAGTCTAAACCCTAACATCTGTGCCCCCACCCCCCAGGTATGGTCCAGATCCCGATCCCGGTCAGCATGTACCAGACGGTAGTGACCAGCCTCGCCCATGGCAACCGGGCCGTGCAAGTCGCCATGGCGCCCGTCACCACGCGCATCGATAACACGGTGACGCTCGACGGTCAGGCCGTGGAGGTCGTGACCTTGGAACAGTGACAATGATGAACCTGGAAAGAGTAGTAGGGGCCGATCGGCATTCTGTGCTGATTGGCTCATCCTACTGATTTCCAGCTATGATGCTGTGTACAATGTCAAATATATTTTTTAATGTACATCTGCAGGGGAAGTGAGGTATCAATGTGTTTACTATGTAAAGATATTGCTTTTGTGGTGTATTGTTTCTCCCATTCGGCTTCATGTTTGTTTGTTTTTTAGATCTGTGATGTTGAGTATTTAGTATTTATTTCTTCACAATTAACCTTTACTTAAAACAATGATGAACCAAAAAGCCCGGGAGCAAAGCCACCACTGAACCACCCACAGTGTGTTCACACTGTTCTCCATCTACATGTCGTCTTGGTACTTGACCGTTTGGATTTTAGGATGCATTTACACTTCAGTGCCATAGAGTTCACTCCTGTTTTCAAATCCTCGATCATATTCTCAATTCCTCTTGAAAGCATCGGATCAGTGTCTGAACTCATGGACATTTCTCCCATTAGATGATGAAATATTATGTTGAAATACCATATTGTGTGCTTTTCCCTGTGCTGTTGTACTGTAGTCCCCGCACATGCCAACATTTGTGAAGACTCAGGATTTACATCAGTGTTTTGTACTGCTGGACTGCGAAGCTGACTTCCTGGAGCAGCCATTTTGTCGACCAAATCCATTCATCCACAGTGCATGGAGAGGGGTTGATGTTATTTTTTTAACATGGACTTGTATATCACTTAGGATTTGGTGGTCTGCATCACTTTGTAAATCACAGGAAGCTGGCCACACTTTGACACTGGCGCTTTATCTGTGTTGCAAATATGAATAAGGGTTTTCTTTTTTAAACAGCAAAAAAGTGCTCGACACGAATCGACTCGGTTTGGTTCAGCTGTAACAGTTTCACAGTCTTGCCACTATTTAAAAAATAAAGTCTAATAAAATGTCTGCTGTTCACCCTTCAGTCAGATTCACTCATGAGTATTAGTAATGTTCATCCAAACGATAAAAGCGTAAATGAAATGCTTAAATATGTATTGTTTCTCACATTGAATGAAATTGCTTAGTTCAATTATTTTAATATGCTAGTCTCACTGTAAATATGTAAATAGGCAGTTGCATTAAGGAAAGAAATGCAGGATGCTTTTTTGAAACCAAATGAAGTTTGAATGCATAGTGTCAAGCAGGGTAGACCCGGGTGTTTTTTAGGAGCTGAGCACCGAGCTAAGACGGCAAATATTGCATTGACATTTGGGGGATATAGTGTTGGCTGAGTGTGATTGGTTTAGATTGCATTTTGTCTAGTCATCAAACTGTATTTAAAGCGATGACCTTGGCCCAGCTCTTCCATACCTCATGACATTTCTCTGCATTTTGTCCCGTAGTGATAGCGCGCCCCCCCCCCCCCCCCCAGACAGGGCCATGATTGCATCATAAGCTGCTGAACCTCCTCTGATTTAAAGCCTGGGATTTGCTATCCGGGCCCTTCTGTTGCAGAGTAGCAGAGAGAAGCGTTCAGGCCTTAATCTACCAGGCTCTCCGTCCAGATTAATGCTGAAGCAGGTTGCATTTACACAGATGAAAATATCCTTTTGGTTCTTGTTGTTTTATTCTTTTTGCTGACTGTTTTATATTGGAGCAAAAGAGAACTCAGCAGACTCATTGGAGAATAAAAATACCTTATTAGCGTGTTTAAAAAAAAAAAAAAGACCTAGTATAACAAAAATGTAGTATCATAGTATGTTGGAACATTTGAAGAAAGTCATGGTGTAGTGCAGTAAAACATACGAAGGGCTGGGCCCCTCACTACAGGTGAGGTATACTGCCTCAATAGTTCAGTTATAAGTCAGCAAAATCAATCAAATGTAGGCTAATGATGCTTGATACTTGAATATGCTTTAAGAAGAAGGCAGCCAACATCCCAGCTCTCCAGAGGGTTTCCTTTATTGTGTTTCAGAAAGTGTTGCAGCTCATCTTAACACAGAAGCTTCAGAATGCTTATAATAAGGGGAAATAGGAAGGGTATGTTTGAAGCTTGTTATGGAAATAAATTATTGCATTTTTTATCAACAAAAATTTGTTAGAAAATGTTTTCAACTTTAATTGACTGAATTGATTTGAAAATGGTTCTTATTAACACATGAATACTGCTGTCTAATAAATGTTTACATATATATTTAAGAACTACAATATTGAGTGATATTGAAAATAATTCCATAGTATGTAGAAGAACAAATCATTGTAAAGTATTTCGATACAAAGTATAAAAACACATAATACTATACTTTATATACAATAAATACTACTATTTTCAACATACTTTACAATGATGTTTTTCATTATACTTTTGGACATACTATACTATTACTTTTTTAAATATGTTTTCGGACATACTATACTTTGAAGCTTTCTAAAGTTATTTTTGACATATTCTATTCATTTGTTTCGACTTTTTCATACACTGAAAATGTTAATGACATTTTCCACATGTTATACTAAGAGTTTCTTTTTTTTAAATGTCGACATACTACAGTGACTTTTTAGAATTATATTTTCAGCAAACTTTACTTTATCTTCTTTTCCAATTATTTGACATACTGTACTATGACTTTTTACCAAATACTGTAGTATACTGTAACGTTTTTCATGACATTCTCGAAATGTAATATTACACAATTACCTTTTCCAAATTTCTTTACGAAAATGACTTTTTTTATATACTATACAATGACTTTTTTTTAAAGTTTCTCAACAAACTATACTATGATGATTGTTATGATATACTATTCTATGACTTTTTTCAAATGTTTCGATATACTGTACTATGAATTTATTTTAATGATACTTTCTATATCTGCTTTTCAATTTTTTTTACAATTTTAATAATACTATAGTATAATGTTTTTCTTAAAAATTTCAACATAATACAACAAAAATCATAGTATAGTATGTCCAAAATATTTTTGAAAAATGTATAGTAAGTCGAAAAATTAGAAAAGAAGTATAGCATAATATGTAGAACATTTTAATAAAAAAAACATTTATAGTATAGTATGGTGAAAAATGTGACAAGTCATAATATATAGTATGTCGAAGTATTTGAAAAAGGTTTATGATATAGTGTGTTGGAAATGTACTGAACAAGGTTATTGTTCATATGTGAAATCATTTGAAAGAAGCAATAGTTTATTATGTGGAAAATATCACGAAAACGTCAGGCCCACATCCAGGGCTCAGACTCCTCTCTAACAGAGCCTGGGCTGCACTGCCTGTTGTCAAGGTTACATCACCGTGCACACCGCAGTGCATTCTTCAAATCATCACATCCGTCCGACTCGCTTTGAACCTGATTGGATGATATTAAAGTCATCCAATCAGCGGCCGCAGTGTGAGTGCTGCGTCCTGGGGGGAATATGTTCAGTGATGGAGGATCACTGGGCAGAGGGAGGGCAGGTCCATTGATCCTCAGCCGGGGGGGCAGCCTGAGGCCAGGGCTCCGGTGGTCGGCTCCACAGGGGTCTCTGCAGGGGGGGGGAGGGGGGGGGTTGGTCATTCCTGTTGCCTGGAGTCGTGCAGGCAGACTCTAGGGCAGGGCTTTAATCTCCACTAATCGTTTCTTAATACATGCATCCCAGGCCCTGCACCCCCGCACACACTCCCACATGCACACACACACGCTTCCAAATGCACACGTTTGTACAAACTGCTGGCAGCATGAGGCCGCACTTGCTCTAACAAGAGATAATCTCCCACCCCTCGTCTCGGCAAAGTGCTGTGTCCCAGCTTCAAAAAACATCCTCCTCATTCAAAGGAATGAAATGGTTGATTTTTGTGAAAAGAGACATGTGGGGGTGGGTTTGTTAGTTGGTTTGTTAGTTGGTTTGTTTGTTTGTTTGTTTGTTTGTTTTGCAAGGAGGAGTGGGGATATACAATTATTTAATGACAACCATTTTTCATCAACTTGTTGTTCTTTAAGTAATGTATTTATCTTGTTTTCCTTCATATTCTTTTATGTATGTTCATTTTTTGGTAATATTTTATTTACTTATCTTTGAGAGAAAGGGAATATTTGGTTCCATGTCGAAATTGTGAATTCAATGTAATTGAACCCCTTCTCTTTCAGTAAAAATACAATTATATAATAAAGAGACTTTGAGTAATGCAAAAAACTCAAAATAAATGGTTGATCAGAGAAGAATACTTATACATCTGTCACTGCATAACTTCACCAAATCCCATCTTCTGTTGACCCACTGGCCTGAGAGAATCAGTGGACATTCAAAAGAACTAACATTACTTTCTATAAAAAAGACCAATTATGATAGCACAGACTTTGGCCTATAGCAGGCTCATCCCTGAGCATCAGCAGACATGTTGCTGAGGAAGCACTCTCCTCCATAATGGAGTCTGGTGGTCTAATAATGGCATCCTCACCTTTCAAACTCACACCTTTGCCCACCTCCTGCCCAGACAGTAAGAACTCTGATAATCTCATTTCACTAATGCTCTGCACAGCCTGCATTAGAACACAGATGAAGCACTGTCTCAGCCGGACTCTCCCCACCCAGGAAGCTGTGTGTGTGTGTGTGTGTGTGTGTGTGTGTGTGTGTGTGTGTGTGTGTGTGTGTGTGTGTGTGTGTGTGTGTGTGTGTGTGTGTGTGTGTGTGTGTGTGTGAGAGGGCGAAAGGGGCCAGGGGGCTGTGGGATAGAGGGGAACTGAAAAATGCGGCGTAACCTGAGCTGCTCGGCCCATCTGGAGAAGGCCAGCATTGACAAGGGTTATCCCACAATGCACTTTGCTGCAGAAAAGATCGTTAGAGGGAGTCTGACACTGATCGTTCTTTATAATAGTTTATTTGCATCACAGACAGAGGAAATTGTATGATAAAAAAACAATATATGATTTAACAGATAAAAGCACATATACACAACAAATCTGGCATTATGAGACTCAAGCTCAGAAGGTGTGGTCACATGTACACACATGTTATATTTGCATGTATGTTCTGTAACATGAGACACAACCACAGTTTATCAGTTGTCTGAATAACAGCTCTTTTAGGGTGTGTATCACCACCAGCTCAGCATTTACCCACTCCGTGTTTTATTCTCCAAAGGTAGAAGGTCTGATGTCTACGTCCACAAATATAGCTAGCCTGCAGGCAAACTGGTGACAATACGAATCATATTAGCTAAAGCTGAAGTGTAGGCTATAAAGCAGGATTTATGCACAGGCAGATAAAGAGGTTTTAATCCCCAGATCCCCCTGTCACCTACATTAGCAGACCCTGACCCAGATATATGGAGCTCAGTATGTAGCAGCTTTTCCAGCAAACCAAACCGACCTCTGAGAAAGACTCCCTGGCTCTCCACCCTGACTCGTTTTGGAGGGGAGGAGGGATAAGAGTCGCATTGAAAGAGAAGGTAAGATGACACCACACGGTTTGCCAATTATGCCACGGAGCTAAGAGAGGACCCCTCGATGGCTGAAGCTCTCTATGTGAAGTCACACAGCGAGACCCCTCTGCTGCCCTCACTCTAATTCCGCAGCAGACCGCTGCTGAACAGAAGAAACCATTGTCATATATCATTATCGGCAGGAAAGAAGTAAAACTCATTGATTTCTTTCATTAAATGCATGTAGGAATGCAAATGATATTATCTTCATTAATGATGGCTTTTTGTTCAAATCAAGTTATAAGTCAGTTGGTTATTTGTCCATCCAACTGTCCAAAACCCAAAGATATTGGAAATTGCTCATATTTGATAACCTGCAAAGGTTTCTCACGTTTGCTTGGTCATTTCATTACTCAATAATTAAACTAGTTGGCGAAACATTTTCTATGGATGAATTGATTGAGTACTTATTTCAGCATGAAAAACGTAAAACCTAACATCGTGTTATATCTTGGTTTGGGTTATAATATGGTAAACTAGAAGATTTGTCTGAGGAAGTGATGGACAAACAACCTTTGGGATGTTAAAAAATACTTTTTAGCATTGACTGCATTCTTGTGTCAATTAATACTCAAGCTGACTTCGGACTCCAGGTCTAATTTTCTTTCTTGATTTTAGTTTACTACCCTCCAGAACCTTTTTATTTTAATAAAACATTACAAACAGTTACCCTACAAATCAGAGTTACGCAGAATTGAGGAAATATGAGGCAAATATCCACATTTACAAAGCTTGAAAACAACCTCTATACATGTCCACACACTGTATCTCCATGTTCTGCCTTATGCATCTGCTTATTTGTTAGTTCAGAAGACTATAGGCCTGAATGCTATACGGTCCTTTAGAGAGACTGGAGCTCTGAGGCCGGGGTGTGGAGGGGGGGAACAGAGTCTCACCCCACCCTTCATCACCATCAGCCACTCACTCACTCTCTGCCTTCACGTCCTGAAGGTGTTTCTCCACTCGATACAGGAAGGCTGGTTCTGTCTCTTCATGTGTTTTCAGCTGGTGGACGCTCTCAGGTAGTAGTTGGCAAGTCTAGAACCACCGGATCCATCTACCTCACCAGTGTGAGTTCTACCATTGCCAAACACCACCAGAGAGCCGCTGGGCCGCTTCAAACCCGACAGGGATCCTCGGGAGGTGGAGAGATTCAGATCGATACAAGAAGCAGCAAATATGAGGTGGCCTGAATCTGAATTGCTTAGCAAGATGAGTTTAATAAAAATGATGGACAGGAACATGGAGAAAATGAAGTGTTTGTTTTAAGAAATCTCAGGTTATCTTGTCCAGATAATGTTGACTTAAATTAAAACTAATTTCACATAACTGTATTAGGTAAGTCTAAAGCAATAATATTAAGTTGAACCTAATATTTTTCATTTACACTTAATATTATTGCTTTCAACTAACCTAATAAGTTGATTAATACATTTAATTAAAGTCAACGTTTCAGTTTTTGTTTGAAAAAAAACTAGTTCCACATCCATTGGCCATGAAGACTGAAGACAGTGAGCTGAATTCAGTACATGTCCTGACACAGAGAAGATTACAGTCCACGGTTACGCAAAAGCCGATGGAAGTCTGTCTTGTCCTATATTGGCACTACACATGATTGCTCAAAGTATATATACAGAAGCAAAAATGTGCTAGTGCCAAAATGGGCAAAGAAGAGAAGTGGCTGCCTCCAGCTGTTGTTGCAGAGGCACATCAGGACAGAGACGTCGAAGCACCCATAGATGTGCGCGGCTCATGCACCCGCACCAGAGGCATTACATCACACCCCCTCGCCCACAGGAGACAGAGACAGTAAGCCGCGATGGACGGGCTTCATCAAGTGGTTCTTTCTCTGCTCTGTTTATGGCCCTATGGTAATTCACTGATAGTGAGCGCTCACAGTGAATTCTACCAGTGCCATACACAGAACAGGAGTCACTATCAGCCAAACACCCAGCGGAGGAGAGTCAGCGCCGGGAAGCAAAGCTATGCAAAACTGACCAGAGACCCTCACCAAGGAGAACAGCCTGGAGGGAGGAGGTGAGGGAAGGAGGGACAGAGATCTGAGGAGCATTCACAGCCTTCAATCTGTCCACAGTGATGCTGTGATGCAGATTAACTGGAGATGCACTGCAGTGGATGGATTCATGCATTGAGTAACAGGTCAAAGGTTACTGTGTCTCGGTGTGGGCGTCTAAATGTAAGTCGAGTCAATCCTGGAGGGAGAAAACATCCTCATATAGAAGCTCCCTGCTAATCACCTGCACTGTCTGTAGATGTCTAGGAAAGTCAAGATTGACCGAGGAGTGAATTCTACAAAATGATTGGGAAATCTCGCACGATAATGCTACATACCATTGAGATACTCAATGATTTGTTGGTGTTTTTTAAGATTTTTGTGAGGATGGTTGCTTTATTTCCCTCAACATCATAAAAAAGCAATCACATAATTATTTAAACCTAATTGGATTTCAGTGTCCAAACAATCATTATAAGTCCACACAAGGTTGGTACAAAAAGAGCCCTTATGGTTTATAAGTAATCTCTTTACATCCTGGATCTGCCCCCTCCCCCACACCTTCTACTTGTCCAAAAGGTGACACCCTAAACTTGACCTCTTAATTCGCTCTAGATTAGCGTTGTAACATTGTCCCAATCCAAGTTCTTTGAGACATGCTGCTACCTCCTGTACCAGCAAGGCTTTTCAAATCTCTGTAGGTTATGAAGAACAATATTTTAAAAACGATTTATTGGAAAGACTGAATAGTTCATACTTATTGATTCTAACTTCTCAGACTTTTTGATAATACAGATAACATTTTTTTTCCTGTTTGTCAATCCACCAAGACATGCTTAACAGTATTTTTTAAATAAATATCTCCCTTATAAAGTCAAATGATCAGCCTGTACGCAGGTTCTTGTTGTCTGGCCTGCTATAAATAGGTGATTTGGCACGATGTCTCAGAGACTTACAGCAGCCAGTTGTATTTCTCTCTCACAGCAAATCCCAGAAAATGGCTGCCATCAGAGTGGGACATTGCAGCAAACTGACTAATGCCACTTTTTATTTTTCATATTCAGCTCAGTGTGAATATTACACACACATTATTATGTCCACGATACTGCAGCGGAGAGATGACCTTTAGTCCGTCCCTGACCTTGGGTGTGTTGTCAGAAGCATCTTTGCGCAGCAGATAATCCTCTCCCTCAGACGCCCCACCCTGCTCCAGCCATTAGCTCCCTCACCCTGCAGTGCCGGAGCAGCCATTGATTCCAGCCATCAAACCTGGACTAAGTGATTCCTCAGACGCCCAAATGGCTCCCTGAGCAAAACTCCCCTTGCCATTTCCTGGGGAAATCAATAGCACTAAAAAGCCAAGTTGAAAAGAACCTGTCCTTTAAAGGCAGCCCATATTTCATACCTTAATTAGTTAATAATGGAACTTGGTCAGATTTTTTTTAAAACATATTAGGAGTCTCAATGAACCACTAGCACATATGAAAACACTAAATGTGTTGCACATCACGGGTGCTTAATTTATTTTAGTATTTTTTTTAACTCTCAGTATTGTTTCTGTGCATGTAGACCTAATGTCTATTTAGGTTATTCTGTAAATATAAATGTTGTTTGAATAGTAATCTGATAGACAGATGACACAGTCTTCTTTCTTTGATGTGGCATCAAGGCCAGCTGTTAAAATACACAGTTAGGTATTAGCCTACATAAACAGGAACCACCCTTTTAATAATACATTTAAAATGATTACTTACGGATCAACTAATGCATGTAAAAGTGTTGCAGTGAATGATAACATTTTAAAATGTGTAATTATACATGTTATGGGACAATAGTAATATAGTTAGATGTTTAGAATGAATGTTCCTCCTCATTATTAAGCAGCAGTGGGTTTTCTTGCAGCTTTATTCTCCTGAAATGTTCACAGGGCCTGTCCCGCTGTTTTTTGTGTGCCGTCGTTATTTTAACCTCCACAGCTCCAAAGCCCCTTCACTTAATCGCATTTGTCTGAATCGGGAGTCTACAAGTTCTCAACTTCACGGTTATTTCAGGAGGATTTACCGCGTCTGAGCCCTGCGGAGACTCAGCCACTGTCACTCATTGTTTGAAGAAACAGGCCATAAAAACAAGATGTAATAAATACTATTCAAAAGTAATTCCTCTTTTTTTCCAATAGGAATTTAAAGCATCACGATTATACTTTTTTTTTAAGAGAAGCAACCGTTTTATTGCACTTGCCATTAGCTTTTTCTAATTTGATTGCTGTTTTTTTCTCATAGTTTTTATAAATTCTACATACCATCGCGACTCTTCGATGTGTGTGTGCGTAAAAATGTTCAAGATAGCACGACTCCGTGTTAATCCATAGGATTAGCCTTCTTAAAACTGGGCACTCGCTATTGGAAAAAAGCAGGTGCAACGTGATTAAGGCGTACCAAAAAACCTCTGGCATTATCAGAGATACACTTTAAAATAGCTGGTTTAA
Organism: Notothenia rossii; assembly: GCF_949606895.1. Taxonomy (NCBI): domain Eukaryota; kingdom Metazoa; phylum Chordata; class Actinopteri; order Perciformes; family Nototheniidae; genus Notothenia; species Notothenia rossii. Next base: position 46,380,217 of record NC_136908.1, on the reverse strand, counting down.
TTTGAAAGTACTAATTGGGAGCAATTACATTTCTGGAACTGTTGTTATTTTACTTTTTTATTTGACCAAATTCGAACTGTTCGGACTATTTGTGGATCAAGCCAGCAGACGGTATAAATCCCTCACTGCGTTAGAATAACCTACATTTGGCCGTTAGGCTTCTTTTAAATTGACTAAATCCCAAAAATGATACCCTGTGGTGCATTTGTTCAAGATGGAACAGCTATGGAATCGAGTGGTTATTACAGCACACTCTTGTTTTTTAAAGTAAAGGCCAATGTAATTTTAACTTCATCGCGCTGCCTCCTCCTTTTTGTTTCTAAGCTATAAAACCCTATCTTTAATATCAGTAAAAGTGTAAAATAAAGATGTCATACCTTCCTCCGAGTCCTTCGTTGTGCGGCATGAAGCAACAGAGCGCACTGGAGTCGAACCCACATCTTTTGAGTCATTCACCTATCATTACTGTGGCCGGTTACAGAGCTCGGTGAGGCGGCAGCAGCCTCCGGGCCGCCGCGGCAGAAGGACTGCACAACTACAATGAAACAAAGAAATCCAAGCGGCTCTGAACTTCCTGAGTATCAGATGTCACAGAGAGCCTCGCGCTTCTCTGCTCTCCCCTCTCCCCTCTCTCTCTCTCTCTCTCTGTCTCTCTCTCTCTTGACTCACCCTCCTCCCTTTTACCTGCGCGTGCTGCACATTGACAGAGAGAAAGGTGCTCCGTGCACCTTCTTAAAGGCGCAGGCACAGAGGAGCGCGCGGGTTCCAGCCTTTAAAGCACCTTAAAATGTGCAGCGGTTTAATATGTTGCGTTCAAAGTCTTTGAAGCACAGCTGCTGTTACTGAATCTACATTTGAATAAGAATAGTACACATATATTCGATTCTAATTTAGGCCCGGCCACGTAGTGAGAACAAGTCCATATTTTTCTAAATGTATACAACAGGCCTACTCTTTAATTTATGGTCTATTTTTCTGCCTACCCTACTTTCTGTTTTCACTCATTTCTGCATGCATTGTATGCATAACTACTGTCTGAATGCCTTTGAAGTCGCCTCAACAAAAAAAAAGTATGATTATATTTGGCAGAAGCCATCACTAACAATATACACACTTCTGTTTTAACGTGCCCTCTGAGGGTTAACAGAGGACCGTAGTAGGCCTACCTGTTTTTTAAGAGTGGGCGTTTTTGTTGGAAGCGGGACTCAAACAGCTTCTATCCAGCCTGCCTCCTCCCGGTTTACTCTGCCATTCCCGGGGTTTGTTCGGTAGGAAAGACATGTTCAAGCACCGGAGAAATAATCCACACTGCCTCTGTCGTGCTGCGTTCACGGCCTCGAGCTGCATACCGGGCCTTTGAGGTGGATCTATCTGCAAGAGAGGAGACTTTAAACCCCGGGACTGCTGCAGTCTGAGCGGATGAGGATTGGTTTTGTCTCTTCGGATTAAATCATTTCCTGACGAATAATTTGGACCAACCCACTATTTAGATTGTCCCGACCTCAGAAAATACACACTTTTCTCCGGTTGGGAAATACACATCACATGTTATTGTTTTAGATAATAAAAAAGGGAACCCCTACAATTTAGAATTACGCCTTCAGATAAAAAGGAAATACCATTTTTAGAGGTTTTCTATTTAATGCTATCATATTAAAAATAATATTAATAGCCCTACACACAATTGAGTTTCAGTGTAGACATTGATTTATATTGTAGTTATTTTATCTAATAAAAGAATAATCCTACTTCTTTGTCTTTGTTATGCCTATTGCTGCTATTTAAAATACATAGCCTGTTTTACAATGAACCATGCACACAGGCACAGCCAGGCCCTCTGTTGAAGAAAATGACCTAAATGAATATTAACCTGCAATGTGAATTCCTCTTAATTGTAATCTAATGTGAATAACACGCAGGCTGCATGAAAGCTACGGTGGCTTTCTCGTTGCATTTCCACATATTAAACTGAGCACAGCCTACATCCGATAGACTATTTTGTCCCAGCCCCCCACCCGGGATTAGTTTTAGTCGGCTGATGCTGTTGAGGCTGCAGTTCTCAAGTCGAGATGCTGCAGTATCAAATGACCACGTCCAGATGGCTAATGATTATCAAATAGTGGATTTAAAGCCTGCAGTGGTTACTCCGTGCAGATTGCATAATACTTCGAGTATTTGCTGCAACACCCATGCAATGTATTGCTACCGTCATTCTAAATGATAGCAACGTCCTGTCTTTTTGTGACTAAAACCCTTCAAATGAAAAGCATACAACCTGGTGTGGGCCCGCAGCTGCTCCGGGCCTTCAAGGGCCTCCGTGTCGCTCCTCGGGTTTTACGCAGAGCTGCGCACCCTCAGAAGGCCCCTGCTGGAGTGGGACCCTGAGCTGTGTCCCTTCATCACTTGTAGGGCCCTAATATATGAGGGCGAGCTCCTCATCGAGGGCCAGTCAGAGTCCGTTTACCTGCTGCTGATAATTAGACAGATAACCAGGTAGACAAACCTCGTGTAATATTTAGAAGTGATGCGGCTGGGTTTGGTTACACTCCTTTCAGGGTGGATAGACAGTGAAATCCATCCGCGGTGAGTCTGCAGCTCATCGTGGAGGACCCGGAGCCCGGGGCCCTGACGTGGGTTCCACCTGGAGGAGCTGACACCGGAGATGAGGATCATGTGGCGGCCTGTAAAGGAGTCGAGTAGCCCGCGATGAATATTTAAAACGTTCATTTGGTTCTGCGCTGCTGTTGCGCAGGAGCAGAGGAAACAGGTGCCAGCGGAGGGATCCGATGAGGCTGTGCAGGGGTCCATGTGAGAGGAGGAGGATGAAATAATAATGCAGCAACATTATAACTGCTGCTCCAAAAGAAATAACTGAAGGGAAACAAAGAGATCACTTAATTGAGGATGTCCGCCAGAAAAATAAAGAAGCATATCAAATGATCAATCCTAAAATGGCTTAAGAATATGTTGAAAAATGACTTATAAGCAGTACTGAATTTCCCCTTTTTTTAATTGTTTTTTAAATTTTGTTTTATCTCTTATATATTTATTTTTGCATCGCTAGAGGAGCCTGGGACTTAAGTCAATAAAGCCTTTGAAACTTTGAATATTATAGAGTCATTAAAGCACTCAATCATTGTACCAGCTGTTTTATCTAATTGTCAGGCAATCATACAAATAAATATAATGACAAATTATTATTTTCAATAATATAATATCAAACAGGAAATGAGTCATGATTATCAATTTCTGAGGGGTCAAATATTTATTTCCATGTTGATATTAAATTACATTTGAATTCCAACATGGCCTTACTTCTGCAGAGGATTAGGCCTACTGAAGAGGGATTATTTAGTGCCTCAGCACGTGCAGCATCATTACTCACGGGAAGTGAAGCATGTAAAGATGACAGTCAAATATGGGCATGAAATAAGGTCGACAATAATACATATCTAAAAACTTTTCCTCCTCTCTCCTCAGACTAAGTCATTGTTGGTTAATTTGTTGATTCTTTTTTTGATTCATTGATTATTTGTTTGGTCTGTAAGATGTCAGACAAAATGTGGATAATTGTTTTTGACAAAACCACAACGTTCTATTCAAATGTTTTTTCGAGAAAACTAAAATGTATGTAGTTTACTGTCAAAGAGAAGTCAAGAAAACAGAAAACATTCATGTAAGAAGCTGTATCAGATTATTCAAACTTTTTGTTCTTAAAAATACTCAAACGTATTCTCAGTATGCTTGGTTACCTTACCACCTTACAGGGTCTACATCCCTGCCTCTCTGCTGTCTGCTCCTGTTGCAGCAGAGGGGTGGATGTGTGTGGGGGGGCCATGTTAATCATTGGGTCATCTATTAGTAAAGACCCAGGGATCACTGTAATGCTGCTGCTGCCTCCCCATCACCTCACCCACCCCCCATGTGCCAGTGAAACAGAGCCTGTAACCTGAGAGCCCGCTGCCCTCCACCCTCAGTGAGCTGCACCCAGAGAGGCTGTCAGCTCAGCAGCAGCAAGGCATGATGGGGAAGGACATTAAAACAAAATCTGATTATATTTGAGATTTTCAGTCAGTTTACCCCAAACAGATTTACATATTGCACCACACTGAAAAACCTGAAGAGTTTATATCACCACAATAAACCGTATTTAATTTTGTCTTAATATACATTATTTAATTTAACATTATTTTCTTGTACATATCAAATTCTATTTATTCTATATGGGGAGTTTTTGCAAAAAAAATTATTTGTATTTTTGTATTTTATTATATATGCTGCATTGTTGGAGGAGCTCAGGTCATAAGATTTAATTGCCATTTATACACTGTAGGTTTGTGCATATGACAATAAAACCATTGAATCTTTAATTAAATGTGTTATGTCAACACATTTAAAATAACTGTACTAGGTTAGGTGAAAGCAATAATATTAAGTTATTTTTTATTTAAACGTAATAATATTGCTTTCAACTAACCTCATACAGTTATAGGAAATCGTCAATGTTTCAGATTGTTCAGTGCATGCAAAGTGGATCTGTGGAGGCCTCATATCATAAAACAAGGTATGATGGGAAAAATAACAGCTATACCCACTCTTATCTCAACTTAGATGAGTATAACTTAAGCTATGGGGCCTTTATCAAAGAATGCATACAGTACATTTACTGCTAAAAGCTTTGCTATGGAGCAGCCAGCAGTGATTGATCCTCCCTCCAGCAGACAGCCTAATGTGGAGCCTCAGGGCATCGTAATGCCTTAAAAGGCCACAGCGGCACAGGTCACCTGACCACACTGCTCAGAAAGGACCAATCCGACGGCTTGCATTACGTCATGGAGGCCCACAGTTTGTCTTGACCAACGCACTGCGGATAAAACTGAAGCTTTAAATATTTCATTGAGGATCTCGGGTTGCTGGAGTTCTGGAGGTCAGGGCTGTGGAGAGAGAGAGAGAGAGAGAGAGAGAGAGAGAGAGAGAGAGAGAGAGAGAGAGAGAGAGAGAGAGAGAGAGAGAGAGAGAGAGACCACCATGTCCTCTCCTCTTCCTCCATCTTCCTCCTCCTGAGGACAGAGGCTGGGTTTTTACAGCTAAAATAATTTGCTAATATTATATTCCTAACCCAAGGAACTCTGAATGAAGCACACTGACAGCAAGGTTGTCTTATGTACTACTTTTACATATTTAACATGCTGCTCAACTCAGATATAAAACAGAAAACTGACCAGGAAGATGCACAATTGCTGCTGCATGATGACAGGTATAACAGGAAGCATTCGCACCCATCAGTTTAAGGGTGAATCTAGATCATTAAGACTTCATATTATGTATTAAATACAGGGGGTGTGGAACATCGAAGATGAGGACTTTAATTGAGAAGGAGGTTTGCATCTTAGAAAGTCTATTTTTTAAATATAGTCAGGATTACTCTGCCTTGTTGCTTAAATGTTGAACATCTGTCTATTACCAGTCTCTTCTACAGGCCCTCTTAATTTATAATATACATTTCAGGAATACTTCTATAATGTGTAACCACACAGTTTGGAGATTTTAAGTTGATATGAACATCTCTGCCCTTTAGGAGCCATCTCTTCTGTTGGAACACAGACACGTGTCAATCACCTCATGACATTCGGGATGGACAGGCTGGAGCCTGCGGGCGGCACAGCATGTAATTCAGTACCTTAGAATCCACTGTGAGGCTATTCAATTCCTCACTAAAGCCTCAGAAGACAACACCATGGCAAGAGACATTGAACAAAACTCTCACTGTTTGCATTTCACATATCGAATAAAACAGTATTTTATTCCTGTACAGTTTTATTTTACATTTCCGTTTTTAGCTCATATTCTATGTTACATGTAGGCTATATAGTTTACTTCTTACACATTTACTTGCACATTGGTTGACATTTTCTCACACTATTTTATTTCTATTCTGTTTCTTTTTGCACTATTGAAATTGTTTTCAGAAATCAGAATCAGAATCAGAAACAGCTTTATTGCCAGGTAGGTTAAGAAATACGAGGAATTGTACTTGGTGTTGTGGTGCATACATTAAAATAAAACTACAAATTAAAAACTCAGATAGAAAACTATTTGAAGAAATTATAATAACATTAAAAATATATATCAAAAAGGTATAGCAGTAATTGTAATATAATTAGTTTGATGTCCTATATATATGTATGTGGCAGTGATGGAGGAGCCTGGAACTACAGATTTGCATTGCAATAACTACACTGTAGCAACTGTGCGTCTGACAATAAAACCATTGAATATTTGAAACACATTAATAAATCTACACTAACAGAAACAACATCAAACCAGCACTGCAACATCTAAATAAAGACACAGGAAGAGAGACAGATTGCTGCGTGACAGAATACATTTTTCAGAGTAGAGGGGATTAAGCAGCCTTATGTCACAGCATTTATTCCCCCCTGCTGTGACCATACAGGGTTTCAGCAGAGGATTGAGGAGGTTGAGGGACACAGCGCCCCCATCTGGCTCCATGTCAAACTGCACCCATCATTGCATGTGAAGGCTGCCCTCACTTAAGGTTAATCTCCCACAGTTCAATGTCCCCTTCAAAATAAAACCCAGTCAGAAGCTCAGATGCTTAGCAGATTTGGCTCAGATCACTGCAGTATATAAGACTTATGCAATGCTATGTAAAGCCAAGCAGCACTGAGGGTTAATACACAGGTCACTCACTGTGGCAGAGAATAGGAAAACCAGAACTCAGAAACCTGGTCAGTGTGTAGGATGGCTGGGGTCACTCATCCCCCCCCCCCCCCCCCCCTCCCTAAGAGTGGAGGTCCTGGGGTACTAACCTCACTATCAGGTTTCACAGGGGACAGGGGCCCATATTGTACAAGCTGAGAGAAGCTGAGAAACATGGGGGACGTATTGGAGTGCAGAGTCACACTGCCCCCTAGTGGCGGTGCTGCTGATACAAGCCTTTTCTGTGAAGTTGCTGTAGGCTACAACAAAACATGCTTTATGGAGGTGGGAAAAGTATTCAGATCTTTTACTTGAGTAAAAGTAAAAGTAACAGTGTGTATACTCTGTTAACAGTTAAAGTCCTGCATTCAAAATGTTACTTAAGTAAAAGTACTTAAGTATTCGGATCAAAATATACTTTACCGGCACACATGTAAATATGTCTAATATGTAGGCCTATATTACCCAAATATGTATATTATGTTCATTTTAATTCATTTCTTATTTTAAAGTTACTTAACTGTATATCCTTTTAATTGTATTCATCTTTAATCTTGCGTAAATCTGTGCTGTCCTGTTTTTCTTACCCCGTTGCTTTTTAAACTACTGAATTTCCCCACGGAGGTTAATTAAGGTCCATCTATCTTATCTTATCTTACTTAAACTACCAAAAAAAGTACTTAATAAGGAGATTGGCCCTGTTCCGAATAATATATATGATATTTTTTATAATTATTGATGATTAAAGTGTTATCAAAGCTGGTAAAGTTGCTCCTAGTTTGAATGACTTTGTATACTGCAGGGTAGCTTGAGAATTTACTCCAGGTGGAACTAAAGTCTGATTTAAGAATTGATTATTTCACATCATTCATCCAGATCTACAAAGTAACTAAAGGAATTAAATACATGTAGTGGAGTAAAAGTTGTTGAGATCTTCATAGTAGGTTGAATACTTAAAACGAAAGTTAATTATAATTATAATCAAGTATAATCAATTATATTCTTGTATAACCCACAATGAAAATGTTTCATATGTTATGTTTTTCTATATTTACAGTATAAACAAAGTGGTTTGTTGAGTTGAGTGTAAGGCCTATAATGGTTTATGGGTGTCACTGGTAAGGGAGAAGGCAGTTTCTTCCCTCTCCCCTCACAGCAGTACACAGGGAGGGGGGCTCCTGACTTAAGGAGAAATACATTGAGGCCCCAAAAAGGTGGTTATGTCATAGCCGAGAATAATATTTTGCAAGTCCTGCAGAGTAGGGGTCATGTCCTTTTTACACAAACATGGGAAGGTGTGTCTTATGCCATAGCCATAGAATATGTCTGGTCATGTCCAGTCCTGTACATCAGAGGCCATGCCCAGTTTCCACAAATATGGGTATGGAGGAGGTGTCTTTAGGTTTTCTATCCTGTTTTTGGCAGTTGAAGTTACAATTTAAATGTAAAACTGTAAAACTGTGAATTAAAGTTTCATATTAGAACATGATCACAGCATGATAGGTTTAGTATGATTATAATGTTGTAAAGAGAGAAGGTAAAAACCCTGTATAAGTTTGGAACTATTTTTCTTCAAATAAACTGATCCCACCTTTTGGACTGGGACAACTTAAAAGACATCTGTGCTCTCCTCTCCTGCTTCAAATGTAAGATTGCACACTGCCACACTCAGACTTAGGTAGGGCCACACCTCATTTACTGATATCAAAATCCTTCGGGATCGCTTAAACAGATTAAGAGGGTTGTCTGAATTGAAACAGCAGTTAATTGAACCTGGTTCTTCAGGAGTTAATAGAGGTGAGATCTTGCTGACGTTGGTGGATTTGAGCCAAGCAGTAAACTTACATAGACTCAATAACTTCTGTTAGGTTAATTAGTAGGTCTGAGTAATTTGCCGGAATAAATTATCAGCTCCTCCCGACTCTTACAAAGCACACCATTTTACCTGAGAAAGTTAAGGAAATAGCAGTAAAAAAATAACAAAAAATTGAAATACTCTGGTCAAGTTCCCTAAAAATGTATCTTAAGTACAGTACTTTAGTAAATCTACTAGTTACTTTACATCTCTGACTTAATAGACATTCAAAGTGTTGAAAGTTACTTCGTTTAATTTTAAAATGCTTAGTTTTAGTGGTCTGTGTAATCGTTTTTTATAAATAAAGATGGGCACGGTTTGTAAAACATACTGCACAATGTAAACAGTGTTAAAATTGCTAAAGAAGTATGTGCGTTTATATGGAACCAACAGTTTTCAGATTGATTAAATGATTTGTATCTGTCAGTGAACATAGCAAGAGTGTTAGAGGAATGTAATCATTTTGTTTACCTTGAACATGTTCATCAGGATTTTCCAGCCTCTGGACACAGCTTGAATTCAGGTCTCAGAGAGTTGAGAGAGATTTAGATACACTTATCAGATGATACGGATCCACAGGTTACAACTTGTGTGAAACAAAACGGAGCGAACAAATTCAAGGTTCAGGATTCAAGGTTCTTTATTTTGTCATACGAACATATCTACAGTGTAGTTATGCCGATTAAATTCTTAGGTCACAGGCTTCTCCAACAGTGCAACACAATAACACAGATAAACAGAACAATATAGTGCAAGTAATAGTAAATAATAAATACAAAAATAAAAATAGTTTTAAAAAGTGAAATAGTGCAAAAGAGTCTGTATGCAAGTTCTTGGAATGATATATTAGATAAATAATTACTAAGTAGCAGATGAATGTTATGGATGTTGTTTCAACAGTTCAGGTGTTTAATCAGGCCGATGACGGTCGTGTCCTCAGCAAACTTCACGATGGTGTTGGAGCTGTGTGTGGCCACGCAGTCGTGTGTGAACAGCCTTGAGGGGCTCCGGTGTTGAGGATCAGCGTGGAGGATGTGATGTTTCCCATCCGCACTGCCTGGGGTCTGCCCGTCAGGAATTTCAGGATCCAGTCACAGAGGGGGCTGTTGAGCCCGAGGTCTCTGAGCTTGATGGCCAGTTTGGAGGGCACAATGGTGTTGAATGCTGAACTGTAATCAATGAACAGCATTCTCACATATGTGTTCCTCTGGTCAAGGTGTGAGAGGGCAATGTGGATGGTGAGGGCTATGGCGTATTCTGTGGAACTGTTTGCTCTGTAGGCAAACCTCAGAGGGTCCAGGGGTCCAGAGTCAGGGAGAGAGGAGGTGATGAATGTTTTGACTAACCGCTCAAAGCACTTCATTATGATGGAGGTGAGTGCTACTGGGCGGTAGTCGTTGAGGCTGGTGATTTTTGTCTTTTTGGGGACAGGAACGATGGTGGAGTGTTTGAAGCATGTGGGGACAGACTGCAGCAGGGACCTGTTGAAGATGTCTGTGAACACTGAACTGCACACACCCTGAGAGACAACACGGCCAGGGAGGCCATCAGGTCCAGGAGCATTGTGTGGGTTAACCCTTTTAAAGAGGATTTACACACATCTGCCATGTCTAAAACAAAAGGGCACAGCTCCTGATCCTTCTCTGCACCCCCAGCCTGGCTGCTCTCGAAGCGAGCAAAATAACTGTTCAGCTCATCTGGGAGAGATGTGCACGCAGATACTCCCGCAGCAGATGTGGCATTCCAATTCAGACTATTGAAACTCTAAAATTAGATTTAAAAGCAAGTTTACTGCATAAAAGAAGCAGGGTCTTCACAGTTCTGATGGATAGTGAATGGGATTAGACATCCATACGCTTAGGGTCACTGCTAACAGATCAGAGTATCAGGAGTCACAGCCAAGAATCATCAGCTCAGACGAAGACCTTTTATACACATTGAATGTTTTATTAAAAAAGAAGTTATAACAGTTTATTTTATACACAGCTATTTATGAGGTTATAAGCCTATTAATAGAGAGCATTTGTCTTTTTGACAAGCATGCCCACTTCACAATGCAAAGAAAAACAAGAGGGGGGCAAAGGGGGTGATAAAAATAGTACCAGGGATGGACTTTTCAGAACAAAGACAGAAAAAACCTTTTGACTTTTAACCCTCAAGTATCACACACTAGGTAACAAATACATAGTTTTATAAAAAACCGTAATGTTCCATGCTGTGTGTGCTGTGAATACGGGTGTGGGACTATGGAGCTTCTCAGCAGGTTTGCATTTACAATTATGAGGTTGTGTCAATCACATGGTTATCTGGAGTCAAACTTAAGACATTTGTTATTGTAAGGACGAGAAAGGAGGGGGGGGGGGGGAGCCAAAAGGAACAATAAAAAGCGCGGTAAACATGTTTTTTGTCAATTTAGAATTCAAGTTGCAATGAGGAGCATCATTATTCACTTGTTTAAGGACATTTTCTTTATAGCTGAAGACAACCTGAAACACAAAGGCAGTCATTCTGTCGCCCTTGAATAACAGAGCAGGAAAGAGAACTATCTGAAGGTCGTCCTGTTTACCAGAGCTGAGTGTATCATCAATATATTTCCCAGCAGATGCAAATAATGCTGAAAATCAAATGTATGCATAACACAAAAGTCTTGCTTTAAAAAAAAGACACTAATATAATTAGTCCCCTGTTGCACCATTGCATCATTATGTGCTATTTTATTACAATTCTCAACTCAGATATACTGTATTTTCAGCACTCAAGTACAATACTGCACAAATGTAAAGTAAAACAAGAAGTCCAATATGAATGGCTTAAAAGTAAAAACTCAACATCAAGTTCTCATCAGGGTGAAGCCTAACTGATAACAGAGGCTCTGATGGGCAAGATTAAAAACAAAAAAGGAGTTAATGAATAAATAAACATCTGTAGGCAGAGAAGGGAGAGTGGGGTATCTGCTTAGTGCGCAACACATGAAAACATTCACATATCTCCTCACTGCCTGCTGAGCATCACACAAGGTAGCGACAGTTAAAACGTCTGCATCCTGCTGGACGCTAACCCCCAGCTAACATTCCCTCCCCCCCCCCCCCCCCCCGGGCTGATGGGAGAAACTCCGTTTTTTTTAAAGAATGCCTATGTTTTGTAAAGTTCTCTGATCCACTTTTGATTTTTGTACATTCAGATCCATCAGGCTCACTACAGGTCCAACATCATCCTGGTTTGAAATCACTCTGTACAACTCTTAATGCAAAAGAAAAGGACAAGCAGGCATGTCTATGGAGTTTTGCATTTAACAACTGACACTAACTAAGATCAGATGAATGTATGGCAGACTAATTAACTATCTGTAATACAGCCATATAGCACATGTTGTTTGAAGTAGTGAAACTAACTATCCGGTCTAAAGCACACTTCAGCAAATATTATTATGACTTCCATCTCTCCAGTATGTCCCTGGTGAAAATGCTAATCCATATACAAGATAGAACCAAACTCTATTTCAAACCGGAGCCATAGATCCCACATTAGCTCAAATGTGCCTCCACACAGGGTATTTCCAACTGATCACACCTTCCCAGGATCACGTTGCAGAAAGAGGAGAATGAAAGTAATGAGAGTGTGCTTTTCAGTTACTTTTTGGAAACCTCCTGTCCTTTTGTGATGAGGCACAGGAAAAGGAGTTGAGTTTAGAAGCGATTCGGTGACCTTTTAAGTTAGATTCAGCCTCCAATCTCCCACGTAGGATCCGCAACAACGCAGCCAGTGATTCTTACTGCCATCTGTGAAGTGAATACATTTCAAGGTTTCTAGGTAGTCTGACTGTCAGTCAGCCTCCACAAACACTCGCTCAGTGTTTCCTGTTTAACACTGAGTTTTCATGAGGCTACAGAGAGGTGGATTATCGCTGTACAAGGTAGAGGCTGTACACAAAAAATTATAATACAGGGAATTTCTTTCAACACTAGATGGATTTACATCTAATCCAGCCACATTGAATCAGAACAGAATAAAAACAAAGTTTGTTTTTTTCAGATAAGAAGTCCAGTCTGTACAGATGAAATTAGATCCCCTCTACGAAAATGGCTACAAGCCTAAATGTTACACATTGGGCTCTTATTTTGGAATCTTCAAACTAAATCAAAATTTGAATCCTGGATGGCAAACATAGAGGTCAGACCTGAATGAAGGTCATGGAGGAAACAGTGGAATGTGAGGAGGACCCATACTTCACAAACTCAATTCTCTATATTTTTGTTGCTTTTCATCTAAAATTAAACTGACTTAGGTGCTGGTTTTATAAATTCACCAGAATAGGTGATGATTACATTCTTTCTCTACCTGAAGAGTTGTTTCTGACCGATGATATGAACAGAAATGTGTTTTAAAAAAGGTGATTGAAAGCAGGTGGCATCACGATGAGACGTCTGCTGGTGTAACGAAAACATTTAAACTCAGAGGTTTAAAGGGTGGCTCTGTTTTAAACCAATTCAAGACCAGTTATTACATCGTTACCGTGGTGATACAGTAACGTTGAGTTGTCACTCCCCTTGTAACGAGTCATGTGTTTTATTAATACGTTGACCTGACTTCATTTAGCAATAATTCTGCACTGCTGCAGCAGGTCAGAGAGTAACAAAGACTTCAAGTAACATGCCAATGTATTATTTTAACTAAACGAGAAACAAAGGTCTATTTCAGCTAAAAAAATTCAATTTGTATAAAAAGATATGCTCAGAAAGCATTCATGTGGGAGTTATGAGCAGCTATTGGCACCAAACTTTTTTATATTTTTAAATAAGATGTGCTATGACACCTTGTGTGTGTTTGTGTGCCTCTACAACCATCTGGACCTTAGGATAATATTGCAGAGCTGTGCACCGAGGCAAGCTAGACCTTAGCAGCTCTGCAGCGGAGCAACTAACATAATGTTTGTCAGAATCATTTAGGAAAGAAAATCAGGTTCCAGCTCCTCAACAAATAGACTTTTATATTTAAAAAAAAAAGTGAAATTTGAGTAAAGAAATAAGACGCTCGCGGGGAGATTTCCTGCCTATGCTTACATGACAAACCTTAAAAATGCAGAGATGATGGGGAGAGAGTATGAAAGCGATGAAGGGAGAACAGCTACAGAACGGGAGGGGTGTCTGTCAAACACACCAAAGGCTAAATATCCATAAAAATCCTTTAGTAGTAATAATAATAATAATAAAAAAATTAACTTGTTTAAATGTGAATATTATAAGTCTGCTTTCTCATGGTTAGGAAATCAAATATAGTCTCTGTGGGGGTTAAAGGTGGGGGGGGGCCTCCCATCACTACAACTCCATGTCCTGGGCCTCGTCCTCTGAGAAGTCAGACATGGAGCTTTCAGATGAAGAGTCGCCGGCCCCCTCCTCCTGCTCCTTCAGAGCCTCCTCTGTTGCATATTTCTGGATGTACTCTGTGGAGGAAGAGAAAGAGAGAGTACGGTCAGACTGGGAAAAACGTATAATGATCAGAATGACTTTAGGTTATTCCTCAGAGCGGAGCAGGAACACATTCCTCCTCCTGCTATGACTCTGGAGAACAAATCAGCTCTGAGAACTCACTGCTCCATAGCTTCTCTTTTGTTAACTGGACTTATAATTGTACATTTATATTTTAATTTATTCCTTGCACAGGGTTAGGGTTAGTAATGTAAATAATAAACTACTTTTCAATTGTGTTAGGTGTACTTTGGCCCTTCATAGTGTTTATTTGTCGGATAGTCTACAGATTTCTATCTTTCACAGTTAACTTTTGACTTTTGAGTTCCGTTTTATTTTCTATTCTGAGATGTTTATATTTCATGTTTGTTTATACTCTACTCTTTTTATTTTCACATTTTAACATACTGTTAATCCGTTTTTTTGCAGATGTGCAGTAATGATATGAATGTTGAACCTTTGATTTTCTGCTTGTAGTCCTCAGGCCGGTGGAGGTACATGGCAGCTGCGTCTCCGTTCAGAGGGTCGATGGGGTTGGGGTAGGCCAGCAGCTGAGGCAGGAACGACTCAAAGATGTTGGTCAAATCTGGAGAAGAGGGCAAACGTTTACCACTTTAACAACTGGAAGAAGAAGTGATCACATAATTAGATAATCTGGTGATTTAACGGCAGTTATTGTCAGATTTGAATATTTCTCTGAAGGAACCTGATGGAGAAAAGCTCACACAGTATACTGCCAATTACATGTCTGTGTATGTACGTTGTTATTGCCACAGGAAAAATCTACACACAGATATAGCATAAAGTGTTAACCTTACATGCTCTCTCAGACTGGAGCCAAGCTGATCTGTGTCACTAGCCTCCTGCTAGCAGGCCTCAGCTTTCTCTCAGAGCCGAGGCCTAGTGGAAACACATGCAGTTCTGCTCTCATCTCCTAGGTGTCACTGATGGGACCATTTGAGTGGGAAAACAAACACTTATCTACCCCTCAATTGTCAAGTGTTCTTATGTTTGAGTGAAGTAATCAGCTGCTTTTGTTGCCTCTTGCTTTGTAAAGCGTTGTTACAGACAATGCTTGGTTGATTGGACATACTTTGAAAATAGGACAATCAGATTTTCTATTTTGAAACACCAAGCAAAACAAAATCAGCAGCATTGTATGTGTACAAATGGGATTCTTACAGGGGTTTGACTTTATTTTAGAGCAGAAAAATAAACAGGCCAAGTTTACTCACATGGCATACACGGTTTTCCCTTTTATATCAAAACACTGGAATCAGAGTTCATTCTGAATCAATTTCCTCACATTTTATTTATGAGGAAGGATGCTGAAACATCTCCTCGGGTTATAACTCTAACGCTGTTTATATTGCTCAACAGCTGTTGTTAATGGGGAAATAGGGAGAAGGGCAACATGGAGAGACCGAGTGAGAGTGAGAGCAGCAGAGTGACACACAGAGATGATGTGTGATGTCCCTGCCAGCTGACGCTCCGTGAATCAGTCTCGTCGGAGGTGAATGTTTCCTGACCTTGCTGAGTGAGGGTATTACCTCCTCAGTGATCACTTCTCCCCTCACTAAGTAGATTACAGCCAATTGTGCTCCACTCCCTAATGTGGTC
This sequence comes from Notothenia rossii, assembly GCF_949606895.1. Classification (NCBI taxonomy): domain Eukaryota; kingdom Metazoa; phylum Chordata; class Actinopteri; order Perciformes; family Nototheniidae; genus Notothenia; species Notothenia rossii. The sequence goes on along the minus strand of NC_136908.1, from coordinate 46,364,554 downwards.
AATGGAGGGGCCGACGTCACCTTTTGGTGCTGAGGGCACAGTGTCAAGTTCTCTGCACGTCAACACACAGACCCCAGTGGGGAAACTCAATATGGACACATAAGCGGTTTGGACACTCACCATAAAGGGCCGTCCATGTCTGATTGATGACATCTAAGCACACTGTCCCTGACCTGGTAACCAAGGAGATAACAGAGTTAGAGGTGTGAGAGGAAGAGCCAACATGTGTGTGATACAGCAAAGGGGCTGGATCCCAAGAGAAGACCTCTCTCCTACCAAGAACAGTTCAACAGGGCCGTTTCTTCTGTGGCCTTTGTTTGCCTCAAAGTGGAGAACAAAAGGTGATATATATGCAAGTATGTCTATGTAAAAAGTACCAGCTATATCCAGTGGCGTTTTCTCCTGGAGGCCAAGGGAAGCCAGGCTTCCCCTGTTTTTTCGGATTGTAGTTATAATTTTAATAAATAAATAAAAACACTTCGTTTAGTTTCGGAAATTCATTGTTGTGTGTTGCTGCCGGCCCGTCTCTCCCCCATTCTCATTGAGTTGTTATACAAATATTGAAAAAGCGCCCCTCTAGATGTTATGGTGAAACAGTAGATTGCACTCTCTGTTGCGAGAGGAGGCCAGCGGAAATTTGCTTCCCTTGGTGAAAAAAAATGGAGGGATTGACCAATCAGATGAGGCTCACGTCATGTCCCTGCCAACCTGTGATTGGTCAGGGCCATGCCAAGGGAAGCCAGAGGCGGCTGGCTTCCCTTGCCTCACAATCCAATCAAATCGCATCAATTTAGTGGTGCAGTGACGCGTCCCAAAAAGCGGAAGTAAGCTGCGCTCGGTTTCCCTCGACAAAAAGCAATGGGATTTCTCCATAGGATTTTGGAAAATAGCTCGAAAAAAGGTCAGTGGAAAACGAACCTGTTAGGTAAATGCACGTTTTGTTCAGTCGGATAATATCCACATGTCTACCCTACTTTTATAATTTTTGAATGATAAATCTAATCGATAGAAGATAGATAGCGTCACTGCACCACTTACACCGCCGTTAGAAAGTAGCAAGCAACTGAAGCAAGTGCAATTATGGAGGGTGGAGATTTGGAGTATTTAATCAAAAATAATTGGACTAAACTTCCGCTGCAGCAGCAACAACAAATACAATCTGATGACAGGCCAATGCCCAAACTGGAGCCGTTTACAGCGAGGAACAAAGGAGCGAACCGGACGTAAAACGTTAAAGGTCTCCTGATTTAGTTTGTGAATGAATGCTTATTAGAGTTTCGGCTGGAGAGTGCTTGCGGACCTGTCGGTCAGATAACAGGCGTGTGTAAGTCCTGCATCTGTATGATACAAATGTGTGTAAAATGATACCGGGCGCTGTAATCACTCATCTGGTTACGTTATTACATTGACCACCACACCCCCCCCCACCCCAAAAGAAAGGACGTATTATTGGCTTCCCCTAATTTTTTCCCCACGCCACGCTACTCGCTACATCTTATATTGTCTCTTTTTCAAAAATATACTGCCATCGTTTTTTACTTTTTATTATCAATAACATGTGTCTACTTTGTTATATAATATTTTTTTAATATGCAAGTCTATTCACTTTACTCTATCTGCACTATACTTCTGCTGTTTTTATACTGTAAATGTCCCCATTGCGGGACAAATAAAGGAATTTTGATTCCGATTGTGCATTTTGTGTGGCAGTCAAGTGCATCAGGAGATTCTTGTCAAGCTATGACACATCATATGAACAGGTCGGACGTAACAAGTTGTGAGGATCATTCTCTGGAAATGTAGATAATTGAATAGACCAATAGGTTTGAATAATGGAACCCTGACTCTTGAAGTTACATGGATCTATTTACATTTGACCTTACACACTATTTAACTGTGTCCGTGGTACTGTAAAACTGGTTGACATGTAACTTGCCTCAGTGTATACCTGGTGTCTACCATTCTGTTTGGTTTTGGTAGACCAGACTGTCCTATTAGTGGAGGAGTCCCAGGTTTAGCCTGTCCACCCAGTCCTCCCAGAGACCAACCTTCACACACCCTGGGTGTACGCTTGCTTGGTAGCACATGTCTTCCGAGTCACTTGCTTCAGAAGCGAGGAAAGAATCCTTCCTGGCATTCGGAAAACGAACAGGTGGAACAGGCGAGCAAGTGTGCAGAGTGCGTCATATGAGAGGCCTCGCCTTACATTTTCCGCCACAGATTTTGGGAAATTGTTCCGTGCGCAAAGCATTGTGGGGATTTTAAGTGTCTACACATGTGCAGCCTCGAAATTTCTCGCTACGAAGTATTCATTTCAAACCTTTATTTATCCAGGTGTATCCCATTAAAGTATTAAGTACGCCGGGCTCGGTAGAATTCCAAGTATGCTGGACATTGGAACAGTCCTTCGGCGGCACTCGATGACGTAGTATGCTTGAAATAGTGGCTTTGGAGCAGCTTTACTCGACATTGAGAAACACCCACTGTCCTTCAGGGGATCTGGCCTCTTAAGCAGTGGATTACTCACAAAAGATCTTGACCCATTTCTATATTGGTGTGATTTGATGCTGATGGTGAAAACACTGGTGGCTGATAACATAACATTAGCTGATCTGTTCAAGTCATAGAAGCTAACACATGAAAATACTGTAAAACACATTAGGAAATATGAACACATTCAGCAAAGGTTTTAGTTGACAATAAGGTAGGCCTGCATGACATCACAACGGGCAGACCTCATAAGATTTAATACACAAGGTTCAAATGGGTGTTAGACACTTCAGATTTAGGGCTAAAATCAACTTACGCTTCGTCAATGTTGGGATGAAAAATCTTGTTCATGAATCCTGAAAAAGCAGTTAGAGAAGAGGAAAGTGTTAGAAAACGTGAAGTGGAACCCCAAAAAGTTCCAGGGTTATCTTGATGTTATAATCGCTCATGTGCTCCTACCTATTGATGGCGATTTGAAAGGATATTTGTCAGGAAGATCTACTCGCACCTTCCACACGCCTCCCTCGTACGGAGCTGTACACAGAAATAATAAAAGAACACTGTTGAGGGCAGAGGAGAGACTTTCATTCCATTCAGCATCATATTTCATCATTTATGCACTCCAATGGATTTGCACAGTGTAGGTTATATTATTTTCTGCACGCTCACAGGAACACAACAGAGAAGACAGCTCGAGAAATGAGCTGCACATACTACTTCCCTTTGAAATGTTCCTTTATCTTATGCAGTAATGAAGGACATTATTTCCTTCATATACAACACTAACATCAAAGAGGAAGAAAATTATATTGTGTGATGCTTATGTGCCATACTGAACAGCACATATATGGCTTAAAAACACACTTGTTGAAGATGTATTGTGCAGCACATGTGGGCCTACAAAAGTGCCTTTATAATTGGCACAGTAACAAGGATCATAAATGGGGTTACTTATCAACTTTCTCTCTTTACCGATGTGCAGTGGTTTCAGTGAGACAGATGTTACGAATGGCACAAAAAGTATTTCCTGATGATGAGGCCACTCTCCTCATCCAATTTCCCCTGGAGGCTAGCTCCTCACATTGACAGTGTGGCCTCAGTCTTGGTTTCAATCCATGTCACATTCCTGGCCTGCTGTGATGAACCTCTTTGTGTTCTACGACTAATTCCTGTGATGGGTGGTGTCAGTCCAAGGGTCCTTGTCATGTCATGCTCTGTTTACCCTTCATATATCGTAAGTTTTAGCAGAAAGGGCATTAGTGGAAGCGCTTTACACCCCATGTGGTGGAAACAAACATAAACCTTCTTTCATTAGTTTTATAGTTCTAACAAACCAGATGAAAACGCATTATAAAAACCCTAAGAGCAATTTATGGAGCACAATCACTAGCTTGTTCAACTTGTCAGGGCAATGAAAATATGTGTTTAATTAGAAAAGAGAACACACTTACTTCCTTGTTGTCCAAAAAACTTCACTACAAATTCATTGAGTCCACTGAGGATGGTGACTTCATGCTTGCTCTCGATGCTGTAATGCTGTTAAGGACAACATCTTCCCAAACATAAACAACCTGCGGGGACTACAACCAACATATTTAAGATCACTTACAATTTGGCCTCTCTAAAATGGAAAGTAAGCAGCAGTTGTTCCAGTGTAACACATTAGTACATGTTATGAAAACTAAAGAGAAAAACGATAGCGCTTGACATGTAAGGCAAACTAATCGATGCGGAGAAATAACACTTGGATTCTGTTTTGACTCTTTCCCTGGAGCCTTACTTATTACTGACAATCGATAGCTGCCTGCCAATTTGTCATCTGCGCGTTGAATTAATGACCTCAGACTGAATGTGAAGTATGCAGCATTCGTATCATATTCACACATGCTTCAGAGCCATGACAGAGTGCAGAAGTCACTCTCGGTACAAACACTGCCTGAAGTTTTCTTTACAAGCTATGCTACTGACAAATGAAGTGCCTGCAGAATGGTGGCTTATTTTCATTGTATCATATGGCAAATCCAACATTACAGCTATGAGCATACATCATATGCTTGCTGTGATTATTTTTTCATCTCCACTCTAACACAGAATTATCGCAGAGAAATGATTTCCCTTTCATGTGAGCCGAGGGAAGAGGCGCAGGAAACTTACAGAGAAAATAAACAAAGGGAAAAGGAAAAAAAGGGCAGGTTATTGACAGGCGGTGCAGGAGACGGGATGAAACTCAGGCTTCTGTGGCACACAGCAGCAGCTGGCTCGTCAATCCTGATTGAGCGAGTATCCCATTAGCAGTAGCACTGACCCCAAAGGGTTAAATCAAACTGGAGGTTATTTTAAGCTAAGTCTGCGAAGAGCGGCTTCTGCAAGGAAATGTGTCATTGTCAGACAGAGCAGGAAGTTCTCTGCTTGGACTCTCGTTGGAGTCGAAGAGTCAGTTTTGAACCGCTAACAACAGGAGACATAGAGGATGTTAGCAAAAATGACAACTAGCCATATTTAACTTGAGTCAGACACACTGCTTACATTACGTTTATATTGTGTGCCTCACTAAGTTTTGCCCTTCACAAGGGACAACTATGCACCTAACTAATGTAGTGTGAAACTACTGGTGTGTGAGTAAATGTGTGTATGAACTTACGAGACAGAGAAGCGATGCTGAGGAGGGGGATGGTATGGACTGTGTGTGTTATAGAGGATGGCAGAGTTGGGGGAAACACTAATGAGGTTGAATCAACACTGATAATGCTGCAGGCTAATTGACACTAATAACGTTGACTGAGAAGCCAGAGAAGAACTGACACACCTGTGCAAAATTAAATCCTTACAATTACCTTTCAGACATTCAGTTGACCCCTATGAGTGCAGGGTTTTGCAATGATGGTGTAGCATGAGCTCAAACATGCTAAGACAGCAAAGTTACAAGCGGACAGAAATGCAATGGTCGGCGAGATATTCCACCATGTGGAGATCATGTGATCGAGAGGTAAAGAGAGGAGCTCAGATTGCACCGACCCACTTCTCACTTAGTGTTACGCCCACCCGATAATGACTTCAGCACGTTACACACCTTCCTTCCCCACACTCACACATATAATCATCCACAAAGTCACACTCCTTACAAGCCCACTAAGTCATTCATATTAATAACAGTGAGGTGTTTGTTGATTTGCTTGGTAGCAGCAACATCCACACACATTACTCACAATATCTTAAGGAACCATCCCTGACTTTGATGTCATATTTCAACACTCTCAGCTTATCCTGTATAGTGATGAAGAAAACCCCAAAATGACACATTCACTTGATATCATTCTTACACAATGGTCTAATCCACTTATTTAGTTTATTGCCAATCATTCAGCCCAGCCAGTAAGTTAATGTCAACAGCAGCAGCAGCAACAGCAACAGCAACAGCAGCAGCAGCAGCAGCAGCAGCAGCAGCAGCAGCAGCAGCAGCACCACCCCCCCCCCAAACTGCCGAGTTTGGCAGTCGGGAGTTCTCGGTACAGCCTGTAAATTCTCAACTGTCTGAAGGAGAGACAGATGTATTGAGAGTGTAGTAGACAGATAGCCAGTGAGCCAGCCAGACGCAGAGAACAAGATACGTGGGCAGTCAGAAAACTGGTTGGGTGGGATATTCAGAATACCATAATCATATTATGAGGTTTCAACAGAGGTGACATGACACATTGTTTATTAAAAGCAAAGCCAAATTGGTTAACCTTAAAGCTGTCAAGAATGAGCGGTTACATGCCCATTCATGGTATATTTATATTAGAGTCAAATATTGTGTTTAAGTTCTAAAGTGTTTTAACTACAATCTTGAAAGTCATTAGGCTACTACATGAACATCAGGTGATAACCTGAATCAACCTATATCTTCTATTATAAAAAATAAATAAAATCTGACAAATCAAATACATAGTATCTTTCACCAACACAGTTGATAGGATGTATAAACCATTCCGCACATTTCTCTAGAGTATATGTGTCATACTCTGTATATCAATGTACATAAAACCCACTTACTGTCACCTCAACAGGATGGTTTCAACTCATGTAACTCTTAACAGCGTTTTGATCAAGGTTGTGCGTATATTTGTTCCCCAATTCAATAATTACGACTATCTTTCCATCCCCCACCTTGGATTGTAGATTAATCATAATCTGTGGAAGGCACCAGGTCAATATCCTTCTACACACACACTTTAGCTCTTCATATCTGATTCAGCTGCTACATAGAGCCCTATCAATCCAGAGGAAAAATACACACTCACATACTCATTGGTGTATCTTAGAGTCTAAACAACCCTGAAAGGACTCAAATGTAACAGCAACAAAGCTTTCTACATTATCACCATATACTGGCTGAACAACACTTACACTTGAAAACACTGCAAAGAAAGAACTACCAATTAGCCTGCTTCAAAGTTTATCAAAGTCAATGTTATCCTGTTTTTTTAACTTGAAGTACATTTAAAGGCTTGAGTGTAAAAATATGCAATATATATATATATATATATATATTGTATTTATGGCTGTGGTCTCGACATGTCTTGTTTTCCTTTTGGTGGAGTCAGGCCACTATCCCCGTCTGACCCGGGATCAGAATATCCCACCATGACCTACCTCTTTCCGAGTACGGAAAACAAACATGATGGGAATCATAAACACCACTCTGTCAAACAATGTGGTGTCACCCATGCATGAATATTTCTCTCTTTGGAGACAGATGTTGTTGATGCGGTAAAGAAAGGGACTGGCTAGTATCAAAGCAGTCTCTTGTCTCAGCTTTCTTTTAAGGAGGAGGGGGATGCAACACATAAAAAGAAATCCAGTATCAACTTAATATTTTCTTGTTTTTTGAGTTTTTTCAATTTCTTAAAAACAAAAACGATCAAAGTGCGAACTAGCTTTACAACAACATGATCTCAGGAAGAACATTTTCTCTAACTTGGCTCATTGTTTATTTCTTTGGCATGAAGAGTCATATTAACAAATACCAAACCAACTCCACAGGCCAGTTCAGACAATACTTTGACCACCTGCTGACAACTCCGGCTTTGAGTAATTCTTTTAAAAAGGGGCTAAAAGAGCTTCTGGGCAGACAAGGCTGAAGTCACAGGAAAGGCAGAAAATGAAATAATCCTGAAAGCATCGGAAGACTGCAAGGTTTCTGAGTAACAGAAGGGAAGCCATGCAGCAATTGCACTTCAAAGTAGCACTAACCAGAGAAGAACACTGTCAAAATATGAACACAAGAGGCAAAGCCAAGAAGTCTGTTCCAAAGACATGCAGAGTCTGCTAACCCCAAAAAGCCTGCGGTGAAGAGGAACATGAAAAGATGGGGTAGAATAAGGTCATGCAAGGCAGAAGAAAATGATACACAGTCGTTGAAGACTAAAGCAAAAGAAAAGATGGAAGGAGTGATGCCAAAGGAGGGCAGGAGGATAGTGATGCAGAGATAATGAGGAAAAGAGTTCAGCCTGATGAATGCTGATCTAGCCTTGCAGGCAGTTCTGTGGACTTGAATGACATCATTTATGTGGACTGCAGGCTTATTATGATGGCTTTGCCAGGAAAAACATGCGTCTGGATTTTTGACTGTACAAAGAAATATTAGCTATAATAGTTTAGAATCAATCCAGATTTCTAGATCTTTAAGCAAGTTATTTTGTCCGGAACATAAAAGAGTACATCTCTATAGGACATTTTGCCACAAATCAGAAGAACAACAGGGGATATCATTCATGTAAATAGAAATGGGCCAAGTAAAGAGCCCTGTGGAAAACTTTTATTGATTAGCCGTAAAGACTAGGGGCAGCTTTTCATGTTGAGGTTTTCAATAAGAATCAAATTGATTAAGAACAGATTTTGAAAGAGAAACAGAGCAGGACAGAGAGGTTCTGATATTCAGTGCTGCACCTTAGAAACCAAACATCACAACTCACACAAAGTGCCTCTTGCTCTGGCTCCCATCAGAGCTCTGGCATTGGCAAAAGTGATAACAGAACGTTTTCGGTTCAGCAGAAGATCAAGGTCAAACTGTGCACAGAGTGTAAATAATACGTTTGTATTAAATCTTTCTAAGTGGGACATTTCTCAGGCTTAGCACAGACGTGAGAGTCGGGAAACAGAGATACAACTTAGCAGGCTAGCATCAGACTGTACTGCAATAAAAGTAAATAACTGAGTGAATGTATTTTCTGTTCCAATTACATCTTTTGTTTGGACTGGACACTACCGTTTTTTTGAATGGCAGAAGAAATACTATAAGAGTATGTTTTGTATTGAACATCTTCTAGCGAGTCAGAAGCAACTTCTCTTTCGTTTTCTCTCTTACACACAGATTTTAGCAACAAAGCACAAGCCTTGCAGATGAAAGGCAGGAAATATAGCAGCTGTCCTCAGAGTCTAAGCATGGGTAGGCTTCCTGAGCCAAAAAACATCCGAGGGTAGAATACCAACAGAACAAGCTAATATTCTCACCTAAAATTATAGAGAAAGAAGGCTAACTCTCGCAAAAAGCAAAACAGAGCACATTTGCACATTTGACCCCAAAAAAGAACTAACAAAGTCAATACCAATATTACACCAACAACAAAGCTCTTTCTTCTTTTCCTCCCAATATGGGCTAAATCCCCACTCTCTGATATTCAAAGGAGGACTAAATTAAACAGAATTCTGAAAAAGTACGAGTGTAAGTGGGTTTGATGTATCTGGTCTCTTCAAGCATACACCTTTATCTACACATGTGCATTGCCCCAGTCCTAGCCTGTGTGTAAATATGCCCTGTGTTTGTCCATCAAACTTTCATGTATTAGTGCACTGCACCGAGCCAACAGGATTACTGTGACTTCCACTACACTCAGTGGCCTGAAAACAGAGGCAGCTAGTGTGGCACAGCAGGCAGAGCGAGTGATAGGCAGTGTGAGTGTGATTTAATCAGTCCACCACCAAACACCGTCACTGCAGCCGTCAGCAGCCAACCCCACTGACCCACTCCGCTTCATCTCTCACACTGCCTCTCAAAATGAGGCTATCGTCTTACCCCAGCTGTTTACTTTATTTTATTGCTCATTAAGTAGAACTCTCACTGCTCCATTTTGATGCAGATTAGGAGCCTAACATAACCTTTTCAACCATCAGAAACCCCCTTACACTCCAGCTCGTTCACTCAGCAGATAGATAATCCTGTGAATACATGGTGAGCTTCAAGGGGAAAAAAATGAGAATAAATTAGACATGCAGCCAAATTTTAAAACAGCGGCCAGTCATTCAGACTGCAGATGGCAAAATACAATTTCATTTACAATTTGATAATATGAGAGCACCTCGCTATTAGGGATGGAAACGATTCATCGAATAGTCTAAATTATTCAGGTATTCGAATATGAGAATATGAGTTATGAATATATTTCTTTGGGAGGGGTGCCTAAGTTGAATACATATCATCAAATGGAATAATTCAATGTATACGACAGTGCCACAGCTAAATGTGTTGGGTCTAAAGGTGTGTTTTGCTCCGCTCACCGGCCCCTCACAGCAGGCAGAGCCGCAGTTGCTGATCTCCCTCTCTCACGTCCGGTTATACTTCACTCACGTGTATGTCCAAATCCATCAGATCTAGCTAGTTCTAGCTAATGACATGGCTGCTGCCCCTCCCTACACACAGATCACTCAGACTCAAACCTCATCTTATGCTCAAATTCCAGCTGAGAGGGTCTTCTCTACAGCTGGCCTGATTGTGAATCGCCTCCGCACCCGCCTCTCCCCTGAGCATGTAGACATGCTCATATTCTTAAACAAGAATGAGTATTGAATAGCTGCATTCTGTGCATAGGCCCTGTTATAGGTTGTTGATCTTTTTTTCTGTAAACTTTTTTCCCACATGTTTTTTCTTTATAGCATATGTACATTTCGGTCAATCGGTTAACCGCTTTTTTGGGGGTCGAATATTAGAATATACATTTGCTTTCAAATTCCCATCCCTACACCAATCAGAATGTTCAGATTTGTTTTCTATTTTATAACTCGTAAGCTGTTACAAATCAATCAACATGCTGGTTGCCTGTTGCTTCATGTGATAAATGAAATTAGATTCACTGTAGATTTGGCACCATAGGGGTCCTTCAAGGTTTGGATTTAATTTAAGAATAAAATTGGCTAATCATCAAGCAGGCTTGACAGAACTCGAAGGTCGCAAATGACGTTCTATCTACATGTATAGTGGCCTATGGCAGAACAGAGACGCATTGATAAGACGTTTGAATGTGCTTGACCCTTTCGAAAATAATGGAGACTTCCCCTGTACAGGACCTACAAGCTAATGCAAAACATACTGCCAGTTTTTCTCTGACTCAAATCTGATTTAGCTAAGCTCTGCAACAACCACAGCTCCTGAGCAGGGTTATTGTCAGTGTACGGCGTAGTTGATCTCAGCTCCAGTACGAGTCGAGAGGACCTTGGCTGGTACTGATAACTGAATACACTGCAGGTACAGTGGTGTGATCCTAACAAGCCTGCGGTTATGCCAGCTGCTATCACTTGCCTATTCTATTCCACAGGAGATGCGAGTGATCTCCCCCCTAGCTCTGTAGATCTACTTAATAAACCATACTATAACATACTGGTAAACAGATTAACACATAAGTTGATTTATGTAGAAGAAAACTAATTATTAGTGATCTAATCCTTAAAAGGCTAAATCGGTCCAACTAAAGTTTGTATACTAAGACTCTAGCAGCACTATGCAGATTACATTTGGATGTTTGCACATTTTTCTCCATATAAACTCATGACGGGTTTGTGCTATTTTTGAACATGCAGCTTTCCTTAGGATTTAGAATCGAACAACATGACACAAAGCATAAAAACTCACAAATTGGTAACGTATGTGGCAAACGTTGACCCTAAACAAAGCAGCCATGTTTTTTCTCGCATGTATGCCAACTACAGCTGCCTCACAGATCATTCTAAGGAACGGTTCTCTTATGGTAATAAGGGTAATTATGGTAACTGCACCACAGCAATTGTTTTGGTGCTCGGTTTGGTGATAAGCACTCCAAAAATAAGAAGACTCAACATTTGGTATAGTCCATGCTGCTGATATAGGTGTCTACCTACTAACCACTTCTAGTGTAGTTACTTGGATCCATGTCAATAATATGGAATAGAGTAGGTGACCTTGCACACAGCTCTTTCCGACACAATGAATGTTCTGATGGAGCACTTGGTGCCAGCGTGTGCGGTCTGAGAGCAAGAAACCTTGCAGCATGTTTTACATATCAATGGACTCATGGTCCCAATGGACTGACTCACTGAAATCCACATGCTAATCTCTGATAGCTGTAAAGTGCTGCACTTACTGTATAGTGGATGGCAGGTCAGTTAACCTTTTATTCTGCTTTAAAAATAGAAAAGCATCAGTGTACGTTTTACCTGGCCTCATTCAAAGATAAGTGTTAATGAAATGTTTTTCTCAGCTCATCTAGAAATGTGTAAACACAGAGGAATACAATCTACCACCAGGGCTTAAACACATCACCAACATAATAGTACCAGCTTTGAAAATGTACACACATATAAAAGCAGTTTCCTCTTAATAATTAAAAAAAGATGCTCGACAATGTTATAATGACTTTGCAGAACAGCTTTGGTTTCCATTGAATAAGGACCTGGCTATACACTGCGTTAGCTCCCTGTGAGAGCTGGAGCAGCACAGTACTGCACAGGCAAAGTTCTTTGTCTTCTCTGGTGAGAGATGTGAGACCACCCACTGCAATCAAACGTGAATCCCTCAGCTGCTCCTCTTCTCAGCCCTTCACTAGATCAACAGTGTATTTACAGTATTAGCACGGAGTCTCTGTGTGCATGCACGCGGGTGAGCTGCGTGCATGCACACACAAAACATATTATCATTAATGATCACAAAACTGAGCCAGGGCAGGAGAAACAATGGCCTGAATCTGAGAGAACCATAATGAGCCATTCGTCTTTTGTAAAGACATAAAAAAACAACTGGATTTCAACACTGACATGTTAACGAAACGATAACTAACATGAAAGTAGTGAGACACGGCTCATTTGATCAAATTGATACAGAGGGGACGCATGAGGCAGCTCCCCAGATAGACTCAAGTGTAGGGCGTGGGTAGCGTTTGTTGCACTTTTTTGATAAGGCTCCTTTTTTCAATTTAAGAAAAAGGGGCTCATTGTCGCTGGCCCATATGCCAACGTGTGAGCAAACATGTAGCTAACCTGTCCTCACTACCTCGGTTTTCCACATTAAAGCAGCCGTGCACGTGAGCAGCAGGTGCCTGAAAAAAAATAATCATGTGAAACAAAGAGCGGAACTTCAGTCCATCTGTTTTTCCTAAGAGAGCTCAGCCAATGCGTGCAGGAAGCTTCACTGTTAGCACTGTAGGATTAACAGTGGGGGCCTCACACCTCCTACTGTCGGAGATGCCTTGCTCCTGGGCCCCCAACACTGGTCTGTCAATCAAGGTGGGGGGGTCCCATGACTAGAATAAGCCTTATCCTCAATTCCCTATGTTACCTTAAGTTCACTCATGTAGAAATGAATTCACAGAAGACTGAGCTAAGTAAGGGCAGGATGATGTAGCAAACCAAGAAAACCTGCATGTATGCAGACAAAGGCGAATGTCCACTGAGCACAAACAAAAGAGATTTAGATTTAGAGAAGCAGGAACTGAAAGAAAAGAGCCAAAACATATACATCTGACTGTAAACAAGACAAAACCATTTGAATATTATGAGCTTTTCCCAGGAGAAACACACTGCATGTTTCAGTTCAGCCCTCCATACCATCACTGGTTGAGTATATGCAGCAGGGGGCCCCAACATTGTCTTGCTCAGGGTTTGAGCCTACAGATTATGTATTAACCTGTGGCCAGATGAACATGGACTATGAAGAGATAACTGGGCTTTAGTGGGAAGCATACGGCCATATCAACTGAAGCCAGGCTAAGTGGAAGACACGACATGACACACACTATGGATTTGAAACCAAACATATAATTTGACTGAATTATTTGCGACGTTTGTTTCCGGTTGTATACCTACATTATAAGTTTTCCAGCAGAATAAATAATATGATGTTGTTGGTTAAATGTGTTCTGTAACCATCTTTGCTTCTTCTATTACTCCATAAGAACAAAGCATCTTGTTTATGCCACTTCATCACCAGACCAGAGCATTCCCAATTCTTGTCATGAGTCCATCATGCTCCTATTCATCCAGTCAATCTCTCTGTCAGGCCCAGCTGTCAGACAGAGAACTGCTGGCTCCTTCACTACAGTAAACTGCGTCTAGTGCCTGTGACTGTGTGACACGGTCTGACACACCAGCGGGAGGTGGAGGTCACAGAGGCTTCTGTAAACGGGACACACAAAAGACCCCACTGCTGATGCTGTCCGGATGTCGTGTTCCAGGGGCACAATGGGGCTAAAACGCCAAGCGGAGGGCAGATAACGCTCAGGATTGGTTTCCCTCTCAAGGAGGACGGATGGATGTGAAAGGGTGTAGGGGGGAGGACATTAAAATAAAATAAAGAGGAGGAGGAGATGGACACACTGCCCCTGAAAGCCTCCCCGATAGTGGGGGAATAAAACAGGATTACTGAGGAAAAGGACAAATACATTCTTAAAGAAAAATAGAGCACAAACATGACATACAACTTTCCTGTATCATACAGTTAATTATGACAGGTACGCTGATGGAAACTGGGGCTGATGAAGCATGTAATACCCCTCCCAACAACTCCTCACAGTCTCAAATATATTTCATCTGTGGCCATGCTTCAGAAAACTGCTATCCAATCACTTTCAGACCTTCTGGCAGCAAATGAGAAGTTGAAAAGTACAACTGAGACACACTATTGTTTTCTTAAAAATACCCTTAACATCCCCTCTGATGTAATGAGATTTTCTATAACAACAAATAAACACCTGAAGGGGCCAGGGTCATGCTTTGATAAAGATAAACACTTCATGAGAAGAATGCAGTGGATAGATAAGTGCAGTTTCAAAAAGATGAAAAAGCAAGTCTCAAACTCTGCCACTCATGCTCAAAAGTCCTTTAGGTTACCTGTATCTTAAAGCAGGGTACCATACATTATTAGTTATAACATGCCACACATACAGCATCCAGAAATGATTTAAGTTCCATAAATAAACAAATCTAAGTTTATCTATTAATGGTGTATTATAAAAGAGGCTAAAATATATAGCTTTTCATTACCAGATCATCTATTGAACCTTTGTGACAACAGAACATGTATAAACACATTTGTACAAACATGTCTTCTTCTTCTGGTAATTCATACTTAATATAAACTGCTGCTGCGCCGATAATTCCACACTGTTCCTTTTCTTTCCTGTTCTCTGCACTAAAATCAGGACATCACAAAAGCTTGCGTTAGCATTCAAAATAGGCTTAGTCCTTTGTAATCTACCTGTGCTCAAATTCCAGCAGCTTACCACTTGAACGCTTTTGTAAAGCGAGAAGAATGATGAACACATTCAAATAATAGCACAACAACCTACACAGTATGTGCTGTCAACCCCACAAAGCAATGTGAATGAACAGCTCTTTGAAATGACACACTCTTAAGACTCTTGGTTCAAGAACGCCATGTACCAAAATGTAAGCAACATGTCCAAGACCAAGACCAGTGGCTAAAAGTTCAGGAGAAAAACTCTGGGTTTGAAACTACAGTTTGGCAAGAACCAGACAATAAACAAGCCTTCTCTTTTCACTCCGGACTTAACGTTTGGAAAGAAGGCCGTGAATGATTATAGGACACAGAAAAAAACAGTGTCAGTGTAAACCAACACCTAATGCCTTCTCCGTGACTATACTTCATTAGATGGTACAAAGAGTTCAGGCTGCTGGCACGCAAACACCGACTGTACATTTGATGCCGAAAGCAGGCTGCCCTCCATCGACCTGGCTTAAGACAAAGCTTAAACCCGGTCGTGCCACACACTGAGGTTACTCTGACATTCATTTTCATGAATTCCCTAATGGCCCACGGTCTAGATTCTCAGCTCTCCAGTGGCCTCAGCAAATGAATGTCTGAGGGCTCTCAGTGTCAGCTCATGAGAAAGAAGCTGCTCCTGTGTAAAACGCAGTGTGAGTTTCAGGTTTGGGTTTCACCAGAGGGAGACGCAGGGATAGGGAGCACAGAGAGGAGGTTGTTACTGCTAGTTTTACACTGGGGACAAAACGGTTTCCCATAGCAGTAACCAGGAGCTCTCCCTACTTTAACCCACCAAGATGGACTATTCCGTTTTCAAACTATGTAAGCATTTCAATCTCAATCCTGCTGGAAAAAAAAACACAGCAGTCAAGCAGCTTTAGAAGGGTGTAGTACTACTGCATGTCTGTGTGCTTCAAAACTCTGACATGGCTGCCATAGCCTACACATGAGTGTATTCAACTGGGGGGGAGAACGACCTGCTCACATAAGCACTGTTGTGAGCAAGCAGACGTTATAAAATGCCTCAGGCAACAGGCCAAAATAAAGTTGAAAATGTACATATCACAGATATTCCAACTCTAATGGGATGATATGTGATGCATTATGAAATGCAGAATCTGTAGTACATAAGTCAGATGGTAGTTCTATAAAAAGCACACTTAACAAAAGCTAAAACATTTAAATTGATCAGACACTTAGCCCTTAAAACTTTGACTACAAAATCAGTATTTTGAACTTTGATTTTGGTTCTTTCAGACCAGCCCAATTCTAGGCCCACATTTAAGCTGCAGCCATCCCATCAGCTGTTATAAGTCCTGCCCTCCTGTGGTTTCCAGCTAGTAACAGGCTACCCAATCATAAAGCTGGTTCCCACTGTGTTGGGACAAAAACAAAACGAGTTGTTCAAACTGTTCTTCTAGAAGACTGTATGGAATGACAATGAATTGGTATGGCTAAACTCAGAGCTCCCTTTGTCCCTAAGTGAGCTTTAACAAATACATCAGCAGGACAAAAGTAAACATGGTGACTTGAAAACAGAACACACTAGATGTTTCCTAAAAGTTCAAGCATTCCACTGAGAACAACTGCAGGCCACCTGCTGCAACACTTAACCAACAGCTGCCACGTTCACTTCAAATTATTATAAAACAAAAGATATCACAACCACTTTAAAATGATAGCCCATATTTGTGCCTGCAGACACTGAAGTACAGTGAGACACAAATCAGGTGGCCATTTTGATGTTGAAATTAACCAGCAAGAGCAGCAGCGTTACCACGTAACAGTTCAACTGGCAGATGCAACAACACAATTATAAAACATTTAGTGTGGTCACAATTCAAAGCTAAGAAGAATGCTATAAATGCCGCATCAACATCAGAGGTTTAGGAGAGTAACGTCAGAACAAAAGACAGCAGTATTTCAGTTGACGTTAGCCTTACGTTATGTAAACAAGCTCCTGTGTCAACGTGTAAAGGGCCAGTTTGACTCAACTCCCCTGACAGCAGGCTGGACAAAGAAACCACATTTGTCAAAAGGTGTTAATACACAACCAGGTCTATTTGTGTCCTGGAAAAGCAGAATAACGTTAGCGTCTGTAGAAGCTATTTTCAAATATAGACAGTATGCTACACAGCCAACGTTAAGACTGACGACACAAACACAGAGTTGGTAAAAAAAAAAGAAGGTAAAAAGACACAGAGCTGATCTGATTATCCTTCAAAACTGTCCCGATAAGCGACTGAGGACACAAATAGCTAACACTTGGGTTTGCTAGCAAAATGTTGTTTACACAAAAACATTCACAGTGAAAGCTTTTTCTGCTTAAGGTTACCAAGAGAAACAAGCAGCATCAACACATTGGGTTAGCTCATATCACATCTCCACATACAGCAGGACATAGCGAACAGACAGCGACTGTTGTTTATGTTCAGAAAGGATACAGTTTCACCACATCGGTATCCATTCGCCTTTTACCCGGACTTGGAGACGACATTTTTCTATTTCCACCGCAGAACACCAGTAAATAAACTGAAAGCTAGCCCCCGATACGCTAGACAGTCTAGCAAACGTTACTATCCGAAAGTTAACATTTACTTTCACAAATGTTCCCCGCAAAACGTCTTCACTGTTCAGTGTCTGCTGGCAGCTGAGCGGTAGACCTCTGCTCTGCTGTTCACTGCCTCTGCGTTCTGACCATGGTTCTGGCTAGCTGGGATCCCTCCGCGGACTACGTCATATATCTGCGACAGACGTCACCATAAATGGCTATGTTTGTAGTTTTATATTTTACATTTTGAATGTGCTATTTGACACAATTTACACTTTTATGTTATATTTAGGGAATAAACCATTTATTTAGAAATATGACAGAAGAAACTTCACTATGAAGACATTCTTTACTGGCTTTGTCTGTTGTTTTGTCTGTCTTCCATGTTCCAAGGTAAAATACACAATGGCTGGATTTATAACTCAACATGTCTTAAGTTGACACAGCTGGAAATCATTGACAGAAAACCCTTCCACAACTTGCAGTTGTGTTGCATACAGATGTTTGAATCTAATTTTGAAAACAAAACTTAAATCAGATAATTTCTATCAGACTTAGCTGGAAATATATAGTAACACAAGACACAAATGAGGGGAATGTTTACAAGAGCGCAACCATAGCTAAAGCTATACCATTGCTCCAAGTATAGCCTCATTATATCTACTTTAATAGACATCCTTTTCTCTTGTAATCGCAAATGATGCCGTGAAGGCTGCCTTTGTGTTAATGTGATCCCTTCACACCAAATGTTTTGAGTTTACAAGCATCACAATGTCTGCCAGTGAGTGAGTGCTGAAAGGCTTCAGATAGCAGCAAATGGTACAGATTAGATAACAAATAAAGTCTCATCCCATCGCCGTCTGAATGCGTTTTCCTTGTTTTTGCAATATAATATTTCAGGGAATCCTCACTAATCCTTTCTTTCGATACAATGTCAGAGGACCATAGTGTAAAAAACTTTCAGAAGAGCAATTTATTAAACCCCTTTTAGGAAACTCTACATTGATAAAAGCACATGCAAGACAGAGGAAACTGCTTTTTAAATGAGATGTCACAGGAAGGCCAAAAGGAAGTACAGTCATCCTCTATGCACACGGTTGCACTTGCCCTCAGTGATAAGGATTGATGTAATGAAAACAAACATTTCACAATATCAAAAAAGGATTGTTCTTTCCAAATGAGAACTTATATCCACATTACTTTTCACAACGGCACACACACAAAAAGTACTTCCTCACAGTTTTTTTTGCTAATCTGGGGTTAAAAACTGACCACTCCTCCAATGCCTCAACATACATTGATGGTAAACATTGCCTTTCCAGTGACGAGCCATGTGGCCTTTTCTCACGGTAGGGATTTCTCACCTTGTATTCCACAGTAATCCAGACTCATGATGTCATGAAGGACTGCTGAATCAGACTTCATGGGAGGTTAATGGTGCTCGCCTCGTTTCTGGTTAATGTGTACGTTGTCTGTCTTCTATAACTTGAGAGCTTCTTGTGTATCCCACGACACAAGGCCTATTGAAGCCCCAATTACTGCACATCTCAATTTTCATGAATCAGGATTTAAAGCCTAACAGGCATCCTTCACATATCTCACTGATCACAGAGAAGACAATCATTGATTTGTTTGGAAACACATTCATCTTCCTTTCCCCCCACAAGAAATACTTTAAACACGACTTTAAGGTATGGCATACATTGATATGATATGACAATCCTGTCATTGGACTCTGTACCACAAAATAAGGGCCGGTCAGTTCATCAATTCAGTGTTGAAATGCTGTCTGTATGGAAACAGTCTACTGAGACGGAGAGGAGGCCTGCCACTGACGAAATATAGCAAACACCCTTTTAGACTTATCTCGAGGGCCCTGGGAGAGAAAAGAGAAGATAGAAGAACGTTAGATATTGTCTAAATCACAGTTAAATAGGGAAGAGGTAACTGAAGAAGAAAAAAACACGAAGTCTGTGCATCAATTTCATGCCATGTGGTCTTTTCTGCAGGCTGGGTTGATTATGCGACTTGCCTGCCCTGGGCTGCCTCCTGTCGGGTTGGAGCTTTTCTTCATCGGCATGAGTAGATCGAGAGCAGCCTTCCAGCCCTGCTGATGCATCAAAGAGTCTCCATCCAGAAAGGGGATCACACCTGGATCTACATTCTCCATTCCCGCAGAGACCCAGGGACACCAGTCTCTGTGCTGAGCCAGGGGGTCAAAAGTATTCTTGGGCAGGAGATCATCCTTAAAAAAGAAGGTTGTTTTGTAACAGCCAATTCATGTGAGTAATACAAAACACTTGTTTCAAATCTAACCATGCTGATGATTATATTATTATCATCAAAATTGAGATCAGAATTGTATCTCATGATGCTAAGGGAAATAATGTTTGGATAAACCTAAAGCACCTATGCTCTTCTTGTTACTGTTTGAACAACTCTGCTTGCAAACCAGGTGTTTTTGACAGTATATGTCTCCTAATAATTATTTCTGCCCCTTTCTACCTGTGCAAAACTAATTATTATCATTGTCTCTTGCAGATGCTTCCTATAAAGAAACTAGGAGCACTTACTGTGATGTAAACAGATCTCCTTGCTAATGTACATGGGTCTAAAGTGTCATGCATTAATGAGATTGCATAGAATTAAGATTTGAAAATGACCAGGCAGCAAGTTGGCCCTGTGCCAAAAGAAAACTGCACAAAAGCAAGGTGTGATATCCGCTATAATGTTAGTTCTTACAGGACCACCAACTGATGACAGGCACAGGCGTTTGGGAGGGGGCCGGGGGCTGGCAGGGCCCTCAGCTCCAGGGCTCTCCCCCTGTCCTCTGCCGCGGGTCGCAGTCCTTTTGCCCCGGCCCAGAGGACTTTGCAGCTCTTCCACAGGGCTGGGTGAGTCTCTGCTTCGGGCTCGCAAAGACACGGGGGAGGCAGTTCCCTCACCCTGTAACAAAAACCAAAGCATTTTTTAAAAGTGCATTTCACTTGCCATTGTTATACACCAAATTGTAGTTCTGCTTTGAGTGAATATATGAGCTAAGCTAGTTTAGCCTGTCAAGCCCCTGCTTAAAGCTTGCCTGGTCAGATCGGGTGAAGTCCTGGCTCCTCAGCTTCATACGAGCTGGAGGGGTGGATGAGGCAGAAGTGGGCTGGTCCCCCTGGCCCTCAGGCAGGGCCACGGCAGCAGTAACTGTAGTTGGAGTAGAGGGGGTAGAGGGGGTAGAGGGCCCTACAGTGTGTGTTGAAACGTCTACATCGCATAGCGTTCCCTCCATCTGGAAGAAGTTCCACAAACCCACCTTGCGCATACAGTACGAGCATCTGAGGATAGGCAGGTTCATCGCGTGCAGGGCTGTGCTAAAATAAAAATTCAGGGCTCAGACATCTTAAATCAGGTTTACTGAATGACCTCACTTCTCCTTTCATTGTAGCTAGTACATGAGGATACATTTTTGTGTGTACTATAAAAAGGTAATGCGTTAGTGTTAGGTGTGTTGAATAGTCCAGCATCTCACCTTGCAGACCAGCCACAGAGAGAAACAATGCATGCAGCCACCTGGACAGCCAAGGGTTCAGAACATGGAGAATCTTTCTTTCTTTTGTGTTCATCCTCGATCAGCTGCAGTATAACACTGATGACCTCCTCTGTCAAAGACTACAAAGGAAGCAAGGGATATTAATGACATGGGAGAAACTGAAATGGCATTTTTTTTCAGTTGTTTTAACAATTAACTTGACAGTCCTTTCCATTATCTCCTGAAAGAGTTCTTAAGGAAAGCCATTTCTGTACTTCTTTATAGTGAGTGCATTTTTGTCAGTATCCAAAAGTCTCTTCTCCTAACTCACCATAGACTTCAGCTGCTCCGGCTTCATGGCAGGCAGCTGCTGTGCGAGCAGACAGGCGCTCTGGAAGCGCTCCAAGAAGGCGGTGAGAAGTGCTGACGGTTCATACGCTGGAACCAGCCAGAAACTCTCTGAAAAACATCAACAATAACCTTGACCATCATGCAGATACCTCAGGGTAAATTCAGCTGAAGTGACACGTGTATGCTATTGATTATTTTTGTAAGTATGCCATTGAAGAGGCCGGCTCCTACCTGGGCTGGGAAAGTCAGGCCAGGGGCAAAACTTCTCATGCTGCGACTGAAGCTGCCTCGAAATCTCCGCAATGCGGGATCCATCTATTAAGACACAAAGAGAGATGCTTGACCTTTCATTTTTTTTGGGTTACCTTGCCAAAATGAAATTTGCCCTTGTGTTTTCTGTAACTTTTACTCACATTTTTCAAAGTCTAAAGTTGGTTGTAGTGTTGCACAGAGGAAAGCCTGGCAGCTGGAGCACTTGAGCATATCGCAGCCGACGTTGATCCAGCCATATCGGGCGCATATGAGAGGGGACAGAGTGCGGGGTTTGCCTGCCCATTTCAAACAGTGCCATGCTAAGGAAACCTTCACTCACACAAAAAGTATCATCACATTCATTAATACTCTAACTTAGCTAAACAAGGATCATATCATTTCAATAGATGTGATATTTACAAAATCGAACTAAACATCAACCTGAGCCATCTTTACTGATCACATGAGATGCAGAAAGGCCTGGATGCATCATACTGGGTTTAAATTGAGTAAAAGGATATTGAATATGACTCCACTCTTGAGAAAAAGGCCTCTTTGTTTGTTGACTCACAAGGTGCTTGAGTATCGCTCTTTACTTCCAGAACTTTCCCATTTTCTTGTTTACTGAAATTCACACGAAGAGAAAAACAGAACTTCAGTTTCCACACACTTGTTTAATAATCGAAAAACATGTTGTTCTTTGATTGTATTGAATATGAGAATATTTGTAATATTGCCAATTTCTTCTAATAAACGTGCTTGTTCAGCTGGACTGTAATGCTTACTGCAGGCCTACTGTGTGCAATTAAACAAATACAAGTGAATTGCTGGGGATAGTAATGTTCAGGAAACAGGCAGCAAACAAGCGGTAACATGCATTTATCATTTCACTAGAGGAAAACAGCTTCATTCTACCCGGTGCTTACAACAAACTGTCTGCTATAGTAATGCTCAGTCGAAAATCAGGCATTGATGGCTGGGCAGCAAGTGGACAATACCTCAGATGTTAAAGGCTGTGGTGTAAATTAAGTATATTTATTCAAGTTTCAGGGACTTGTAATTTTACTTGAGTATTTTAATTTATTTGCTACTGTGTACTTCTACCCCACTAAAATGCACAGATAAATCATGTACTTTTACACCACTACATATATTTAATACATTTAATTACTTTATAGATTTGGATTAATGATGTGAAATATTATCAAGTCTTAAATCGGACTTTAGTTACACCTGGAGTAAATTCACGAGCTACCCTGCACAAAGTCATTCAAACTAGCTGCACCTTTACCAGCTTTGAGAACACTTTAATGATCAATCATTATAAAACATATCATATATATTATTCTGAAATGGACCAATCTGCATGAGTACTTTTAATTTAGTACTTTAAGTACATTTGGATTATACTTGTGTACCCTTACTTGAGTAACATTGACATTGTGTAATTTTAATTGTTATCGATAATATTTTATGCATGCTTCTTAATTAATATTTAGCTATGTTTGGCTCTTTACTTTGCTGTAACAACGTAAACTTTCAGTTTGTGGGACGAATAAAGGTATTCTGATTCTGATTGTGGAATAGTACCTTGATTGCAGGACTTTTAATTGTAACAAAGTATTCCTACACTCTGGTACTTCTACTTTAGTACCAGGTCCGAGTACATGCTAGATTAGAACTTTGTGTCCCCACCCCCTTTATCTGGAACATGCACGGCAGCGATAGCACAATGACTACTATAACAAATCAGTCCGGTAAATGGAATAAATAACAACTGCAATCATGAATACAAATGGTGATCGAACTCGCATTGCTGCCCTACAAGGTTCCATTATCTGTAGACCTGTGCCTCCTCACATTCCGCTGAGTGAAGACGGCGAAAGCAGCATTGAAAGCTAGGTGGCTAGCCAAATTAGCTCATGTCAACTTGCTCCTCGACCTCTTAAAATCAAACAAAGGAGCGCGCGACTGTTCCAAACACCCACCTGTTAGACCCGACCTGTGCCGGGGACACTCCTGCATTAAGAAGTTCTCGGACTTTCTCTGGAGATGCAAAAGAAGACTTTCGTTGATTAGTGTTGCCGAAGCGATCCCCACGACTGCCGCTGAGAGTCGCCATGATCGGCTCTGTGGTCCCCGGGAAAATAAGACCTGAAACCAATCGTTCCGCTTTGAAAGACCCCGACCACAGCACGAGCCTGAGCCCACCGAACTGCCTGACTCTTCACTGACCAGATTTATTTATTATTCCGTTAAGGAGGTGTTTCTAAGTGTGTCAAAATGTCATTTTTTCGAGTATTTATTAAAGACTATAACATCCCTGTTGTGCAATATTACTGTGTGCAATATTACTAATACTATATACAATATTACTGTGTGCAATATTACTATATTCAAGAATATATATGGAATATATATATATATATGCCGCTTCATAATAGTATTATTATTATTACTGGCTGCTGTCAGACTATTTGATAAATGGTAGGCTACACTTATTTATTTTAAATACTGTAACTGGATGTGTAATTAGTAAAATTGTAATTTGTGTAATTACAATTGTTATCGATAATATTTTATGCATGCTTCTTAATGAATATTTAGCTATGTTTGGCTCTTTACTTTGCTGTAACAACGTAAACTTTCAGTTTGTGGGACGAATAAAGGTATTCTGATTCTGATTGTGTAGTACCTTTAGTTGCAGGAAACCATATGTCTAAATCTCTGTTTTATTTGACAGGGGAGAATGAGTGACTTTATTAAAGGCAGCATCAATTAAATCTACATTATTTTTATTTATTTTTTTAAGGAATAACCTACTACTAACTTCAGAATCACCTCTAACAAGCTGGTGAGGGAACTGGATGTGATGTTACAGATGCCACTAAACTGCATTCCTAATGGGCACGGCCTACATTCAGTCTGGACGTCATGTGCCTATTCCTGCTTTGTATGGAGTGAACAGGTATACTCCACCTCATCTGCAGATTTTTAAATAAATGTTGCCAAAAACATAAATAACGCACGCACATGCTTTATTTGCAATGCCACAGGTTTCCTTTTTCTTTTGGTAATCCAGTTCCATCCAACAGGGCAGAACACCTGCCCATCTATCATAGGAAAAATATATAGACATATCCTATGGAGGGCACTGTTTAGTCATTTTGAACAGACAGACCCCAACTCAAGTGAAAGGTGACTGTGTAGTCAGAGGTTTATCAGTGGATATGGGGTGGATATCTGAAAATATTGTTTTCTCAGATATAGAGATTATTTAAACTTCATTTTATGATTTTATTTTGTTCAGGGCAGCTACTAAAAATTTAGTTCTTTAAGGTCATGTGCATGGTAATATTTCTAAGGATTTGGGGAGTTTAATGACATGAAGATATGTTTACATAAAATGAAAAAGGCTAACTAGATTACTATGAACCCATAACGTTACACTATAACTTCTTAGCTGGAGGACTTTGGACTCAATGTTTTATTCTTCTAAATACTGCCTTCAGCTCTGCTAAGTGAGAAACTTTCCGCAAGATTAATACTCTCCAGCGTCTGAGGTCCGTGCACCGCACTTGTTGGACAGAGAGAAAACTACCGGTTGTTGTTGTTGTGGAGACCGACCGCTGAAACGCGTAGCCCCGCCCACCTCTAATGACGCCACGTCCCAATAACAAGCCCTCTGATTGGTCAGGTGCCTCACGGCCAGGGGGTAACATTTGTGAATGGCTTCATACTGACTGAGACGTGAAACGATTTAGAATGTTTTATCAGCACTTTATGTTGTTTTTATTTGATGTGAAGTTCTCCAGGACTGGATTATAACGGGGGAAAGATGTCGGACGCTGAAGGAGCTCGCACGCGAGACCAGCTGAATAAATTCGAGAAGCTGACACACAGGCCGCCTCACGGGGAGACGTTAGCAGGTCGGTCAACAACATTAGCTACACATGCTAACGACAGGTTAAACCTCAACCATGGCACATTTTGCCTGTCAAATTCAAAATGTGAGACTGAGATCATCTGCTCCACATACTATGTCAGCTTTACATTTACATAATTCAGACGTTGCCCTTACTGGTGACATTGCTAAGCTCTGTGTTCAAGCTAGCAACATTCGGCTATTCTGTATCTTAAATAGCCTTTTACACACCATGTCCAAGATAATACGTGTTACTTAATGTATTAAAAAGGGCTATCATAGTGTTTAATTATTGGTAAAACACTATATTTGACCGACACGGTCCACTAATAGCAATATGTCCCGCAACACAGTCAACGAGTATTAGCTAGGTTTATAGACCTGCACACACCTCAATGCTTTGAGTTTATGTTTTAGTTGAGTCAGGGCTGTGAATCGTTACTGGGTAACACGTATTAATAACAAGAATAATCATTATCTCCAGAAAATCATTGGTTTTAAGTACATTTACTCAAATACTATACTTATTACAATTTTGAGGTTCTTGTACTTTAATTGAGTATTTCCATTTTACATTACATTACATTGCATTTAGCTGACGCTTTTATCCAATAAGTGCGTTCGACCAACAAAGTACAAACTTGAAGAAAACAGAATCATATAAGTACATCAGGTTTCATAGAGCCAAACATTTCAAGTGCTACTCAACTGGCTTTAGATAAGCCAGCCCTTTATTAGTATATAAGTACTTTGTTAGTAATTCTATCGCTCGAAGTGGAGTCGAAAGAGATGAGTTTTCAGTCTGCGCCGGAAGTTTTGTAAGCTTTCTGCTGTCCTGATGTCAATTGGGAGCTCATTCCACCATTTTGGAGCCAGGATAGCAAAACCACGTGTTTTTGCTGATGGGAACTTGGGTCCCCCTCGCAGTGCGGGTGCAGCGAGCTGTTTGGCTGATGCAGAGCAGAGTGCACGTGCTGGGGTGTACGGTTTAACCATGTCCTGGATGTAGGAAGGGCCAGATCCATTCGCAGCATGGTACGCAAGTACCAGTGTCTTGAAGTGGATTCTAGCAGTTACCGGAAGCCAGTGAAAGGAGCGGAGGAGCTGCGTGGTGTGGGAGAATTTAGGAAGGTTGAAGACCAAACGAGCCGCTGCATTCT
Organism: Notothenia rossii; assembly: GCF_949606895.1. Lineage (NCBI taxonomy): Eukaryota > Metazoa > Chordata > Actinopteri > Perciformes > Nototheniidae > Notothenia > Notothenia rossii. The sequence goes on along the minus strand of NC_136908.1, from coordinate 46,337,803 downwards.
GGATGAGCTGCAGAGGTCGGATGGCACATGCAGGTAGACCAGCCAGGAGGGAGTTGCAGTAGTCTAGGCGTGAGATGACGAAAGCCTGGACCAGAACCTGCGTCGCTTTCTGGGTCAGCTGGGGATGTATCCTCCTGATTTTGTAAAGAGTGTATCTGCAGCAGCGGGTTGTAGCAGCTATATTTGCAGTGAAGGACAGTTTGTTATCTAGGGTCACACCCAGATTCCTTGCAGTCTGAGTCGGGGAAACAACAGAGGTGCCGATGTTGATTGTTAGGTCAAGAGTGGGACAATCTTTTCCCGGAAGGAAAAACACTTCAGTCTTGTCAAGGTTGAGCTTGAGATGATGAGCAGACATCCACTGAGAGATGTCTGCTAGACAAGCAGAGATGCGTGCGACGACCTGGGTCTCTGAGCGGGGAAAGGACAGAATTAATTGGGTGTCGTCAGCGTAGCAGTGGTATGAAAAACCATGCGGGCTAATGATTGATCCGAGCGAGTTTGTGTACAAGGAGAAGAGGTGGGGACCAAGGACAGAGCCCTGAGGGACCCCTGTAGTTAATTGACAAGGGTAGGACTCGGACCCTCTCCAAGTTACCCTGTAGGTGCGGTCTTTGAGGTATGAGGTGAGGAGGGAAAGTGCAGAGCCTGAAACTCCAAGTTCTTGGAGAGTGCGAAGGAGGATCTGATGATTCACCGTGTCGAATGCAGCAGACGGGTCCAAAAGGATGATGACAGAGGAGAGGGAGGCTGCTTTAGCCGTGTGCAGTTCCTCAGTGACAGCAAAGAGGGCAGTTTCTGTTGAGTGACCTGCCTTGAAACTAGACTGGTGCGGAACAAGAAGGTTGTTCTGATGGAGATAACAGGAGAGTTGTTTAAAGACAGCGCGTTCAAGTGTTTTAGACAGGAACGGGAGGAGAGAGACAGGCCTGTAGTTTATAACATCAGACAGGTTGAGAGTGGGTTTCTTTAGGAGAAGGTTTACTCTTGCCTCCTTGAGACTGTTTGGAAAGTGACCAGAAGTTAGAGAAGTGTTGATGAAATGGGTGAGAAACGGTCAAATATCAGGAGCGATAGTCTGAAGGAGGTTTGAGGGGATAGGGTCCAGAGGACAGGTGGTAGGACGGGCAGAGGTAACGAGGGTAAGAACCTCACTTGGAGAGAGAGGGGAAAAGGAGGTCAGTCTGTGGGTGAAGGGAGGGTCTGGTGACCCAGCGGTGAGTAAAGGTGAGTCAGAAAAAGAAGAGCGAATATCATCAACCTTTTTTTCAAAGTGGTTAACAAAGTCGCTTGACAGAAGGGAGGAGGGGGAAAGGGCTTTGGGGGGGTCCAAGAGGGTGGAGAAGATGGAAAATAGTTTTTTGGGATTGGAATAGGAAGATTGGATCTTATCTTGAAAGAAAGTGCTTTTTGCCTGAGAGATGGAAGCAGAGAAAGAGGAGAGGAGAGCCTGATAGGTTAGGAGGTCGTCATGGTGTTTGGATTTCCACCTTTTCCGCTCTGCTGCCCGAAGGACGGTTCTATTAGCACGCAGTGCGTCATTTAGCCAGGGAGCGGGAGGGGACTGACGAGCCTGCCGAGATGTGAGAGGACAGAGAGAGTCCAGAGAAGATGAGAGAGTAGAGAGGAGGGTTTCTGCAGCAGAGTTTGGAGGCAGGAGTTGGAACGAGTCAGAGGAAGGGAGGGCTGAGAGCACCGATGAGGCAAAGGTAGAGGGAGAGAGGGAACGGAGGTTACGGCGGACAGGTGCAGAGTTAGAAGAGATTAGTTTGTTATGTTTGGAAAGGGGTAGAGAGAATGAAATGAAGAAGTGATCGGATGTGTAGAGTGGGTTTACAGAGAGGTTAGAAGTAGAGCAGTTCCTTGAGAATATGAGATCAAGGACATTGCCAGCGTTATGAGTTGGTGGGGATGGTGAGAAAGTAAAGGCGGTTAAAAGAGATGTTAGTTCAGCTATCTTCCCTGTCTGGAGGTTGAAGTCTCTGAGAAGTACAGCGGGAGGGCCAGTTTCAGGGATGTGTGAGAGGAGATGAGACCTGGAGACCTGCAGCATATAGGTTCCAAATTAAACATAAAACAATAAAGGACATCATACATTATATTTAAAGTATACATTTACATAGTTATAGACATTTACAAGTGCCCATAGTATCAACGAGCATTTCACTTAGCCTAGCTTTAAAAGCATGCAGAGGAATGAGATTGCTCAGTTTCAATTCTGGCTGAAGATTGTTCCAAGCAAGTGGAGCTGCGCACATAAAAGCTCTCTTACCTAAGACAGTCCTTGCTTTTGGCACATCTAACAATACTACATCATGCGATCTCAGACAATAGCTGCTTGCAACTCTCTGTGTTATCAGAGAGGATATATAATACGGGAGTTTACCCAACATGGCTTTATAAATAAACGTGTACCAATGACTGAGCCTCTTTACAGTAATTGATGGCAAACCTGCTTGGCAATGGCATACAGGGTACAGTGATCTGTAAGTGCTTTACAATTAGTGACAAATCTCAGTGCGCTGTGATAGGCGGCATCTAACTTGTTCAGGCAATAGGCAGGTGCATTCATATACAACAAATCACCATAGTCCAGCACAGGTCAAAAGGTCACAGTGACTAGCCTTTTCCTGGCCTCAAGTGAGAAACAGGACTTGTTTCTGAAAAAGAAATGTAGCCTAACCCTCAGCTTTTTAAGCAGGTTATTGACATGGAGTTTAAAAGTAAGACAATCATCAAGCCAGATACCTAGGTATTTATAACAGGCAACCATTTCTAGTACTTGTCCTTGCATAGTAACAATATCTAAAACAGGCTCTGGTGCCTTTTTAGCTTTTGAAAATAGCATCACCTTGGTTTTCTCAATATTTAAAAGAAGCTTAAGCTCAGCGAGCTGAGTCTGAATAATGTTAAAAACAGCCAGTAATTTAACAGCAGCCTCCTGAATGGAGGGACCTGCACAGTACATAACGGTATCGTCCGCATAGAAATGTAAAGTAGCTTCATCCACATTTTCACCTAAACTGTTGATATATATGGAGAATAAAAGTGGACCTAAAACAGAACCTTGAGGAACACCATTAGCAATGTTTAACCACTCAGAAGACAGCCCATCAAAGTGAACACATTGGGAACTTTCAGAGAGGTAGTTCACAAACCACCCCACTGCATGGCTGGATATGCCAATACTGAGTAGCCTCTGCTTTAAGATGCGATGATCGACGGTATCAAACGCTTTCGAAAGGTCAATAAATAGAGCTGCACAACTCTGCTTATTGTCTAAGATACTCGTAATGTCATTCACCACTTTCATTGTCGCAGTGATGGTGCTATGTTGCTTTCTTTTTCTTTTTTTTACTTTGTTTTTATTGAGAAAAAGGTGGACAAGACAGATATACAGAAACATGACTTATCTTTTTCTTTTTTCATCCACCCAACCCCTCCCCCCACCCAACCAAATCCCGGGTTGTGCATCCCAGCATAGTAAGTAAGTAAATGTACATAAACAGACACATAATAATAACAACAATGATGGTAGGTAATGAAGGCAACAGACAGGTATACATAAGTAAACAAGTAAATAATAATAACAGCAATAATGAAGTCAGGTAATGAAGGCAAAAGACAGGTAAAAGTAAGTAGACAAAGAGTTATATAAAAATAAAGTGCGATTCATTTCTACGTGAGGATAAATTAGATGGTCGTGTTGGGCTGTGTGTTATCATGTCATCCCTCAACCTCCAACACACATGCGTTATCAGGGAGGGTTTTTAGTTTGTTGAAAAAGGATATTACTGGGTTCCAGGTAGAGTAGAAGCGGTATTTGGAACCCCTAAGTGTGTATTTAATCTTCTCAAGACTTAAGTTGAGCATAAGGTCAGTCAACCATAAGGAAGAGTTCGGTGGTTTGGGGGATTTCCAACAAAACAAATCCTCCTACGGGCAAGTAGAGTGGCAAATGCCATAGTGTCTTTATGCTTGTTACTTATCCGCTGGTCAGCTGGCGCTGTGCCAAAGATAGCTGAATAGGCGTTAGGTTGTAGAGCCAAATCTAGTGCCTGTGAAAGGGTCCTGAAAACTACTGACCAAAAATCAAACAACAAGGGGCAAGACCAAAACATAGTGTTAGCGTTGCTGGAGCATTATGACATCTACCACAGTTCTCATCTACGTTAGGGTAGATTCTGGCCAGCCTAGATTTGGAGAGGTATATACGATGCAAGACCTTAAACTGGATTACACCTAGATGCACACGATGTGCTCCCGTTAACTCTTGTCAGAGCCTCAGTCCATAAGTCATCAGGTATTCCGTCTCCTAGCTCCTCTTCCCATTTCTCTCTAATTTTGTCGATGGAAGTGTCTCCTAGGGATTTTATGCTGGAATAGATTCTCGAAATGAGGCCTTTTAGATTGGAGGATGTCATCTATAGCAGAAGGTTGTGGTGTATTGGGGAAGTTTGGATCCACATTTTGTATGAAAAGTCGTACCTGGAGGTATCGGAAATGGTTTGAGCGGGGAAGGTTACATTTTTGAGAGAGGTGATTAAAGGTGGAGAAGATGCCCTCATTATAGAGATCTTTACATTTGGAGAGACCGAGTCTTTTCCACAATGCGAAACTATTGTTTATTCTAGCAGGGGCAAAAAGGTGATTATTACAGATAGGGGCTAGGCTAGAGAAATCTTTCAGACCAAAATGGCGACGAAATTGTGACCAAATTCGTAAGGTATTGACAACCACCGGGTTAGAGGTGTAGCGTGGGGTAGATAGAGGGAGTTTAGAGGTAACCAAGGCACAGAGGGATGTAGAGAGGCATGATGCATTTTCAATTTCGCACCAAGATGGCATTGGTGAATGGACCCAATATATAATCTTCTGAATATTGGCAGCCCAGTGATAATAAAGCAAATTTGGTAAGCCCAGTCCACCCTGGGATCGATGTCGTTGCAGAAGTCTTTTCTTTATTCTAGGGACTTTATCCCCCAAAAGGAATGACGATATGGACTTATCAATAGACAGAAAAAAGGACTTTGGGAGAAATATAGGGAGACATTGAAAAAGGTAGAGGAATCGGGGTAGAACGTTCATCTTAATACAGTTGATCTTCCCTGCCAGAGATAGATTAACAGACCTCCATCTCTGTAAATCATCTTTTAATTTATTAACGAGGGGTGTGAAGTTTTTTTGGTATAGTTGAGAGAAGGACCGTGTAATATTAATTCCCAAATACTTGAAGCCAGGTTTAGACAAAGGGAAGGGCAAGTCACATTGTGGGATTGCAAGAGCTAGGTTGTTCACCAGAAAACATTCGCTTTTAGTGAGGTTGATCTTATATCCCGAAAAGCTACCGAATCTATGCAACATCTGAACTATATGGGAAATGCAATGCAACGCACCGGGTCGGACAGATACAACAAAAGGTCGTCGGCATACAGCGCAACCTTGTGTTCCCTCCCCCATCTAAAAATTCCATTTATTGTTGGAGAAGATTTTAGCATGATAGACAAAGGCTCGATGGCGAACGCAAACAAAAGTGGACTCAGTGGGCACCCTTGGCGTGTTCCTCTCGACAATGAGAAAAATGTGGAGCGCTTCCCGTTTGTAACAACCGATGCCTTAGGTGATGAGTATAGGAGTCTGATCCATGCAATAAATGTGGGTCCAAAGCCAAAAGCCTTCAGACATTCAAATAAATATGCCCACTCTACTCTGTCAAAAGCTTTCTCCACATCCAGGGAGATAACCACCTCTGGTACCCCCCCCCCCCCCCCAGTGGCGACCCGACATGAAGCCTGTTTGGTCAGGGGAGATCACCTCATCTGTGACGGACTCTAGGCGCCGGGCAATTGCTTTAGCTAATATCTTGATATTGCTATTTAACAACGAGATGGGGCGATATGTTCCACATTCTGTTCTGTCCTTCCCCGGTTTTGGTAGAAGTGTTGTGGATGCCTCTGTGAGTGTCTGTGGCAGGGCCCCATTATCCATTGAGTCAATAAACATTTCCAAGATAAGTGGAGTAAATTTGGTTGAAAATGTTTTGTAGAATTCAATGGGGTATCCATCAGGGCCCGGAGCCTTACCGCTTTGCATGGCTGTGATGGCGTTCCAAATGTCGGTGTGTAGAAGAGGTAGTTCTAATTCTACTTTATGAACAGGGTTGATAACAGGGGCACTTACATTTAGGAAGAAATGTTGCATATTGGTATTATCGTTGGGTGCCTCAGAGGTGTATAATTTCGAATAAAATGCCCTGAAAGTCTCATTGATTTCGAGGGGGTCAGTTGTAATCTCCCCGTTTTCTCTTTTAATTTGTGGAATCTGTTGGTCAGAGTACTTACATTTTAATTGGTGCGCTAACATTCTGCCAGCCTTTTCCCCATGTTCATTAACAAGACCTCGTGATTTCATCAACATACGTTCTGTCTTATCAGACGATAATAATTCATATTTGGCTTTCTATGTTGCTTTCTGAAGCCTGACTGATGTTTAGACAGGATATTATTTTTACATAAAAACTCCTTTACTTGTTCACTCACTAGGCGTTCGAGCATCTTCGCCAGAACTGACAATTTAGAAATTGGCCTATAGTTATTTAAAATAGTTGCCTCCCCTCCTTTTAGTAAAGGCAAGACATAAGCTGACTTCCATACTTTTGGAATTGCATTTGTGTTGAGGGAGAGGTTAAAAAGAGTAGTGAGAGAAGGAGCAATAAAATCTGCAGCTATCTTTAAAAAGAAAGGTTCTACGTTGTCCGGGCCAGCCGGTTTCTTAGGATCTAACTTAGATAAGGCTTCATCAACAACATTAACAGTAAAAGGAATAAAACTGAAAGGGTTTTCCAGACCACATTGTTCAGAGTCACGGATTGGGGTATGCAGAAGCAAAGTTAGTCACAGAATCAAACGGAGAGCCACAGGACACAAAATGCTTATTAAAGCAATTTAGCATGGTGGCCCTGTCCGATATAGTGCCAGATGCTGTGGTAAGGCACGGAGGTAGCTCATTACGGATCTCACCAGTGGATATCGATTTTATGGCTTTCCAAAATTTCCTAGGATTATGTAGGTTTTCTGTGGTAACTGACAAATAGTACTTCGACTTAGCACTTTTGACATGTGAAGTGAAGCTATTCCTTAGCTGCCTAAAACGCAGCCATTCTACCTCTGAGTCTGATTGCCTAGCCTTTGCCCAGGCCTTGTTTCTCTCATGCAGGAGACTAGACAGTTCAGCAGAAAACCAAGGAATGTCTCGCCCCTTTACTCTAAATTTACGCAGGGGTGTATTAAAAATGTTTTATTTAACCAGATAAAAGCATTGAGATAGAATCTCATTTGCAATGCTGACCTGCCCAAGAAGGCAGCAACGTAACACAAACATATAAAATACAGAGAACATAACTAAGATGTCTATCAATGATCTCCATAAAACCAAGATAAAAATAAGACCATACAGTTTCTACATCAGCACACAGATCGATTTTTTCCCCAATCAAATCCAAACAGATCATGAACAAAACCCTGCTCCACAAAATGTTTTATGTCTCTCTTAATAATAATGTGAGGTTTAACCTTTTGGACCTTATGTGTCCCTAATTGTGGCTACAGCACAGTGGTCCCTCACATCATTCGCAAATACTCCCACAGATGAGTATTAGAGGGAACATTAGTTAGAATGAGATCAATTATACCTCATTCACACCAACAGTGTATCAGGGCCGGTTCGGAGCTGGAGCTTGAAACGCACCGGGTTTTCCTCTTCACACCGCAGCGGAGCAGCCTCTTAGCTCTGGAATCCGGTTCGTTTCAAGCACCAAAAAATTGTCCGGCCAGAGCAAAAGCACCACATACGTCACGCTTACGTCGATGCGGTGGCAGGGGCAGGGGCGGGATCAACTCCTGAACAACAACAAAAAGCTGGCGTTTTTTCCAGTTTGTACACAACGATGGAGAAACTTAACAAGCAGCAGTGGTCCACTGAAGAGACCAGCTACCTACTGGGAGTCTGGTCTTCCGAAGAGGTACAGAGGAAGCTGGAGCACAATCGGCCATTGTTGTTGTTGTCGGTGTCAGCTGTGAGGGGTTTCCGCGCGGGCAGGCTTTATGAAGCAGGCACGCAAACGGTTACATCATGACGCAAACGATGACGCAATGACGCAGCACCAGTCGGACTCTGGGCAGTGTGAAAAGAGCCGGAGTTAAACCTAAGAACCGGTTCTGAACCTGAAAAGCTCTAGCACGGAGCTTGAACCGGAGTTGCGTTGGTGTGAATGAGGTATTAGGGAAGATTTATTAGGGGACTTAATGTTAGGGCGAGTAGTACTGTCAACAATCTGAGTAAAATGTAAAGAGATACAAAGATTTTTAAAATCGTCTGACACTGCATTTAACTAGTCCCAGTTAAAATCTCCAAGTAGCACTATTTCCTTGTAGCTAAGTTGCGATAAAAGATTTGCTAGCGAAGACAAGGAGTCCTTGACAGCTGATGGGGGGTCTGTAACAGCCCACCACCATGACCTGTTGCCCCTTTGCCAGTTCTATATTTAGGGCGAAAAATTAGAATTGCTTACTGATAGATTTGGAAGCTAATGTGGATACACTGAACTTATTCTTAACATAAATGGCAACGCCACCACCTTTATTAGGCCGGTCGGAATGATACACATTATAACCATTTAAGGCAATGTCAGAGGCCAAAATAGATTTATTTAGCCATGTTTCTGATAAAACAATGACGTCGGCGTCAGTCGAGCTCGCCCAAATGCGGACAAAATCTAGTTTACCTAACAGACTGTGCACATTCAAATGGATGAAACCCAACCCAGACCTAGCTTTAAAATCAGCAGGAGTAGCGATCTGACTACTACTACTGGGCGGACCAGGGTTAGGTTGTACATTTCCTGACAGTAATAGCAACAACAAAAAACAGGCATCTTTTCCTCTTAATCGACACACATACATTGTCATCTACTTTAGAATCACCGGAAAAGTCTGCGAGAGTGTGATTTGAGCTTAGAGGCCCAGATACACCGGCCCGAAATCGGCAGTAAATGGGAGTCGGGCCGAACATGAGCGTGGGCACGCCCTATTCGGAGTGGTGTGCGCCGCACCGTCGGGTCTTTTCTGCCGACCCGACGCCTTTTCTTGCCGATTCAACATGTTGAATCGGCGTCGGGAACACCACCGGAAGTCGGACAAAGGGATAACACTGATTGGCTGTTCAGCTAGTGAATCAGTGCATGAGAAGCGTTAACGGAAGTGAGGGAGGTAAACAAAGGATTTAAAATGGAAGATGGAACACACACGGACGGCTATTTCACCTCATCGGTTTATAGAGCTCCTGTTCGTTCATGTTTTCAATGGACGAGAGTGAAAATGGAAAGAAAAACGCTATTTGTTGTTTGTTTATATCACGGAGTCAGTTCTTCTTCTCTGTCGTCCGGTTGTTCCGGTTGTTGCCTCTTTTGAATGATGAATAGACACTACCGCCGCCTGCTGGTAAGGAGAGTTATTGCCACTCACGCATACGCAGTTCATACGTGCTCGGCTCGGATTTGCGGTGTGTTCCAGTGCGCGAAGTCGGCAAATACGCAGGAGAGTCCGGCGACGCAACAGTCGGTGTCGGCGTCTTCTCAGGTGACTGGCCGGTGTATCTGGGCCTTAAGAGGCAGTCCTGAAGAACCATCATCGCAGGAAAACAAAAAAGACACGTATTTTGTCGAGCAGATTTTCTGTGACAAGGCAACCGGTAATTGTTTGTATAACACATTCAAACCTTTGCAGGGGATGCCCACTGCGGATGGCAGAACAGACCTGAATCCAGTAGACTTCTCAGAATGACTACTTCAAAATGACCTAGGTTATTAGTTTTTACAGAGTAGCAGTTCTAGAAATGAATAGTTCTAACAGACCTCTAACCACTGACAAATGTGGCCCAAAGGAGCAGCCTTTCCCCCCCTCTGTCTTCCAGCTATGTTGGTAGAGGTTTGTGCTCGTCTCACATGTCAAAAGTGAATGAAACACTAACTCTAGGTATTTAGTCATGTATAGCTGTCTGAACACTTAGCTGTTTATTTTTGAACAGTTGTGCTTAAGATTTCTGAACAGATTTCGCTCTAGAGTTTGTTGCCCTTGTTGTCTTTTGGACAAAACCATCTGCCAATCTAATGTAATGTAATGATAGAAGTGTTGCAGTTAATCATGGTCTGCTGCGATTCAGGAATATTTTATTAGGTTTCAGACATAAATAAGAAAACTAAGTATAACTTTTGTTGTGTTAAATTTGTATCTGTGCTTTTCGACCATGCCTCCATTAAACATTCCTTAGGTCATTTTATGTTATTTAGTTAGTGCAAATAGAGATAGTTTAACTTAGTTAAACTAACTTGTATTTCAGTTTTTTTCTCGTATCTTTTTGTGCGGATGTTTAGCCAACTGTCTGGTACCTCTGTCACTCTCCTCATTAAAATATATTCCTCCCTCTCCAGGCCACCGTACTCCCCCTGCCCGCAGTGGGCATCGCTGTGTTGCCGACAACACAAACCTTTATGTGTTTGGAGGGTACAACCCTGACTACGATGAGTCAGGAGGTTCAGAGAATGAAGACTACCCCCTGTTCAGGGAGCTGTGGAGGTACCACTTTGCCACGGGCTGCTGGCAGCAGATCCAAACAGACGGCTATATGCCAACAGAGCTGGCGTCAATGTCAGGTGAAACATTGTTTCAACATTACAAAAACACAATCAAGTTTTCTGTTCCAAAATGTTTAAAATTGAGATTGGTGTTCCTGTGTTGCTTTAGCTGTTTTGCACGGAAACAACCTCCTGGTGTTTGGCGGCACCGGGATCCCCTTTGGGGAAAATAATGGTAACGACGTACATGTTTGTAACGTGAAGTACAAGCGGTGGTCACTGCTCAACTGTCGGGGAAAGAAGCCCAACAGAATATATGGACAGGTAACCTCATAAATCACCCTGCCATGTGATTAACTCTGGTTCAAATTTAAAAGTAGGGATTTGAAATATTGTAGAGACTGAGGTCTGTTTATATCTTTCCTCCTTCAGGCAATGGTTATTATAAATGGCTTTCTGTACGTATTTGGGGGGACAACGGGCTACATCTACAGCACAGATCTGCACAGGCTGGACCTGACCACCAGGGAGTGGATTCATCTCAAGCCCAACAACCCTCCAGACGACCTGCCTGAGGAACGGTAAGTCTACATGACCCCTGAATGTGCTGAAGGATCAAACATAGCTAGAGATGTAAGTAAATCTCCATGACACGATGTTGTATTTGTTACAGGTACAGGCATGAAATAGCACATGACGGACAGAGGATCTACATTCTAGGAGGAGGAACTTCCTGGACATCTTACCCTCTGGACAAGGTACAACATCAATAAGGGTATAACTTACCAAACAGATTTTACTGTGTGCCAGCCAGAATTCAAAATGCTTATCACTGTTTGTTACCATTTCATTTTGTACACAAATCCATGTTAACACTCCGTTTGCTTCACAGTAATTATTGTGTCTGTTTAATAGATACATGCTTACAATCTGGAGACAAATTCCTGGGAGGAGATTACAACTAAACCTCAGGACAAAATAGGTCTGTATTCCGTACTATAAACTGAGCCAGTTTTTGTTCTCCCATAAAAGCCATTCTAAAAGTATCTGTGCTTCTGACAGGGTATCCTGCTCCCAGGAGGTGCCATAGCTGTGTACAAATTCGAAACGGTGAGCAACTCTGCAACCAATATCATCTGATAAAAATCCTACTTCTGTTATTCCGCCATTTGATATCACATCTGCGTATTTGTAAGTGTTTTGGTAGTACAACGGTGTCTGACAGTTCTTTTTTCTCTGTCGTAGATGTATTTATCTGTGGAGGCTACAACGGGGAATTGATATTATCTGATCTGTGGAAGATCAACCTGCAGACTTTCGAGTGGAGTAAACTACCAGCAGTGATGCCTGAGCCCGCCTACTTCCACTGTGCTGCTGTCACTCCAGTTAGTACACCAGTCTTTAGTCTACGCATTCATGTTCAAATAATGAACCGCAGTTTGAGGGGAACACAGTTGCTCAATCCTCTTCATTTAGACGAAGTGAAGAGAAGTGTGATAAATGTTGATAAAAGTAATGTAAGCCATGAAATTCCTTTTTAAATGCTGAGAACAAATCCCTTAATGTTTGTCAAACTTCCTACTAGATAAAGTATTTTAAGTTCTGTAATCAAAGCAAAATGAGGGGAAATGTGAGTGACTGAGAAATACTGTACTTTCTATCAGATGGTATTTAATGAGCCTATATTTAAACTTTTTCAATGTTTTAACTGCACAAAACGAACTGAAATAATTGTCAGTCACACTCCAAAGGGGCATCTCAGAACCTAAAGGTATTATCTCTAGTAGATATATAATATTTCTCCTTCCCTCCCTAGGCTGGCTGTATGTACATCCACGGTGGTGTGGTGAACATCCATGAGAACAAGAGAACTGGCTCTCTGTTTAAGATCTGGCTGGCTGGGCCCAGCCTGCTGGAGCTCTGCTGGGAGAAGCTTCTCAAGTCCTTTCCCCATCTGACTTCACTACCCACAATGCAGCTGCTCAACCTGGGCCTCACACAGGAACTCATTGAGCGCTTGAAATAGGCCACACAGTAGAGGACGGACAAATAAATGGACGGACTGGGAGGAGACAAAGTCGGACAGAGCACAGCATTTGATTCAGAGCTAAATTCTGGGGAAATGCCCGCTCCTTCCCCCGCCTAACGTAGCCCCGCCTTAAAACCAAAAACAATCGGATGCCTTTTTTTTTGTTCTTATTTCTTTCGCAGTTTTAGTGATAATAAAGAAAATAAATATGGAATGTTTAATGGATTTCCCCAGCCACCACGGTTCCTTACATGATGCCTTTGGGTCAAGCTAAACATGAAATCCTGCTCCTCAACCTCCAACCTGTGACACCCGGATTATCTTGCCACGTCTTGTCTTCAACGACTGCCCCCCCATTATAAAACAAATCTGCCTACTCTAGTACTTTTAAGAATTCTGTGCAAAGGACGAATGCATGTGTATTTATTTGAAGGACTAAATCAGTTTTCCTGGGGATCTTCTCGTCGCCCGGTATCGCGGTTTGCACTTTGTTTTACATACTTGTGGACATTTTCCTCTTCTTTTTTTTTTATAGATCCTATAAGCAGCTCACCTTCAGTCAATAAGTGTCAGCCAGTGGTTTTGCTAAAGACCATGCAAATATTTAGCCAATTGAATTCAAGTCTCATGTATGATTTTCATTTCGGCTGACGTTGTTTTAGATTTTTAAATGTGTTTGCAACCTACCAGGCAGCCTTTTTATTTGTTATATCTTTATGGTATGAAAATCTATTAAAACCTGTGTTTGTCTAAAGGGAAGGAAAAACATTTATTTTGATTTTAAAGTTATGGTATGCCTTGGAAATGATCATGGTCAAGATGTTGTAAGTTAGGAACACTGTATGCTCTTAGTTTGTGAAAGGGTGAATGCAGGTTTTGCCGATGTCTGAGCCTTGTGTTTCCAGATCTCTCCATCATACAGCCTAGTTGGAAAAACCATCTGCAAAAAAGTTCAAAAGAATTTCACCCCGTTTCCTTGCAGCTCTCATTTGTACACCAAACCATGCAACACATCACTGTGAATTTGGTGCTCTTTAAACTTAATTCTAAATGCTTTTATCAAATAAAGACTTAACTCTGCTCACTATTACTCCCTCTCTGTTGATACTGTTTTGCAGAAGGGTTGATTTAGAAGCAAGCTCAAACATTTGTTATACTGCAGTGCCTTTTTCAAACTTGAATGAGGCTGAAATATTGGCAGTAAAAGATCTGTGTAGGCATGCAATAGTTTTTGTTAAAAAGTTAGTGAACATTGAAACGTGATCATTTACATAAAATCACTCTGTGAAAAATAGTGATTTTGGATCCTGTTTAAAGGATGCAGAGGCTTTGATTTAGCTGTTAATGGCCAGAGCTAGTAGACTTCAGGATGCATCACATTGGGCCTGTCAAGTGACTGAGTTCATTACAGTTGCTATGTTTAACTCATGATTTGATCAGATGCCAGATGATGTTGCAACTTGAACAAAGTGATGAGTGCTAAGAGATAAGGAGAGGCCCAGGAAGAGACGTTTGATCTGCCTGCTCTTCTTTCCCTTGCCCTTTATTTTCCTTCTGCATAACTCACTGCTCTGTGCATGATGTCATGACCTGCTTTTTTTTATAAACATCAAACCTTTACTTTAGGAAATAGCTTTAAAGGTGACCACTAAAATGTTGTCCAGTAGGCTTGTATGAATGTTGTGAGTACTGTCAATAAAAGGTTCTGTGAATAGCTCTCTGAACCTCGGTTCCCGTTGCTTCACTGAACATAAGCATGATGAGAAATGTTGTTCTAGGTTTTGCACGAGTTAATGTTGCCATGTCCAGCCATAGAAAACATTTAATCTAAGCTATAACAGGCATGTACTGTGTCCTGTTATTTGGACATACTAAATGTGCCAAATGTTAATTAACTTATTTCGTAAAAACAAAAGGACGTTGGTACTGAAGATACACAAATATTTTTATTTCATGTTTTATAAATTGTTGCATTTATTATATTCTTTATAAACAGCATATTACATACCAGAGGCAAAAATAATTACTACAAATTCACATTTGCAAAAGATTCACAGATTTCTTTAACATTGCCAGGACGGGAAATATGTTCCAGCATCCAAAACACCATTTCAATATCATATATTGACAAATAGCTCACAGCTATTCACTTACAGCTTTACTGTGCAATTTCAAAATATCAATCCAAATATTTGTCCATCTTTTGAGGCGCTGGATCCACTGGGAATGTTGGAGACTTTGATCAACAAGAGCGTGGAGAAGGAGCAAAGAAGTAAAGAGCCAGAAGGATGAGGTAGACCACCACCAGAGCAGTGCCTGCAAAACAAACATACTTCATCAAAAACCTTTTATCAAGACTAAAATAAAATTCGGTCCACACATCCTCTTTTTCTGCTTCCTCATGCGGATGCATGCTTTAGAAGTTAGATATGACTGATTGTGTACTTGTTCTTTTGCTGAAACATCCAATGAATGTGGTCAGTGTGAACTGCTGCTGTTTATTTCTGATGTGGAGGAATCTCAGAAATATGACTCACCCTGAAAGTAGTCACACTTTCCATCCATGAAGATGTAATTGACCAGAATGACACTGAAGATGCTGGCCCAGAGGTGAATATCACTGAACACCAGCACAAATCCCACATCCTGGGAGAAAATAAAAGGTTTGCTGCTGCAGGATTGAAACTACTTCATTATGTACAGATGTATTAATTACGGGGAACTTACGTAGAAGGCATTGAAGAGAATGAGCAGTGGAATCTGAATCATGCACACCTGCACAGCAATGCAACTGCCCACTTCAAGGCTGTGGACCAAAAATATACAAGTTATTTGATACTTATTTTTATAATGGCTAAATTAACAATGGTATGGACTAGGCTTATATATGTTACACATACTATGTTAATACATGAGTAAAATGACATTGAACTACCACACATTACTGTGCTTGAGCCCACTGTGCTCTGATGTGTTACAATGGCGTTTGTTAGCAACCAGAAAATGACACCAGTAATGACAAACAGATGAGAATGCTGCGTGGGGTCTGGGTGCCGTGTTGGCGGGACGTTGCGGGGCTCGCTGCTCCGCCCTTTGAGGCTCGAGGAGCAGACAGTGTGGGCTGTAATACTGGTGTTGTTTCCCGGTTGCTGCGTGGGGTCTGCGAGACAGCGAGACACGGCGGAATTCAGCCTGAGCGCACACACACGTGAGTGTGTGGCGAACTGTGAGTGGAGATCCACGGAGCCGCGGCTGAGAAAAGGTGTGTGTGTGTGTGTGTGTGTGTGTGTGTGTGTGTGAGGAGCTCCACGGATTGGTCCATTTGGACCTGGGTATCGTTACGTCACTATACTCAGGAAGAAAAAAAAGGAAAAAGAAAAATCCCAACGAGGCGTTCTGTGGCAGCATAGACAGGTATTTTCTGTGTTAGAGTTACAGGGTGTACTTTGAGGGTTTGTGACTTTGCAGACCGTTTACATGCAGAAAAAGCTACATAACACACAAGGGGAGGGTAATAACCGGAAAAGCATGACATGGGACCTTTAAAGTTAAAAGAATAGACTTACATATTAAAACATTTAAATAACTAAGTATGCACAGTTTGTTAATAATACAAAAACACAATAAGTTAAAAACCCTCTATGGCCTGACTTTTTATTTTGGGAGGAAAAAAATATTTCACCATGTGTTTTAGGAGCTTAAGGATCCCTGATATTATATCAATTATAAAATGTGACCCCCCCTCACCCCTCAACAAGGGGTTGGTTTGTTGCCTCAGGGCAACACTGTGCTACGAGGGTATTGAAACACCAAGGATTTCTACAATTCAGAAGAAATAGAAAAAACAACTCTATATTAATTCAAAAGGTTTTCTCTGTGTGTGTGTGTGTGTGTGTGTGTGTGTGTGTGTGTGTGTGTGTGTGTGTGTGTGTGTGTGTGTGTGTGTGTGTGTGTGTGTCCTCCTTGTCAGACAGAATAGCCTTAACAGCCTGATCGTGTCCCTTCTGCCCATAACATGTTTTGGTGTCCATTTCCTGTAAATATCAGTAGATGGTAAAGTAAAAACATTGATTAGGTTTATCATTTTACAGCTGAGCACATTTGCACACTTGTATGATATTGCCTGGAAAAAATGGTCAAGTGGCACAGTGTTGCCTTGAGGCAACTAACAAAAAAACATAGTTTTAGCTAATTAATAAATAAATAAGTCTTTAAACAATCAAATATACTTCTTTACGTATTCATGCACATATTTTTTATTTTAAGTTGTGTACATTTATATGTTAAAAAGTCAAATGTATCTTACCAAGTGGTGGCCCTGAGTCCCTTGCAGTTTTGCTTGCAGAAAGGACTGCTCCACCCCCAGACAAAATGCCACACCCATATAATTCCCTCATTTTATTGGACACCAGCATGTCAGGTGACATTGTGTATATTTAAAAAAATAAAAATATTTAGAGGGCCAGTGTGAGGTCGAAAAAAGTGGTTTGTTGCCTGAGGGCAACAGTATGCCATAGGCAGCGGTTCTCAAATGGGGGTACGCGGACCCCTAGGGGTACGTTGGAGTACTGCAGGGGGTACGTGAGTTTTATTTTATGTGAATGAAAACAACTAAATAAGTAATGCATTTAAACAAACTTTAGTAGATGAACTACTTTATTCAAAAGTTTACAGTGATTCTGGATAATAAAATGGGAAAAATAAACGGGGTGCTCTCTTTTCCTCTCCCTCTCCTGACAGCCCGTTGCCCGTCAGGCTCAGCAGCTCGCTGAAGAACCTGTAATTAGTGACCCGACAGTAAATAAACATATTTATAACTAGTTGAGCTAGTTCCAGAGTAGATCAAATAGCTAAGTGCGATGTTCTATTTTGCTCCTAGATGCAAATATACAGTCTTTTGCTCCGCTCACCGCTGCAGGTGATCATGTAGAGCTGCGTGTGTCTCCGTCAGCAGCAGCTGATCTCTCTCTCCCGTCCGATTAGACTTCACTCGCGTTTATGTTTATATACATCAGATCTAGCTAGTTCTAGCTAATGATATGACTGCCTGCTTATCAAAGGACACCTAAACAATAAGCGTTGCTTGACAACAGGGTGTGGCCGCAAAGTATAGCGCAGCATTATGCATATGTTTATATGAGCGGTATATAATGTAATGTAATGTAATGTAATGTAATGAGCGGTTATAGGTATAAATGCTCATATGTTTTTTCTCTTCATTCCCCACGCCCCACAATTAATAAATATATATATATAACAATTTTAGTAAGAGTTACGAAGTTTGAGCAGTGTGGGTTTTATATGAACAGAGTTACACATATTTCAAAACGCGAAGTGTAATAACTGCAGTTTGCCTCGCTGTCAGAATGACAAAGCAGTGAAGCTCAGCCCATGTTTCTCACTAACATTGTACTACATTGTAAGTACAACTTATTAAAAAGATCAGTTCAATGCAACTAATGTCTTTTTAGTGTTATTGCACGATGTTAAAATTGGCTTGCCATGAATTTAGTGATGGATTGTAAACATTTGAAATGTAGCATTTAAGTGTTTCTCATGTTGTTGTTTTAATAAATCAGACACTGATGGTGCAGCACTCAGTGGCGACTGGTCATTAGGGGTAGGTGGGGCACAGCCCCACCTAGTGTCAGCAGAAAGTATTACAAATAATTATTACAAAAAAATGCAAAACATAAATAAATAAATATATAAAATATATTTTAAGATCATGTTTAATCATCTGATTCGTCTGTACATTGCTGTTTTAGTCTGTGTTCTTCTAATTAGTGTCTACAGTGTGTGCCTATTGAGCTGTTTAGAGCCATGTGGGACAAAACCCGACAATGCCCTCCCTCCCACTGTCTAAGTGAACGGTGACTGAAAAAACTACACTGCGCATGCTCAGAGTATTGTCCTATTTAATGTGTGTGGCAAAAAAATAATGACCATAGGGGCAGAGTGCTGCCATCCCCACCATACGTCATCTCACATAATTCAGAGCTGATTGGCTGCAAGTACGTGTGCCGCGAAAAGTGTGGTGTGTGAAGAGGAGGAGAGAGACGCGTCCCAAAACCAGGAAGTAAGCTGCGCTGGGTTCCCTCCACAAATAGCAATGAGATTTCTCCATAGGATTTTAGAAAATAGCTCAAAATAAGATCTGTGGGAAACGTACCTGTTAGATAAATGCACGTTTTGTTCGGCCGGATAATATCCACATGTCTACCCTACTTTTATAATTTTCGAATCATAAATCTATCGATTAGATTTATGATAGACTTTTGAAACTACAAAAAGATAAGGAGGACTTTTACAAACAAGTAATAGAGATTTTTGTCCAGAAGGATAGCCAAATGGACTTCATCTTCAAGTCAAGGTAAGACCGCAATTTTATTGAAAATGGGATCTTACTAAGAGAGAACAATTCAATATTTAAATGATAAAATTAAATGTTTTGGGTATCTTTTTGTTGAACTGTCTGTTTAAAATTAATCGAAGCATCAGACAAAAAAAGCTTTTGAAAATAATATTATATTTTGATTTAGGTCAAAATATTATATTTGTAAAACCTGAAGAGTCAGTGCCAGTGCCTCACCAGCCATGAACCTCACTGCAGAAGCTTATATATAGACATCTACGTTTTCTGTGCCCCACCACTTTTGTACATATAGAAACGCCACTGGCAGCACTTTACCTCTTTCGGCTTTTTTCCCCTAACAAATTGTTTTTGCGCTAATCAGGGGGTACTTGGCTGAATCTTTTTTTCAAAGGGGGTACATTATTGAAAAAAGTTTGACAACCACTGCCATAGAGGGTTAAATCAAATGATAGCAGTTAAGTACACCATTGCAAAGAAGTAGCAGTACATCTTCTTTTTAAGTGACCATATCAAATTAAAGAGGTTGCTGGTACTGTTTATAAATAAATAGAGAAAAAAAATTAAGCGTGAATTGCACGAGGGTATGTGTGTTTATTGCCCAAAGTTTTATATTCACAGGGTCTTATTGCAAGGTAGTGTTATGGCAAGTATGGCCTTTGTAAAGTGGAATAAATGATGCTGGTACCTCAGGCTGATGTTGTTCTGCAGTGCAAACAGGATCCCATTGACAATCTCAGGAAGCTCCGGCACCATGGCCAACACTGTGACACTGATGAAGTACTGCAACAGGAAGTACACAGAAACACATTGAGGTACACACATCATTGCTTTGGATTGAGTTTATCTAAATGTGTATTAATCAAAAGGTTTGCTTCTAAATGCTAAAGTGGGCTTATCAACCAAGGAGCAATGACTTTGAATCTAAGTGGTGTTTTATTCCTCTATAGAAAACAATACATTTTGATTACCAGGGAGATGGAGGAATGGGCCAGTATGGGCTTGATATTCTCCGTGCTGAGGTCAGCGCAGCAGGCCATTAGTACCGTGGCAACAATCAGCACTCCAAGGGCCCTGGTCCGGGACCAGTGCACTACATGATGCCCTGCAGGTGGAAAACACAGCATGAGTGTAATATTTATTACTTACCTCAATGTTGTGCG
This sequence comes from Notothenia rossii, assembly GCF_949606895.1. Taxonomy (NCBI): domain Eukaryota; kingdom Metazoa; phylum Chordata; class Actinopteri; order Perciformes; family Nototheniidae; genus Notothenia; species Notothenia rossii. The sequence goes on along the minus strand of NC_136908.1, from coordinate 46,317,608 downwards.
ACATTTTTCCTCCCCTTTCTCATCCAAAGTCTACTGTATTTTAAGTTTTCCCCCTCACATCAAGGGTTTTAGCATGCCGTTTCCTTACATACATTAACATAGCAGGCAACAAGCAGTTAATGCATTTCATGCTCCTTCACCCAACATATTAAAGAACACTTCACACACACCTGTGGCAATGTGACTGTTGGAAACAATGCTGCCATTAATACACGTGTTGGCTGCAAGTAAATGGCCTAAGGTGACATCACCAGTGGTGCTAGTGCCCTCTTGTGCGTCCTGGCCCCCGTGCCCGTCGTTGATGTGGATATCATAGATGTGGGAGTGGGTCTTCAGGGTGAAGATGAGGCCGATCAGGTAGGCAGCAGGCAGCAGCACGGAGATGGTGTACACCAGGGGCCTGGAGGACATTTATTTCATTATTAGACCAAACACTATTGAGGGGACAAGCCCTGCAAAATGTAAATAAAAAGGCATCGTGCATGTACTTACTCAATATGGGACAGGATCAACTGTGGGTCCGCTGTACTCTATTAAAAACAACAGAATTGGAGAAAATATGGTCAGCACATCACACATACAGTGGGGCAAAAACGTATTTAGTCAGCCACCAATTGTGCAAGTTCTCCCACTTAAAAAGGAGAGATGCCTGTCATTTTCATCCTAGGTATACCTCAACTATGAGAGACAAAATGAGAGAAAAAAAACTTTTTTAAATAAATAAAAAAACAAAATCCAGAAAATCACTGTCTGATTTTTAAAGAATTTATTTGCAAATTATGGTGGAAAATAAGTATTTGGTCACCGACAAACAAACAAGATTTCTGGCTCTCACAGACCTGTAACTTCTTCTTTAAGAGCCTCCTCTGTCCTCCACTCGTTAAGTGTATTAATGGCACCCGTTTGAACTCGTTATCAGTATAAAAGACACCTGTCCACAACCTCAGTCACACTCCAAACTCCACTATGGCCAAGACCAAAGAGCTGTCAAAGGACACCAGAAACAAAAAAATTGTAGACCTGCACCAGGCTGGGAAGACTGAATCTGCAATAGGTAAGCAGCTTGGTGTGAAGAAATCAACTGTGGGAGCAATTATTAGAAAATGGAAGACATACAAGACTACTGATAATCTCCCTCGATCTGGGGCTCCATGCAAGATCTCACCCCGTGGGGTCAAAATGATCAGAAGAACGGTGAGCAAAAATCCCAGAACCACACGGGGGGACCTAGTCAATGACCTGCAGAGAGCTGGGACCAAAGTAACAAAGGCTACCATCAGTAACACACTACGCCGCCAGGGACTCAAATCCTGCAGTGCCAGACGTGTCCCCCTGCTTAAGCCAGTACATGTCCAGACCCGTCTGAAGTTTGCTAGAGAGCATTTAGATGATCCAGAAGAGGATTGGGAGAATGTCATATGGCCAGATGAAACCAAAAATAGAACTTTTTGGTAAAAACTCAACTTGACGTGTTTGGAGGAGAAAGAATGCTGAGTTGCATCCAAAGAACACCATACCTACTGTGAAACATGGGGGTGGAAACATCATGCTTTGGGGCTGTTTCTCTGCAAAGGGACCAGGACGACTGATCCGTGTAAAGGAAAGAATGAATGGGGCCATGTATCGTGAGATTTTGAGTGACAATCTCCTTCCATCAGCAAGGGCATTGAAGATGAAACGTGGCTGGGTCTTTCAGCATGACAATGATCCCAAACACACCGCCCGGGCAACGAAGGAGTGGCTTCGTAAGAAGCATTTCAAGGTCCTGGAGTGGCCTAGCCAGTCTCCAGATCTCAACCCCATAGAACATCTTTGGAGGGAGTTGAAAGTCTGTGTTGCCCAGCGACAGCCCCAAAACATCACTGCTCTAGAGGAGATCTGCATGGAGGAATGGGCCAAAATACCAGCAACAGTGTGTGAAAACCTTGTGAAGACTTACAGAAAATATTTGACCTCTGTCATTGCCAACAAAGGGTATATAACAAAGTATTGAGATTAACTTTTGTTATTGACCAAATACTTATTTTCCACCATAATTTGCAAATAAGTTCTTTAAAAATCAGCCAATGTGATTTTCTGGATATTTTTTTTCTCATTTTGTCTCTCATCGTTGAGGTATACCTAGGATGAAAATGACAGCCTCTCATCTTTTTAAGTGGGAGAACTTGCACAATTGGTGGCTGACTAAATACTTTTTTGCCCCACTGTATGGTGTGGTCTGTGGTCCTGCCCAGAACTGAGTGAAAACTGGAAGGATGTATTTGATGCTCTCCAGGAAGTTGTTCAGTAAGAGAAACCCAAGGACCCTACAGTAGTTTTCCTTGGTGTACTCCCAGAAGGGGTTACTGGCAGAGATAAAGCATATTTACTACAAATCCTATTAGCGTCAGCCATCAAGTGCATCACGCTTTGATGGTTAAACCTGAACCACCAACATACAGTGTAACAACTGGAAGGGTGGGGAGTTATACGAAATTGAAAGAAATATTATAAATGTACATACAAATTAAATAAATCACACATGCCTTGGTTTACGGCTTCAGAAACCAAAATGTTTCAAGAGATGGATGCCTGTAATGCCTGCTACTATAATAATGTAGTGCTTAGTATACAGTGTACTTAATTTAGTATGATCAAGGCCAAGTCCCCTCAACCATTGTACCTTTTTAGCTTGATTCATTATTAATTGTTTATTTATTTTCCCCCCGCATTAATCTTTATTATTAGTGACTATGCAAGGAATTTCTCATTTATTTTTATTTTTGTCTGCTGCATTTGTTGTTTTAATCTTGTAAACTGCTTCTGTATTGGTTTTGTACAATGACCTGTTTGTGAACTGGAAATGTTTCACTATCGGTGCAGCAGGAGTGTAAAACAAAAGAGTATGTAAATATGGCAATTAAAGAATTTATATATATCAAGCTGTTGGTGTAATCTTTATGGTAGAAGAGTGAGGAATGTCCCTTCCAAGTCCATGAGCAGTTGATACAACGTTGTGAAACACATGAGGCTCTGAGTGAAGCGGCTCACCGTGTCGTAGTGACAGTCCCTGCAGATGAACGGGACGCTGCTGTTTCCTGGAACATTGGTGCAGCTCTCGCACACCAGATCCCCAAAAGTCTTTGAGAAGAGGGTGGGAGCAAAAACACCTAGGGACAATATAACATCATGAGGATCAAATATTATGAATCTGGTAGTGGAGGAAATATTGTTTGAAATTAATTGAATATGCCACTACGATACAGACCTCCTACGGAGATGAAGAGCAGAGCAGAGCTCACTCCAGCTGAACGACTGTTAAATCTCTGCTCTCTGTGTTTGATGCCCCCGATGATCATACAGATACCCTGTCAAACACAGACAGTCATTCAGAGGGTCATACTGCTGCATGTTAACTGATGAGTTGTTGCTTCTCAGGCCCTCACCGGTACGAACAGTATACACCCAAGCAGGGTCCCAGTGAGCGCTGCTTTGACGATCTCCTCATAACATTTGGTTTTAGCATTGTGTCCCTGCAGCAGTGCTGTGATGTAGAAAGTCATCTCTGTGATGGAGCCGAACGTGGCATTCACCACCGCCCCCACTGCAAAGTTACTCTGAGCAGAAATGCTGTGGAAATACGCACAGTCATCAGAATTCAGGAGCAAAATTACAACACAAGTCAGAATCAGAATTCCTTTATTAGCCCCACAGTGGGGACATTTAAAGTGTTACAGCAAAAGTGGCATAGCAGCAAGGCAAGCAATAATACAAAAAGAAAAGCACACATAAGTAATAAAAATTACTAAAATAAAAGACAAATAAGAAAACAACTATGGCTAGAAATGAGTAGCAGCATGTTAGAAAGTGCGATCATTAACATATTAAAGTATTGAGACCATATCAAATAAATGTTTGTTTTTACTAGAAGTGATTATGTCACACTACAATTGGTGCATAAGATTGCAACAGTCTGTATTGTTTGGGGGGTCTACCAGGGGCCGTGATGGTTATACAGTCCAATACTCACCTCTTTATTCACAAGTATCAGGGACACACTAAACGTACCTGGCTATTCCCATGCCAATATAGTAGGAGAGAGGGATGATGGAGATGATGGCGGTGATAAACTTGGTCTCTGCACTGCAGAATGTGTGTTTACAGTCAGTGTATCCAATAATGATCGTGATGAACACCAGGGGGAGCAGGTCTGCAGGGAGCAGGGACTTAAGGAGAACACATTGATGGACAGCAGACTGGATCCACATGTACATCTGCAGGACATGATGCCACCTGTTCAGGCCATACATGACATGCCGATCAGGGCCGCTGGTTGCACACACTCCATATTACACTTTGTGAGAAAACAAGGGTACAGTATATTGAAATGCAATCTAATTTACCAATAGTTGACCTCTTGGAATTTGTGTTACAAGCCCCTTACTGTAATCAACAGCAGGAAAAGGATACTGAGGGGGATAATGTTGATTCCTTGTACGCTGTATTTGTAGCAATACACATTAAAGGCTCGATAACAGCATAAGATGACTCTGGTCTCACACACAGCGGTCTGCAAAAGAGAACAAAAGACATTTAACCCCAAAGTTACACTTTTAAAAAAAAATAAGATTTCAATGGTCCATATGGTTTAAAGGGCAAGGTTAGATAATTGAAAAAAACCTTTTCTGTGCTCTCTTCTAGTGGTATGTGGATTTTGAAAACATCTGAGCCACATGTCTTTCTATGAACAGCATTTTGCTTACTGAATAATCCTCCAACGCTAAGGTCAATTTAGCTTTTCTTTTGAGGTCCATTCCAAAAGCAAACTGCCCACAGCGCAAGAGGAATAGATTTGAAAGGCAATTGCAAATAAAATCCAAACTATGTTCAGCGTGGGGAATGTGGGGAAGAACCACAGAACACTGTTCAGTGTGATTTGGCTGAACCGACCCGTTAAGGAAAAGTCAGTAGATGCACTAATTAGATTTGCCACACACTTCAGTAACATGTTACCATAGCTAATAAGGAGACTAATATAACCTTGCACTTGATGTTTTGATACGCTTGACCGGTGCAGCTGAGGAAGGAGAATACTGCACACATTCTTGCATCTTTCTCTACACTGTCTGCTGATATGTAACAACTTGTACAAAACTGCTCCACCAGAATGTAGAGAGAAACTCTGTAAATCAGCCTCCCACAACAACAGTGTCTCTGACCCCAACCATGTCCTGAACAGAGAATATGAATTGTGACCATCAAATCAGAGATGCAGGTTCCCACGGTTTGATAAAGTTAGACTGAAGCACTCCTTTGTGCACCAGTCTATCCTCAAATTAAATACAGAGCTAAATCCCAGGTCAAATGTATGCTAAAGGGTCTTTACTCTTAAGTGATTGTGATGTTGTTTTCCTTGCATCATGTCTTAATATTTGTCCTTGTTTGATGTTGCAAATGGAGCTGCTGTGATGCAAGAAAAATGTCAGACTGGATCTGACAATAACTGTATCGTACCTTTTCCAGTTTGTGAACCTGAACGTCCTCTGGAGCCATGAGGAGGACGATGGTCATTGTGCGGGCGTTCATCTTGGCTACAGGTATGGTGAAGACCAGCAGCCAGGAGAGCACACAGGCCAGCGAATGGACCACCGCCAGGACAGGGTAACCTAGCAACAGCCAAACATAAGTGCTGACGCGACACTGCAGAGAGACACAAAGTATATTCAAAAGCATTATTAATATATAAATATTACTTGCATCCAGTGATTAGGGTGATTCTGACCTTCTTACCCAGTGATTGGACGTTTTCCCAGCTGCTGGCTCTGGGACGGGGATCTCCACAGGGAACGGGGAGGACATCAGGAGAGGAGCAGAGTCTTTGTTCCCCGAACTGTCGCTCTCCTCTGGGATCACCTCACACTTCGGAGGCTTCGCAATGGATCTCCTAACTACTTCTCCAGCCTGAGAAGGGCAGACAATCAACAGGATATGGTCAATGACTTTTCATAGTCATGTAAATCTCAGCTTCTTTTTAAATGGCACTAAAATATGGAAACGTTTAATACTATATTTCAAAATACCTTTTCTATGGACTTTCCAAATGGCCAAATAAAGTACAACGCCAATCTAAAACAAAGTTTGCCTGAAAGAAATGAATTTATTTATGGAGCGCTTTTCAAGAAACTCAAAGACACTTTAAATAAATACATAATCAAAACGACACACTTAAAATATATAAAACACAAATGACATGATGCAGCTGGTGTACAGGATACGTACCATAAGCTGCTCCGATGATGGTTAGGAACATTACAGAGCAAATGAGGAAGTAGATTAAAGATATCCACCATCCGAATAAAATGACATAAATGACGTTCCCAAAGGTGATCACCGAGCCTGAAAGAGAGGAAAGATAACAAGTACGCGTTATTGCTTTCCTGTAGGCTGCAACAGAATGAAAGTTTAAGGATAGAAAAGAGAGAAGAAGACCTTCTTGAGGCTTAACAACACTGAGGTCAGAGTAGAGCTCTTTGATGATGTCCGATCGGTCTTCAATGGGCTTCTCTGTCACGTGACCCTTCCACTTCCTGAAGCCAAACTGAAACAAGCATGGCACAGAACAATGAATGTCAAGAGGACTACTTATAAACTACCATAATACTCAGAGATGGGAAGTAGTGGAGTACAAATACTTACGTTTCTGGTATCAGTACTTTACTCCACAACGACTTTTTACTTTTACTTCTTACATGTTGAACACAAATACCTGTACTTTCTACTTCTCACATTTTCCAAACAGGCTGGTTCCTTTTGTTTGAATGTGTGTTTGGTGGCGTGATCATTATTATTTAGAGTCATTGCGTGCCTATTGATTTGAACACGATCCGTGTATCCATCATTTCCTGGTCTTCTCTAAAGAAGAGGGACCAATGAAAACATTGTCATGTTGCCGTTGTTCAGCATGGAAACATTCATTAGCTAACAATGACATTATTGTTCTATTAATATAAATGGAGGTCAGGTACTCTTTAAAACAGTTGGTAGTTATGGGTACTTTTTACTGAAGTACATTTTGAAGCCCATACTTCTTTACTTACTTGAGTAAAGAAGTTTAGTCAGTACTTCTACCAGAGTATTTTTGAACACGAGTATCTGTACTTCTACTTGAGTAAAGGATGCGTGTGCTTTTGCCATCTCTGATCATACTTTACCACATTTATGCCAAAGTGTTATAAATAGTAAAGTTTTAGCAAAAAGACATACTGTATATTGGAAAGTAGTAAGCATACAGTATGACTTGGATCATATCACAGGATATATTTTACTTTGAATAAAACCTTTTAATATAGTACACTATGTTTAAATGTTGCTGTCCCTTTAGTAGATCAGTATTCTAATTTATTCAGTATATTTTAGTGCATCGATACTTTTCTGAATATGTCTTTTCTACTGATAATATGTATATTTCGTTTTTAATGTTTATTTTATTTGTATTTTATTATATTTTCGAAGAATGTTTTAATTCTTGTACATTGATTGTCAAAGCACTGCTGTGAGAAAAGAATTTCCCAACTTGTGAAATAAAGTATCTATCTTTCTTTATAAAACGGACAAGTCAAATCAAGCAATCTGATTGGTTCTTAGCCGTGAGATACTGAGCGTATACCACGGGTAGAATTGTAAGTTACTTTTCACAACAAGTCAGTATCCCTCCGCGTCTGAGAAAAACAGTATACCGTTGGGCTGAAAAGCAAACTGCCTGCAGGGTTTGTCGACCCTCCGCTTCGCGTCGGGCCGAACCACGCCCCTTAGCTGTGATATAATGAGCATATACCACGGCCTGTCGTGAGCTATTGCTTAAATATCTGTTTTTGATATTTCATTCCCTGTGAAGGCATCAGAGAATAAAAACATTCAGTGTAACAGGGGGTGAGAAATTGGTATTCTGATTCTAGGGTTAGGGGAGTATTCTCTAAAGCCAGTCGTTGCCCACCTTGTAGTTATTGGCCTCCCTGTGAGCCTCCACCTCATTCTCAGCTCTGATGGTGGTCCTTGTGGTGTCTTCATGCCAAGCTTCTTCTCCATACCGAGACGGAGTAGATCGGGTGGTGCCTTGTCCTCCTGTGCAGATCACAGTGAGAAAGCTCTTCCACATGTCAAGAGAAAATACACTTCTCTCTCTCCTTCAGTTGACTTCTATGAAACTACATATCTCCCATATCCACAGATCCCTACAGAAACAGTGCTGGTTTACCTTTGTGCACGGTGAGGAAGCACTTGGGGGTGTAGTGGCAGTGGTGGTGTACAGAAGCTTCTGGGGAGGGGGTCTCCACTGCACCCAGCTCTGGATGCTGGACCCTTTCATTTTGACACCGTCGCCGTGGCAACCAGTGATGCTGTTCAGGATCCACAGAGTTCTCTAAAATGAACAAATCATGCAGAACTGTCAAGGGTTTAAAAAGGCAGAGTACAGTACCAACACTTGAAATCTTGCCAAGTATATTTGTCTTTGCACCTTGTATAAGACCTAATAAATAAGATAAGATATACTTTATTCATCCCAAATTGGGAATTGTTTTCGTTGCAGCAACATATAAGACAGGGAATTGCACATAATTAGAAATTAAAAAGAGTAGAAAAATAAATAATTATAAAATAGAATCATCTCAAAATAGAAAAAATATGAGTATAAAATATCCAAGTTGAACGTGAATATAAAAATCTGTATATAGTAGGATAGTAACAATACAGTGAGATATAGGGTCTTATTTTTAGACAATGCATCTTAAGTATATTGTTCAATCAAAGACTCTTAAAAAACATCTTATTTTGAGTTGTGTCTCAGATTAAACTTTTTTATTTACATATTTATTCGAAAAAAATTCAAATCAGAAAACAAAAACATTTGGAGCATTTCTGGCTCGTTTTGTAACAACGTTTCCTGATTCTGGTCAAATATAGTTCAAAATAAGTTTCCCCAGCTAACAACAACATCTGATTTATCTAAATATCCCACCTTATTTCAAGAAATCTTACTAAGTAATGCTCCCTTGTTCTATTGGCAGATTTGTGTACTTATTACAGGCAAAAATACCTTGTTTTCTTTATTTTTGGGTTTGCATCAGTAATATTTTTGACATGACATGAGCAGAGAAAAATGCTAAATGAAGTCTGGAGATGAGTAGATCCGATCTAATTCATTACACTTGACTGATTTATTGAATATCTGTTTCTCTGTTCCATACTTTCTGTTCTTTGTTGTTTATAAATTGCTCCGGCTGAGCCAAACAATGCTGTTCCTGCAGATGAGCAACAGTGTGTGTTCATGCTTAGAACACAGGGAAAGCCATGGATGTATAGAGAGAGAAACAGTGATGTTGAGAGGACAGTAAATCTGGAGGGGGGTATTTGTTTTGGTGTCTGTCCTTCCACTGACTCCACCTAAAAAAAAAAAATCAATCTACACACACCTCCCTGCAGGTTATCACTGCAGAGGTTTGAGCTTGATTGACATCCTCCACCAAAGCCCTCCAACCATGGAGATGTGTGTGACTAACAAAAACCTCCTGAGAGTCATGCAGTGTCACCTCAGCCAGCCCCCCCCCTGTCAACTGCAGGACCGATCACATTGGAAATGCATTGCAGCACACAGTGACATGAACTCAGTGCTATGCTTTGCAATTAAAACAGAAGCATGCATGGATTGTTGATATGTAATCTGCTTATAATGCCTTAACTGTTACTCCTTGTGTCTCAGTAAAGAAACAGTGGATGTATTTTGAAGGCAACTGGAAGAGGATAAGTCTCATTCAGACTTCACAACTGACTCCTGCCTTTTTAAAGGTTGTGAGCTGACACCTTTTGAAAACAGCTATGAATTGTGGGGAGATGACAGAACCAGTGTGTTAGATGAAGAATGAAAGTGGGGAACAATCCAGACTGACAATCTACCAAACCAACATGATGTAAACAACTTGGATTAGGGTTCAAAAATGGTGATCATCCCAAAACAATCCCTTTTAAAAGTACAGGAAAGAACTGCTTCTGATTCAGGACACAGCCCTCACCACTAGATCGATTGATACTTTATTCTTCCCAAATTGGGACATTATTTTAACAACGTGTTTTTAAACGGCGAATATATAAATATCTACAGTAGAAAAGAAACACATCACAAAGAATACACAATATAAAATGTTCTGGATACGTTAGAATGTTCTGTAAAAGACCAGTAAACAATATACTTCTAAGCTTCTGTCTGAATAAAAGTATACCAAAGTTCACATCAGTTAAGTTTATAATAAATTCAAACTTTACTCTGGGAAGAAAGTGATTTCTTTAGTTGTCAGGCAGACAGCAGACAGAGACAAATGCTGAGCACTAATTGGAGGGAAATTTGCAGCACAGGTGACTATGATCAACGCGTTAACGATCAAGTCAAATGTAAAATAAACACAAAGACGAATCTGACAGCCTGCCCTGGGTTTTAAACACGCAGATAAAGACCAAAAAGCAGCGTGTTAGTTGAACGGAGGTCCCACAAAGCTCCAGCAGCGGCAGGAGCTTGGTTTTACCTGAGGTGTCCGCCGCTGACCCTCGCCGCAGGCTCTCCACATCTCCTGGCGTCCGGGAGCACTTCTTGAGGAACATGCTCTCTGTTTATCCCCGAGTCTCGCTCCTGTTTCATCTGCGCGAGGAGCGGTAACACGCTCCTTAAGAAGGGTGATCTGCGCGAGACCCACCAGCAGAGCCTACACCCGGCACACAGAGGGGAGGGATATCGAACACAGAAACATTTAAAATACTACAATTTTATGTATGAATGTCACTCCTACGTCCTATTTTATTCACACGTATGTGTTACGTGTATCTGTTTATTTAAAAAAAAAAATGTTATCCATTAAAGCGCTGTGTGTGGGATTTTAACCTTTGTTACCACAGCGCCCCTAGTGTTACGAATTGATACTGCCGTTTTTAGTAAAACCAGGTTTGGGGAGTAACAGATTACATCTAAAGGGATTACATAGGGAGGATACAAAAAAAAGGTAAGTATATTCCGTCACAGTGACAAAAAAAATCAGATTACTGTTAATATTTCTTAAAATGGGGATTACAAGGCAAGGCAAGTTTATTTATATAGCACCTTTCAACACAAGGCAATTCAAGGTGCTTTACAAAAATGCTAGACAAAGGCATTTAAAAACAGTCATTAAAAAGAAAAGTTAATAAAAGAAAAAAAAACATGAATAAAAAGTACATGAATAAAAAGTTGCAGTGCAGTTTAAGATATGAATAGTTCAATTAAAAGCAGCGGCAAAAAGATAAGTCTTCAGCCTGGATTTAAAAGTAGTAAGAGTTGTAGTGGACCTGCAGGGTTCTGGGAGTTTGTTCCAGATATTTGGAGCATAATAACTGAACGCTGCTTTACCATGTTTAGTTCTGACTCTGGGGACAGAAAGTTGACCAGTCCCAGAAGACCTGAGAGTCTACAATGTTAGTTAAAGACTAAAAAGAGCATAAAGTGTTTGTTGTGAAAGGATCAGATTGTATTTATTCTTTGTAAACTGTACTGTCATGTGGGCTAATACTTTAAGTGTGAATCTATGCGCCTCCTGCCTGAATCTGCTTTATGGTTTTCAGTTTCTTTGGTTCATTTGTTCTTTTTTTTATTCAGCAGGTGGACCTATATTGTGGGGGAAACTTCTGAAGCAATTGGAGTCAGGACTCAGAGAGACACGAGGAGAGCTGGAGCTTTGATGGCAAACACTGACGGTTTATTTGGAGCTTCGGCCGGAGAATTCACAAGACATGTCCCGGGCCACGGTTTGACCACACGATTGAGATGCCACAATCAATTCTGAAGAACTCTACCCCAGACCCATGTATTTAGCTGGTTCAGAGAGAATAATCAACATTGAGCATAACAAGATAGAATCATAACACCTCTATCAGCTGACGCCAACAGGCAGGAACTGGGAGACAAAACAGTGAGAGCACAGCAGCCAAGGTTACAGGTGCGTGTGCTCAGTCAGGACAGTATGAACTGATAAACTGGGTCAAAGTTATGGGCCTTGGAAATTATTTCCCCAACATACTGTATATGATCATAAAATAGTGTGTGTGAGCTGTGTATTAAACTAAAACGCAGCATTTTCTGTCAGCTCAGATTTAATTTCTGCTTTTTTAAACTGTAGTATATGTTCATGTGTTTCAGTGTTGGTGTTAAGGCTACTGCCTGAATATGCTGAGTGAAAGGCAGCGTTTCCTATAAGTAAAATCATTTCTGATCCTAGAAATATCTTGGTTTCTTCTTTTCTACGGTCACATTGTTCTGCTGTCTGACATTACACACTTATTTGCATTGCATCTGACATTGAGGCAATCCATAGTAACGGAAAGTAATCAGGTTACATTACTTTTATATTTGGATACTTAACTAGGGTTACTGGTTAAAGTTGTTATACTAATAATTGTAACGGAATAGATTTTTTAAGTAACCCTTCCAACCCTGTGTAATACATAATATGAACACATTATTTTGTATACAAATATGAGCAACTTTTTAAGCAAATATAAATAACTAATGGGTTGGAAGTGGTGGCCCCCCACTTGTTGCCCCAGGCTGGTTGTAGCGTTGTGGCTGGTGTGATCTCATACCTAGGCAGTCTCTAGAACAAAACCTTTTTTTCTATCTTTGAGCTGTCGAATAAAAAGGACCTCTGTGAAAACCTTTCTGCACAAACTGTGGCAACACGTCAAATCACACAGATGAGTGTAGGGTTACTTTTATTTACATATCAAAACAGAAACGTACAGCTGCACAAACTGACAGTACCTTTTTACACAGAGTTGGGAAACTAAACAAGAATAAACACGAGGCTTACATCTTCTTGACAGCTTACCAAAACCAAATCTTTCAAGGCATAAAACATCATTTCCAAACCGATCTTTATTTAAACATTACCAATCTTTTCTCTTTTTAGGTGGACATCAGCTGTGCTTTATTTTGTTGCCAAACTCCCTATATCGTCTAATTCATAGCAATATGGTATCTACTGATGACATAAATAATTCTCTATCATACACATGAACAACTAGACATTACATTAGACAAACTATTTAGCACCAGCTACCACTGTCTACTTTAGCATCATGTATCCATATTGAGTGTAAAACTAAGTGAAGTTTTGGTTACAGCAAGTACAGTGACATCTTTTTATAGCATACTCTTCCCTTTTTATTTACCATATCAGCAGAGTAATCAAGTGATTGGATACATAAATCTGTACAAATAATACCCTTATTGCAAAATCTATGAACAGTCTATTTACAGAACACACATTTAGAAAGAGAGACGCTGAAAAAAAGAAGCATTCAGGAGAAATACGTGTCTCCTAAGCCCCGTGTAGTCTAAAATAATTCACATGAAAGATTTTCAACTGAGCTAAAGAAAGTGGAACAGTTGTGAAGCCCAGTTTATATTAAATATGTACAACAAATTAACTCAAGTAAAAATACTGTAGTAAAACAAAATAACACTTTAAGTGAAATATACAAGAAGGACTCATTGAGAACAAGTCAGCCATTCCATTCAGGTAAATAAAATGAGCTAATGTTGGTTTATTGCACCAGGCAACAGAGCACCTGCAAATAATATGTTAATATTTTAGCTCAGTAACTTAATGTCTGCTATCTGGTTGAACAGTCGTGTTCCTGTTGACACTCGGGCTGCTTTTCAGCCTGGTTTTAAATTATTATTAAAACTAAATCATGTAACTTTGCAGATGTTAGTTCAATGGAGGAAGTGTATCTTCACAATGTGAATCTGTGTGCCCTAAATGTAACATCTTGTACACATTTAATCATTTATTTCAGGCTTCTGTGTGAGTGTGTGTATGTAATTTTAGTTATATTAGTATTAACAGGGAAAGGGAGATATCTGTTAGTACCTCAAGTTAACTGCACATGAACACAAGCATTTAATGGCAAAATAGTGGTGGAAAGAGAAAAGATTTAAGATAATACAAATATAGCACAAAAGAAGACCTTGGTTAACAGTATTTGCAAGTAGCCTGTAGCATTTATTACCTGTATGGTCTTCTGTATGAGTGCGGTTTTACTGCCCTCCCTTTGGCAGTAGAAATGGTTATAACACCATCAAAGGGTAGACTTTCAAAAGATTTATCCAATGCCTTTATCTCCAAATGTCCTCACTGGTAAATCCAACAGCGAGTTGCCCCCTGCCCGGGTTCATGTGGTCACAGACAGCGCTGTCTGCTACCAGTTTCAGAATAAAGAAATGTTTCAAGCCACATAAAGTTTAGCTGCCTCACTCACCTTGTCATCACGGAGTTGCTTTTGAAATTTCATTGGACAAACATAAAGTATAAAAAATAATCTTTTCATTAACTTATTCACAACATATTTTTTTCACTTTTCCCTTTGTCTTCTAAAAAGAAAGATGAAGTAAGAAATAACTGACGGCTTAGTTCTACCTCTGGGGATTAGGTGCACTGTAAGGAGTTTAAAGTATCCAGCACTTTGTGAAGATTACTTGTCTGTGTACCACAAAGCTCTCAGAAGTCAGAGTCAGCATCCATAAGCTCCGCCTCCATTAAATTGGTTCTGGAGTGAATGGGTCCGTAGCTGACCCTTCGCCCCCCCGGTACCCGAGCCACGTGGGCCAACCTCTCCGACAGCCCGTCTGTGAGATCCATGTCTCCGGGGTAACGGGAGGGTCCACTAGGCTGCCAGGTGGAGACTGAGAGGGGGCAGCGCGGGCCGAGACCCAGATCCTCCGGGCGGTCGTCGAAGGTCAGAGGGTTGGAGAGCAGGCTGCGGCCATAGTTGTTCCGACTGCTCCGATAGGGCTGGTAGGGGGACCTCTCCTCATAGGACAGGGGGTCTGGGTAGGACCCTGGCAGGACCTCCTCCTCCATCCTCTGGTGCTCCCGCAGGTTGGCCACCAGGCTGGGGTGGCAGGGCAGTTTGGGCAGGCGAGGCACGGAGCTGCGCCCAAACTCACGCTGCTGATAGGCCTGGGGGTCCACCGCCTCCTCCGCCAGGCGCACCTCCTTCCTCCTCTTCTTCTTCTTCTTTTTCCTTTTTATCATCTCAGGTGAAATCTCAGCCTCCACCATCCAGAGCCGGTTCCTCTCGTCCGGAGGCGGCACTGTAAAGACATAACGGAGCATAAGTCTGTGAAAGGAAGTCCTCTGATAAAGAAAATGAAAGGAAAAAGGGTATAAAGCAGGAGAGGGGTTGATGTAAAGTCAGAGTCATGGCCTCCTGCTCTCACCCGGGGTGCCAGTAGGAGTGACAGAGATGTCCTGAGGCAGGATGGCCCCACGTCTGGCCACCATCTTGGTCACATGCTGCGCCCAAGCTGATGACATGTCGTTCGACGGCTCATTTAGCTCAAAATTGATTCCAGCTATGAATGAGAAAAGACAAACCACAACTCTACATTTAAGGACAACTGAGGACAACTTTGAAACCAACATGTGCTTAATGCCCCCCCCCACAGTGCCTCTATAGCTCTGAACGTCTCCAAGCTAAACAATCAGGGCAGCCGCAGCAGCCTCACAGCTTACACCAGCAGAGGCATGTGTCATGCAGGTCTTAGCTACAGACATAACAGTTGTCCCTGACTGTGGAGCTTCTACACCACAGAGAAGCTAACGGAAAATCTTTTCAGGGCACATTTGAAAGACAAATACCACACAGAGGTTCTTTACATCAGCACACATGGCGGCATTTCATTACACACTCAAACTTAGAGAGGTAGTTGACCCAATACAAAATAACACTTTATCACTTAGCCTACCTACAGTAGTATCTATCCACACAGATATGTTTCTTACGTGCCCGAGTTTTTAAATATCTACTAATTAGCAAAGCTGTTCCAGTAAAATAGAATTGAGAGGCATTATGTTTGTCCATTGAAAACTAAAATGTTGCTTTCCAGAAGAAGAAAGGTGTTAAAACGGGTTTGAACTAAATAAATACTCCCCTAACAATCTAGATCAGATGCCTTGCAGTTTTGGCTATTAACCACAAGGTGGAAGTATCCAAACATCACCGGACAGTGCTTCCACTGGATTACTTTAATAGCAGACAATATTCCAAGTTTATGATCCGAGATATTTTGAATGACTCCACTGAAACACTCACCCACGGGTCCTTCATGGGACACGGTGTGCATGCTGAAGGACAGCTCCTTCTCGGGGTCCTTGTGGAGCTCCTTCCTCAGAGCAAAGGCCTTGGCGATCATCTTGCTCTTTTTTATCCTCTTGGGTTCATCGTCACTGCGGCCGAGGATCCTGACACAGCAACATAAGGCAGGTTCAGAAAGAGAGACTGAGGATGACACACTTAATGCCATCAGCAGTCATGGGACATTTGTGATTTCAGACACATCACGATGAGACAGTCTTAAGCCACTAAGGAAAACAATAAAGAAGTTGAATTATTGTTGTTTTTTTCAAAGCAAGAAGGGAATTAATTCCTTTGAATACACTCCAATACACAGTGCGCCCTTGTGAGTTCTGTTTACAAGGATTAGCGCTGCACATAAAAACCAACACACTAGCACACACTGGGAGGATTTGACTGAATTAATGCCTCCATTATTTTAAATGATCAGGGTGAAAATCCCCAGTTTTTCAGGATGTTTGGCGGGGCAGCTTGGCTTGGTTAGTACATGTCTAGATGCTTAGAGATTAGACTTTTCCCAGGCTGGTTCACATATTTTTAAAACCATATATGGACGTGGACAGGCCTGTAGACATGATGTGAACACAAGCAATGAGAAGAGACTTAAAGAGAGATTGGAACATAGTATTCGAGAAGCAGCAACACCATGTTACATTTCACTTTCTCTATGTTTGCTTACTTGAACCAGGTCCGTTTCCAGATGAGGATGGTGGCCTTGGTCCAGACCCAGGTACTCATAGCGATTCCCGTCCCAAACATGGCGAACAGGTTGATTTTCTCCACCATCAGGCTGGGCCGGTTCTTAATGGTGCATTCTGGGATGGGCTTGTTGGTCTGAGAGGCGATTGTCACGTTGGCTTCACACCTGTTGAAAACATAGAGAGGGATGGTCAGTCTCTGCCTCCAACATGTGCTTCTACACCTCTGAGACGTAGGACTGAGGCACATTCAAATGCTGGATCTGGCAAATAAGAAAGCCTTTTACACGTCAGGGTGGAAGAGAACGGTTTACATTTTTGAGGCTAAATTATTTCCACTACAGCCAGTGTCAACACTGCGGGGAAAGAGGCTGCATTCACCGCTGAGAGCTGGGTGAGCGGTCTGGGGTCTCAGCTCGGTCTGTGGATCTCTGTGTGCAGGTGTGAGCCATCACAGGATTACAGCCACATTAAGGCTGTACGTCTATACACATTTCTGCACACATTTCTCTCTACTTTAATTTATAATACATTGCAGTTTGTCATAAGTTTATTTTGTATTTCTAAATTTGGTGTAAATACTTGTCTTTATTCTTCTTTAATGTTAAATAGTTTCTTTTTACAATCGTTAAATGTTTTACTTTCACTTACTACTTATTTGCTCATGTTGTGTTTGCAGCATCATACACCAAAGCAAATTCCTTGTAACGTACCTGGAAATAAACTCGATTTTGATTTCTGATTAAGAAATATAGTCAGTAAAACTTACAGCACATATTCTCTAAAGCTCCTCTCCCATTCAGCCTGGTTAAAGAAATCGTAGAAGTGGCAGCCGAAGGTGATGAAAACAAAGCCAAAAGCCAGGAATCCAAATATACCTGAAAAAGAGAAATAGAGCAATATATCAGATGAAAGATACCAGGCCCTTCCCCCAATGGCATTCATACCCTAACTTGGAATACATTGAAATTGTTTACATGACAATACAGAATATTGGGTAAAAGGAGAGAAGAAATGTTCTTGTTCCTCAACTGAAACATTTACTTTCTTCAATACTTAGTTTGATCCACGTTCCAACTCTAAATGATACATTTATATAGTATATATAATATTTCTCAGGTCCCCGCTGTAGAGTGTAATGGCATCAGATGAGAGAACATACCCAGCCTCAGCATCGTCTCGTTGATTTTGCTGGCAGCTTTCTCACTCAGCAGTCCTGGGTGGTTACTCTTAATGGAAAACAAAGTCATGACACCTGGAAGGAAAAAAATGAATAATGATTTGGTGTTGATCGACGATTTTGATGATGAGCACTTCTGGAGTTCACAGAGTTTTGAAGGATGTGAAAAAAAGGGCTAAAATTGCTTTTCAAAGGATGGTCAATGAGTCTCACCCCGAATGAGGAAGTAACCGCCGACAACAAGTACAACTCCAATGGGGGCCAGCACAAACCCAGCGCGGTATTTGTAGTTTTTGTAGCCTACAAAACAGATCCCACTCACCGAGTCTCCATCCACCTGTAGAAAACACATCAGAGACATGAGATTTAAATCAAAGCTTTTCGCAGGACTGGAAGTCAGATCTTATAATGAAAAGGTCTCCCACACACCTCAGCGATAGCCAGGATGGCCACAGTGAGGATGAAGGGGACCGACCAGGTGACCATGTGGAAGTAGGAGGTTCTGCCGGACAGCGGCTGCTGGGTGGTGCCCAGGGCTTTGAAGGACGTGTGCCAGGCATAGGTCAGCATGACGAACCAAATCACACCCGACATCAGAGAGTAGTACACAATGATGAAGATGGTGACACAGGACAGCGTCTCTGAAGACCTATAGCCAAACACCAGTTTAGGGTTCAGTTTCTGTATTTGGGAAGGATGTTTTATCTCAGCTGGTGTGTTAAAAGACTTACGAGGGCTCCCCGAGGCGCATGGTGTTGTCGCTCTTGCACACGATCTCTTCCCGCGCTCCATCCAGGAACTGGGCCAGCCAGCCGATACTGCCCACAAAGAAGCAGGCGTTGATGTAGAACAGAATGACGGCCGGGTAACGGTTGGAGTTCTTCCAGTCGGCAAGAAACGTGAGCTGAAACGGAGGAGAAGACGGTTATACCAGAGAAACATCTGGATATTTGGAGGCTTCCCTTTAAAAACGGTCATCTATGTTTTCTACTTCCACATTTCCCTTTCACACTGCTGGGGCTTCTACCCAAAGCGCCTCACACTCAGGGACCTTACGGCCCGTCCACACACAGGCATGAAAAAAATCTTTCAAGGCTTCGCCCATTCACTTGAATGGGGTGACGTAGAAGATTTTTAATCTTCGCCGAACTGCATTGTGGGGAGCGGAGCATGGCTTTGCAAGCATCGTGAGCATCAAAAGTTGAGCAATGTTCAACTTTTGATGCTTCCAATGCTTGCGAAGCTGGCATCAGCCAATCAAATCACGTTTATGCAAATCCCGCCAGTGCAAGCGCTAGCCAATCAAACCGCGTGAAAGCTGGGAGAGCCAGACCGCAGTTCATTTCCTCATATTCCAAACGAGAAATTACGGTAGCAAATCACACCGTTCTTTATGACCAGATCTATTTACCGGGATACAAACCGGAGGAACCAGGCATGGAGGGAGGTGGCAGAGACAGTGGGTGAAACTGGTAGGTTTTCGCCTGTTTGGGGAGTTTATATCCAGTTTACTTCGTTTTAACATTGCTATTGCTTTGTATGTCGGGGGCGGGAGATTCATGTGATTGGTTGTTGGTCGCGTTGCTCGCAAAAAATCGCCAAGCTTCAGACACGCCCAGCATCAAGATTTTTCAAGATTTTTTTCATGACTGTGTGTGGACGGGCCGTTACTCTGCTTTGTGCACATATTTACATCTGTGTTTAATATTTGTCACAACTGTATTTCACTTACACATGCCTAAACCCGGCACCTTGTTTTAATATGTTTCAGAACTTGCATCTTATCTGTAAATAACGATTTTATATTTATACAACTTGACTGTATCTTTCCTTACTCTGATACTGTAACTTAATATGTGACGATGCTGTAATCTACTCTTGGCACTTTTGCAAAAATAAATGTATTTGTACCTTGTGCAATGACAATAAAGTACAATGTGCACATTTTTACTTCATATTGTATAGATATTTGAATTATATTCAATTTATTTGTATCTTCTGATTTCACATTCTTATTTTAACTTATTGTGTTAACGTAAATATGTTTCTTTCACTTTTTTCAAAACCTTTAACTTATTCAATTTTTAAATGGATAAATTGTCATGTAAGCCTTTCCCCCCAGTATTCAGATTTCCATGCAAAAGAAAATGTATAATCTCTTTCCCTATAAGGCAAAAACAAGCATCATGGGTAGTGTAGTTGTGCCTCACCAGGGTGAAGAAGGTGCAGAGGAGGGTGATGGTGCCGAAGTATGCGATGTAAGCGTGCATGTCGTTGTGCTCCTCCTCGGTGAACAGGGGGTTGTCACACTGGATCCCGCAGCCCTCCACGTCCTTGTACCAGCTGGACTGAATGTCCGTCTTCACCAGGGGGGCTTCACAGCGGCTCGACATGTTGAACTTCAGCTTCTGCACCTCGTTCTGCATACAGAGGAGAAGGTGAGATCCTAGTGCAACGTTGACCTCTGACCCTCAGCATCAATACATTTAATTACAAAGAAGCCTACCGAGCAGCCCACTGGGAACTTGTCACAGGTGAGGAAGCTGGGCCAGCCCCTCTCCTGGTCCACGATGCTGCAGGGCCCGCGTGTGGCCAGACACAGGCTCTTACTGGGCAGCTCCACTCGACCGTTCTCACATTTGGGCATGTAGACGGCACAGAGCAGCGGCTGGATGACCGTCCAGCAGCGAGGAGCGTTACGCAGACCTGTGGGATGGAAAAACAGTCTTACAAACATTGAAATAAATCATGAGATGTGTACGATAATCTGCTACACTTATCAGACTCGTGACGGTGATGATAAGCACAAACACATGAATAGAAAATGTGGCAGGGCCAAGAATATATCAGTTTGATCATAGATGAATCACCTTGATTCACATAATCTAACTAACTATTGTGTAATAAGACATGGTTTAACTTGATTAATCAGCCAAATCCGTTTAGACAACTTACACCTTATCATCCAACTGCTAAAAATGTAGTGACAATTTTGAGTGAAAATCTGTATTAGCAGGATCACTCATAATCGTCCTTAAGCCAATGAAATTATTAATTGAGACTTGGTTAAGGGGAATTTTGTGAGGTTTTAAAAAAAAAAGATGACTTCTTATCCCTCCTATATGTATGCTGCTATTGTCTTTACATTACACAGGAGCCATAATAAACCATATCCAACTATACAAAAAGGTATGGGTGGATGGGACCCTTGACCCTGAGAGGCGGGGGCCTGGGTCTGACAGGTCATTAGAGAGTTTATGAATGTGAAGCAGAATATCTAAAACCCTTTTATTGTTGACACTCTTCCATTGTTAGCTCTCTAGCACCTATGAGTGATTCCTTTTGTTGCCTTTAATGGCTTTTACCCCTTCATTTCCTGTTTGGGCTCTCTCCCCTCTGAGACCCCTCATCACAGTCCTTTGTCATAACAATTAACATTATTAGCACTTACAAACCAGGTACACAACACTGACTTTTCCTATGTAGTGAAACTGATATATTTATGTATTAATTGCTCCAAAATAAAAGCCTGAGGGCCAGATTTGTATTGTCATTTGATTTTTAGAATTGACTTGGTTATGTTTGTTCACAATGGACTTTTTGTGAAATTACACATCGTATTGATCGCTTTCAAAACAAGTAAGTTAGATAGCTATTCATAATAACCCAATATATTTTTGACATTTAATCTATCATAGTACAACTAACATACATGTATCCAAGAGTACAGTTTTTTAATTGGATCACAGGATGATGATCACTCCTCTCCCACACTCTAAAGTATTCACATCAGATGGAGTATATTGGTGTTTATTGAACAGATGAACCCTGGATCTCACCGGACCACATGGCCAGCTTCTCAAAAGCCTCTTCTTGGGTGCTGGAGTCCTCGGCCAGGACCAGAGAAGTGTGTGTGTACGGCAGAGGCGACCCCAGACATGTGTTGTATTTCAGAGCCTCACAGGTCGAGGTTTTCTTGCAGTGGTCCTCAAATATGGTCCCGTTTGGAGACAACACCGCCCCGCAGCCTGAGAGCCAGGCAGCCCAGACGCACAGCATCCCGCAAAACCCAACAATGGGGCTCCGAGCCCGGGAGGACATCTTGGGGGCCGAGAACGAGCCGTGCAAAACCGATTAAATTATTCAGTTTTACCTAAAGAAACCTGGAGATCAACTTGTCTTCTTTAGATTTCGAATACGTTTCCAAAATCGGCATTATGAAGGAGATCTGCAGGGCGTTTCAAAGTTTGTTCCCAGTCCTCCCAAACTTTTGTATCCTGCAGTTCTCGGCCGATCCCCGCTGGATCCTCCGGGATTCCTTCATTATCCAGATCCGATCGGCTCCAGAAAGTGCCCTCAGCTGTAGAGCAACCGCATCATCGCCTCAAAACCATATAAAGTATTCATTTGAAGCTTTTAGGATGGGTTTTAAACAGACATCAGGCCGAGAAAGTTGCAGGATCGCCCTCCCCCACTTCCAAAAAACTTGCCATGAGAAGTGGATGTGTAATAGGATCTCTGGCTCTGATGCACCACCCCCTTCTCCGGAGCCCCCCTTCTTTAAGATGGCAGAAAAATAGGATGATAATTGAAGCTACATCTCTCTACGTGTCCCAATGAGTGTGTGTTTCCCCTGATGCAGTGTGAGGAGGATCTCTCTGTGTGTTCCCGAGCTGCGGGTCGGTGTCTGCAGGTTAAAGTCTCTGGTATGCACATGGGGGAGAGACGGAGCAACAACACTTCCCCTCCCATCCCCCTCCGCAAGAGGAAGAATGTGCCTTATGGCAGGCCTTCTCAAAACGTTTCTCATCTCAAGGACCTCCAAACAACCCAGAGCCCCCATCCGATCTGCTTCTCAGTTTGTTCTGAAATAGATGAAAAACTGGTCGACTTGTGCCAACTCTCAGGGAGTAAATCTAAAATGTTTCTAAAATGTACCCTAAGGACCCGAGGGTGGTCTTCAGCTCTTCTAGAATACATATACAAAGGGTAACATTTGAACGAAATACATATAAAGGAGTATTATGTATTACATTATTATATTATAATACGTATTACGTATTTGAAGTAAGGTATTATTATATATAATTACATTATGGGCAGCATATTAAACAATAATAACAACAACAGATACTCAACAAATATCCCCTCTGTGGGATGAATACATGTATTCTGATTCTGATGTGTACTGATGCTGCACATCTGTCAGGGATAAAAGACCTTGCATGCATTATACTAAATTAAATTAGATTTAAATTGGTGGCTGTCTGCTCTTAGATAATGACAGTCAAAATGTATTCGACTTGATGAATAATGTGTTAATAATGTATATTGTATAAACTGTAAAGCCCCCTGAGTCAAATGTAAAATGTGTGAGATTGGGCGGTATAAATAAACTTTGATTGATTGAATAACACATAGATTGAGATGAAGTTTTGAATAGTCACATGTGTATGACAGTAGTGTGCACAGGAGTGAGGGACACAGTTAATAACCTGATATTAAGTCACTTTTCTTTGGGACAAGCATGATGGACTGGGCTTCCTCTCCTGGTTAAGGGGATGAAGGAATCTTAAAACCGGCAAATATTAACATTTAAAACTCATACTCAAACTCGCTCACATTATTAATTGCAGGTGCTTTAATGAATGTATGTAGATGTGTACATTTTTTATTATACGACTAAAAGCAGCTCGTTAATCTCCAGCATGGTGCTGCTCTGTTGTTAGCGCATTAATTGGACAGTGCACTTGTGGTATTTGCATGCCTGGAGATGCTTTGTTTCTCTCGTGGTGTTCTGTGAGTAAAACTGGGTTAACTCTGCTCCCTCCTCTGTGTGTGTGTGTGTGTGTGTGTGTGTGTGTGTGTGTGTGTGTGTGTGTGTGTGTGTGTGTGTGTGTGTGTGTGTGTGTGTGTGTGTGTCTGGGCCTCCATGAAGCCCACAGCAACATGGCTGCCTGAGTGAGTCAGAGGCAGAAACCAGGGACCACACACAGAGTGCGGGCCGAGCCAACACACACACTCTCTCTCTCACTCACACCCCCCACACACACAACCACACCAAAACATTATTGTAAGAGACTGCTACATTCATAAACTACTGTAACGTTACAAATGTATATCTACAGTGTCACACAAAATGTAGTTTTACTCCTCAGCAGCATCAGAGGTACAGCAGAGTGTGTCTCGGGCCTCAGGGTGAATCACAGCACGGAGAGTTACTGCAGCTTTAAACTAACACAGAAATGTCATGTTTAGATTGTGGACTTGCGTCAAAGGCTGTAAAACATGCAGGACTGTTTCTGCTCCCAAAGATTACAGGCGTCAGGTTTCAAGCTGGGAATGCCTCGCAACTCAGGATTTCATTTGCCAGGCAGAGACGGAGATGAGAGTTGCTTCTTCGCAGATACATGAAACCTTTAGCTGGAGCTTCCCTGGTGGAAGAAGTGAAATGTCTTCAGTTAAAGGACAGCTACTTGTAAAGAACTATCACATGGGTATCACATCATAACAAGATAATACAAACTGATATAAACAGCTGTGTACGATTACCACGGACAAAGAGAACCTCAACCATGCTCTGCTCACTGATTGGTCAGAAAACACAAACTTGGCATTTTCCAGTGACCACACCAACATAACAACACTGGAGGCATTTACAACTGTTTTCTTTAGTGGGGAAATGGGAATTCCCCTTTACTTTTGTATTTTCGTTGACAATTGTTCAAAAAAGAAAAGAAAAAGCAATAGATCAGAGCAGGATTTAAATGATGCCTTATGAACAGAATATGAACTTTGTTAAAAGCCTGTTATTTGGCAGACATGTTCTTATAATGGCAGCATATTGAGATGAAATCCAGTGGCTCTGCAGTCCTGCAGCTGGCTAAACGTGAGAAGGAAATGAAATCATGTGAAGAGTAGGGTCTCTGCAGGACAACCTAACATGGCCACTTTATTATGAAGGTGAAGGTATTATGAAGACCTTTGATGCAAACATTACTGTTACATTAAATGACCAAATAAAATATTTTGTTTGTTAAGTAAAAAAGTTCTTATACTGTATAACTTTTGGTATCATGGGTAAAAGGCACTTTGAGACACGCTTTTTAACACATAAGCTTGTAAGTAATTGAAAGTATTGTAAGTAGGCAAAGCTTTGTACTCTTCACAGATATTTCAACTACAAAGCGACATTCATTTAAACAACCTGCCAAATATCTGATGCATGCCACAGACGCCAGCAGCTGTAAGCATCATGACGGAGCATGCATAACACATTCTGACCGGCATTCTTTTATTTTGAAAAAATATACAAAATGTGGAAAAATGTAATTGCCTTTTCAGTCAGTTAGCAGTTAACTGTCAACAAGACCCTGATCACCAAATACTCCTCCTGCCTCTGTTTTGGTCCATCAAAAAGTAGTCTAAAATCCAGCTTGGTTTGTGTCCAGCAGGTGGCGGCAGAGTCCAGTTTCTCCTTTCGTCTCCTCTGTGTGTACTAACCTCCACATCCTAGCCAATAGTAATGGCTTGTCCACATGCTGGCTCAATATTAGTCACATGTTTTTAAGTCAAAGCAATAATGCTGGATGCATAATCCAGGCTGCTACAAAAAAAAGGTTTTCAGGCAGTTGTGGTTCTGGTGCCTATCACCAGAATCTGGACTGATCCAGTCTGGGTCATCTCCACGGGTCGGAGTGGTGCTTCAGGTTGTAGTTCTGCAGCTCGATCTGGTTTTTGATCTGGCTGATCAGAATCTGAGACAGGAGGATGCCGACCAGCTGAAGAACAGAACACACAACATTAGTCTCTGCTATTTAAGACTTGAGTGTGTGTGTGTGTGTGTGTGTGTGTGTGTGTGTGTGTGTGTGTGTGTGTGTGTGTGTGTGTGTGTGTGTGTGTGTGTGTGTGTGTGTGTGCGCGTGTGTGTGTGTGTTCTACCTGTGGAATGGCCAGTCCCAGGGCGACCCCCCCCAGGAGGAACAGGTTGCTGTGGATCCAGTCCACCAGTTTGTCGATGCAGCCGTTGACGTGGATATGGTTTCCAGCCTCAGTGTACTCCATCTCTTGCATGCCTTGGCCACACATGGTGTTGATCACGTTCTGCTCGAGTACACACACAGTTATTACATTAATAATAATAAACACAAAGCAACAGATAAAGGGCTCAGCAGAGTGGTGTTCAGATGACCTCGTCCTTGTTGAGGACGCAGCAGGAGAAGGGCACGGAGCAGCGCTCTCTGCTGGGGTTGTCCGGCTCGCATCTGAAGTAGATGTTCTGGGACCAGTCGCTGTACGTCAAACCCCCACAGCAGCCAAACTGAGGACACATACACACATCATATGCAGGAGGCATCCTGATTTTTGTATATTTGCTGTTGGTATTTACAATGAAAAAACACTGATGACCTACGCGTTTCCGGCATGTTTGAACTGCACCCTTACCTCTTTCTGACCAAAGTCTATGAGGTTCTGCAGGTCGATGTCCTCTCTGTAGTGGACGATGGCATCGTTGATCATCACAGTCACTCTATTCCGAGCCTTAGCAGGAGTACAAAAAAAAAAATCTATTTAATACAAATATTGTTATAAAAATTCAGCATTTTCTATTGAAAAATCTCAAGTTTTATGTCATGTGACCCAGTGAGTCAAAATCAATGCAGAATACCATAGTAGAGCGCAGCTCTTTTTTATTTATTTTTTATTGGATTTTAGTCCACCTTCTATTTTATATGAATATTTCTATTGAACTATAGAGATGCTAGTCCTCTAACATATTTAAAGTTACAACTTCATGCAACCCTGCCTACAACTAACCGCATGGGAAATGTTAGAATGTTTGTGTTTTTGAGTGTTTATGGCAAGATTAAAGTTGTTCTCCAAACTCTTTGTCACACGCTGTCTGTTGAAGTCTCAAGCCCAGTCTGTGATCACCCTAACGACATCACAGAGGTTGTTTGGAGTCCCTCTAGAGACATTGTACAACTGCCTTCACAGGCTGAGTACTCTATGACAAGTAATCCAATCTTCTTGTTTAAAGAGGCCCTATTACGCATGTTGGGGTTTCCCTTTCCTGTAGTGTGTTCTATAGGTTGTTGTGCATGTAAAGGGTCTGCAAAGGCTATCATTACTGTGTTCCCAGAGTTTCCCACCGAGTGGGGAAAGACATTTCCCTGTAAGGGATTAATAAAGTGTATCTTCTTCTTCTTCTTCTTCTTCTTAAAAGGACATTCAATAAAACAAATAAAACAAACTCAACCCAAAGAAATAGTCAATAAATAAATGAAGCCCCTTTTTCGAGGCAGGCCAGTATTATTCTGAAGTTTTGCTTACACATTACTATATTTGACATTTATTTTATGAATATTTATTCTATGATGTATCTAAAACTTATGATGTATTTAGTTAAAGAATAGCTATAAAGAATGTTGATTACAGAAAGGAACATTCACTGTTCATGGTGGGTTTGACAATGTTTACAGTTTGTTAAATAAAACAATTGATCTCTGTAAGTGTAACCTTTTACATGTTTATCATTTGTAATTTGTATTTTTCTAATGCTAAAAATAATTTCTTGTTGCAATACTTCTTGTGTGTAAGATTAATAGTCTTTCATTTTGAAATCCAAACTCACGTCACATTGTTCTGTTCTCGCGTGAGTTAGAGAGAAACAAGAATGGCATTTTGTTGACAGTGTTAAACAGTTGCGGCCCTACATTCAAGCTTACATTATTCTCAGGTTTGTTTCATTACCTTATCGGCGAAGACGAAGCCCAGGACCCCGGCAACCAGCTGCAGCAGGAAGATCACCGTCAGACAGATGCAGAACTGTGGGGGGAAACAAGAGAGGGAGGGTCACAGGACTGGAGGAATGAATCTGTTTGGGTTCATTATTTAGAGAACCGATTCCTTGAGATCCTGTAATTCAGCTGCTAGTTGTTGCCACCTCTACTTGCATGCAGAGAAAGCAAACATCTAAATACAAAGATAATAACAATAGAAAAACATTGTCAAACTCTGCTACGTAAAGGCTGTTTTAAAATTGATTTCAAAATAAAATAATCTTACCTGTTGCAATGAGTAATTTTCTTTATAAAACTGCAATACTGTACATGCAGTATGTTATACTGTGTGCCAGTATAACATACTGTTGAGAGGACCTGGCAGCTCATGGGACTGAGCTTGAATCTGACAGCATTCCCTAAACAACATGTCTCTGCACTGATTTCCTCTTTAGTGGAGAAACTCCTGACTCACCGTCTGCAGGAGGCAGATGTTTTCTCGCAGCGAGCCCACACAGCCACAGAAGGTGAGGATGAACATGAGGACCCCCACCACCAGCAGCATTACAGCGGGGTCCACCGACAGACACCGCAGAGCGGCCTCTGAGGAGGAGAAGAGAGGGGATCAGATTGATGTGAGGGAGCTACTTTTTCTTAATGACCTTTATTTAATCAGAACAGGAAACATTTATGGAAGTGCTTTAACACGTCTACCTCTGGCTCTTCCACTGCTGAATTGAATTTATTTTATAAAATCTTCAACAAAACATATGTAAATGCTGTGTTGCTGGTGGAAGCAGTGAGCACAAAGCCAAAACAAAAGCCCCATCCTAACCCACTAAGCATGAAACAGACTGTATGCTCTATCACTGAAGAATCCTCTACCTGCATGTTTCATCATGCGGGCGTACACGCCGATAGCTACCATCACCAGGGAGATTACCTGAGGAGAAGAGAGAACACGTATGTATTTATACTCACATATTGAAATAATGCTATGGGGTACAATTGGGTGAAACCACACAGAACAGTGTGTAAATCATCGTGTCTATGTTGTTACCTGTCCAGGGAGTGGCACCTGAACACACATCAGATATACATGAGTCAGAGGCTGTACTGAAAGAATCAAATCTAATCCTCCAGAAGCACACCCAGTGCTACATGTTGAATCAGTGTTGAACTAGAGGAGAGGAGAAATGTAGATGAGGCTGTTCGGCCATCCACTCTGCTTCCATTTGACTAAAGCGACCTGGCAGCGATCTGCACCTTTGACTAAAAAGAGGCTTTCACTCAGCGCTCCTCTCAGTCTCAATAGAATAAAAGCGAGCCCTCAGAACCCCCCCCCCCCCCCCCCCACCCTCCTGAGTGAAATGGATCTAGGTACAACAAACACTGCTCCTTCTTGGGGTGGGAGGCCAAAGAGAGTTTTCTGCCCCTTTTGTAAAGATTAGTACATGAGGCCTGAAGCTAGAGGTTGTTTTTTTGCAATGTGACAGTTGGTGAAATGTTATGCTACAATTTATAGGCGACTAAGTCCCACACTTGCGTTGGTTACACAACTGATTCCCTTATTGGGTTAATCGTCATTGTACCAGCTGATCACCAGGATTATGACAAACTGTGGACTTTCCACAACATTTTTAAGGTAAAGGGAGCCATGCACTTTTCTTTGGTGTGTCCTACACTGAGCCAATTGCGGGCCGCCTGAGGCAACAGAAATGACAACAACACATTCCATGAGGAAGAGCTTCAAGTTTTTACAAAGCCTTCTCCTGTTTGTACTTGGCCAGAGAAGTCATGGACACAGCTCATACACACTTAGGTATAGAAGCTGTTGGAAATGTATAAGAACATGTATAGAAAAGCTCAAGATTTCTCAGATATTAACATGTAAACAAAACGTAAAGTGTCTTGTTTGAGCTTGTTGTCAAAAGAGGTAAATATGTTTAAATTCAACGACATTTCTCCTCATTCCTACAGAATTGTTTTGCTTAAACAGCAGAAACGGACTGCACTAAACCCCAACAAGTTAAATATTAACATCAGATCTGCTTCAAAAATGCTGTAAGTCAGAAATCTCCTTATGTTACAGCCCCCGAGCACCTGACACTGAAACCCCACCAAATGAACTTTGGTTTGTTAACAGCCTGCTGAGCTCTGCTGAATTATTTCCTTTAAAAAAGACCCAGTCATACAATGAATAACATCCTATTTGAGGGAAACACTTTAGCATAATAAGACAGTTTAAATGATAGCAAATGATGCAATCCATGTCATCGCCTGCTGTGTTCACTAAGGCTGGTTTGAAATGGAAAAATACATCTTATTGGGAAATCTGCTAGACAGGAAGTTAACCTATTTTATGAACAGAAACTAACCTGATCATAAACCACAGCAGACGTGTGAACTGACTTCAAGTGGTGTGAACATTGTTTTTGAGATATCACAGTGTGGTTACACAAATCTAATGATAAATTCCTTATTATACACAGTACCAAGCAGAAAACAGTGTGTGTGTATTCCTGTGTTCCTGTTTCAGCTTTGCATGTTGACTTCCTTTCCCCTCTTTTCTGGACACTGCTTCATTTTTCCTAAACTCCAGGATTAATGAACAACTAACTGAGCAGTGGATGCTCAAATCGCAGCAAACAAAACCCTTCACCCTTGTGTTCAAATAAATAAAGAAGTGCAGATCTGACACTTTGAAATCGCGAGAGAGGTAGTTTAACTCTGGTTAAAACTCCTTTTTAATTTAACCTAATGGAGCAAATATTTTGTGCCAAGAAAGACCGTGATTAACCTGCGCGCTGGAGAATACATACAACTTTCATGTGTTGGGATCTGTGTGACCCCCTGTGTTTAATAGCATAATAAACTCACCCAGAATATTAAATTGAACAAGAACAGTAGGTACTTGACGACTGGACTGATAAAGGAGTAGTTTTCGTCATGTGCGCCTCCTCGTCTTCCTCCCATGGCGACAGGTATCCAAGCGGGTTGTTACGTTTGCGCACAGATCAGCTATGAGAAATAACGAGTATCCGTGAGTGAAAACCAAAGACTCCGACTCTAAACGATGATGACAAGCTGCTGGTTTCTTCACACACTTGATCCGACACACAGGTCCAGTGAGGCTGCCGCTCTGACGAGGCGGGGGGAAACTGAGTGTGTTACCTCTGTGTCTCACTCCTGTATACCTGGGATCAGATTACCTGGAGCAAGGGCTCCTGAACATAAAGGAACGGGTCCTCTGATTGACCCCGTGGATCTCCAGCTAAACCTGTCAAGTGTGTGTATTTTTACAAACCACTTTTTAGATGTAGGCCTTACCGTGTATGCTTTAATTGGCTACTTTTGCTTTCATTTAAGTTATTTTGTAATTCAAATCTAATAATGAAACGTTGTGTTTTCAAGCTTGATGGATTAAGGCTAAGTGTATGAATTATAAATAGGCCTATTCATGGGCCTATTAATGAGTTCTGACCTTTTTTCTTTTAGTTCTTTATATATACAGTCTATGGTTCTGACTTTAATATCAGAATTCTGTGACTAAAGTTTTTTCACATCCCAAAATGTGTTTCTCATGTGGCCCTAATGCTTTCCGTATAATTCCTGTAATAAAAAAATAGTTTATTCGGATTTCGGAAGTAATTTCTTTCCATTTAAGACCTGAATAGATTTGGTCATATATCTATTTGTAAAGCATTATAGGCACTCCAAAATAAGATGTACTTGTCATAGTAGAAAAAGCAGACGAATTGATTAGTTAACATCCTGCAATAAAGATATACACATTTTAAAATCATTTTTTACCTTTCCAAATGAATAATCTAAAATAAACTCCAGGTGGCAGTGACACATGTGTGCCATCTACTGGTAGAACACTGCCTTACTCCAATAGTCCCACATACCACAGGAACGTGTGTTCTAGCTTTTATTTTGAAGGAACGCATAACTCTCCATGAGTTTTCACCACTTCCGCTTTACCCGGAAGTGACCAATTTGGTCCCGTGCTTGCCCAGATGAAAGCAAAACATGGTATTTTGTTCATTGTTTAGACATTTTTAAACAAAGAAATGGCGTGGAAAAGCAAAGGTTTGTGCAAATATTTATCTAATTATGTAATAGAACTTGCAGCAATTCAGACTACCCAATAATACAGCTACAAATATAGCTAACAAGCTAACGTTAGCTAAACCTTTTAGATATGAAGTTGTGAATGATGTGCAGATGAACAGTAATGGAGCCTCCTCCCCTCAGGCCCCCATCTCCCCCCGGCTTCACTACACCTCCTCGTCCCGCCAGTGAGACTCATGTCTGCCTTCATGTGGCAGATAGTGCAGCAGCGCAGTGTTCTGCAGTACGACCAACTGCTGGACTTCATCAGTGTGGCCACAGAGACCGTCCCGGAGCTGCTGAGCCCCGGCCGGAGAGCGAGCCTGCTCCTGGGCCTGAGAGCCAGGGTGAGCCGCTCTGAACCCCCTTCAGATACATTCAGTCTTAATATTACACTCTTTCATAGTCAGTAGTGTAAAGTAACTAAGGACATTTACTCAAGTACTTTATTACAATTAATGATGTGAAATATAATCATCACACACTGACACTACACTCCACCTGGAGTAAATTCACAAGCTACCCTGCAGTGTGTAAAGTCATTCAAACTAGCTGCACCTTTACCAGCTTTGAGAACACTTTCATGATCAATCATTATAAAACATATCATATATATTATTCTGAAATGGACCAATCTGCACAATGACTACTTTTACGTTTAGTACTTTAAGTATATTTTGATGATAACTTTTACTTGAGTAACAATTGAAATGCATTTACTTAAAGTACATTTATTTTACAGATTAAGTTACTTTGCAGATTTAGATTATTAATACAAAATATAAATCAACCAATACATTATTATAGGTTAAGCTATCCAGTATATACAATTGTTTAAATGGGCCATTCTGCATGACTTTTACTTTTGGTACCTAAAGTATATTTTGATGAATGTACTTTTTCTTAATCATATTTTAAATGCATTACTTTTACTTGTAACTGAGTATTGTTATGTTGTAGTATTGCTATTAACAATTTGAGTACTTATTCCGTCTCTGTTCATGACCTTGTTTTGTAGTTTTATAAGTGATAATGTTAGTTATGTGTTTTATTAGTTACATGTATATTCTAAAACACTGTTTTGAGTTACGTGTCTCCCACCTGTGGTCAGCTGGTCCTGGAGCTGTGTCGGAGTGATGGGGGGGCCCATCTGCAGACCATCCAGAGCCACCTGGATCAGATCCAGGCCTGCAGCGCTGAGCTGAGCTCCAGCGATCAGACGGTGGGCTTTAAAGAAAATCCAGAGCTGCTTATTACACAGACATGGACCAACATATCCATTCAGAAATCTGAAATACCTGTTTCTAATCTTGTTGTCCACTTGTCTCAGGCCAGTGGAGATATACTGAAGACCTCTTTCACTAACTTTGCCGCACTGGTGCAGAACCTTTTAAACGTTCCTTTTGAAAAGGAGTTCTTCTTCCAGGTGTGTTTATGAGTCATACAGTGGAGGGATGGGACCCAGATATCTTTAATTATCACAAAAGACACAAGAAAGATTGAATGTTGATCACATAACATCTAGAGACCCACCAACCATTCACAGCAGCTGGGTGTTTCTGCAGGAGGTGTTTCCTGTGAACTACGGCTCTGACTACGACCACAGGCTGCAGCAGCTGGTGTCTGACTTCCTGTCCCGGCTGGAGCAGCTGCTGCCCGTCCCGGACCTGCAGCAGGTAGTATGTGTGACTGTTGAACCACGACAATGCCCCTGGATCTCTCTTGTTCTTGCTCTGAAGTGTGTACAGTGTTGTTTCACCTGCTTCTCTCTATCTCAGACAGCAGCATGGCTCACAGAAACAACATCTCTGTCCAAAGACTTTGGACAGCATCTGTCCAACCCGTTGGCCCTGAACACTCTGCTGCTCCATCACAGACAGATGGGGACTCTGGGCTCTGGTGAGTTCAACAGAAATATAATAGGAACAGTTTTTTAAGGAGTTTCAATCTGGTTAAAAAGGACCATGTTTTGAACAGGCTTTTTTTGTATCCTTCCTGCTATCTTGCACAATTTCTTTCAATTTGTCTTGTTTATGTTCATTTAGAATATTTGAAGTGACTCTCATGTTAAACTCTCCTGTGCTCAGCTCCCTCCAGCAGTGAGGAGGATATCCTTCTGTCCTCTCTGGCCCTCCCTGCTCACACTGCTGTGGAGGAGAGGCTGTCTGAGGCTTACAGTGAGGAAGAGGACTATGACCATGAGGAAGAGACCCTGACACTGGAAGATTTAGAAGAAGACTCGGGTCAAAGCTCAGCCGTCACTCCAGGCGATTGGTTGCCGAAAAGAGAATCAGGTCAGACGATCAGCTGCAGGACAGAACTGTTCTCAAATCAGTCACTTGTTTTACTAACATGCTCCTTTCATGCTTTCAGGTTCCCTGTCCCGTTTCTTTGCCTGCCCTCAGTGTTCTTTCACCCACTGCTTAAAGAGGAAGGTCCAAGAGCACATTCAGAGTGGGCACCCCATTAAAGCCCCCCCCCAGAAAAAACTATTTGTGAAGAAAGCCAGAGCAAAGTCTCAGCAGAAAAGTGCAGATGAAAAAACTAAAGTAGAAGTCAACTCTGAGAAAAAGAGGACACTCAAACCAAAAGGAGGAGTTGATAAAAAGCGGGAACGTAAGCCAAAGAAGAACAACTTAGAAAACAAGGAGCGACGTAAACGGAAAGAGCCCACGGTGGAAGACAAACGCTTCCTGAGCACCAGGCCCGTCAACAAGAAGTTCACCGAGGAGGAAACCAAGTGCCTGAAGTGTGAAAAGGTCTTTGAACTTCCCAATCAACTGAAGACTCACATGAAGCTCCACAGCTTTGCGTACTGCTGCATCCAGTGTGAGAAGGGCTTCATCAGCCCCTCGGGGTACTACCAGCACCAGAGGCTCCACGGGAAGGGGCGGGTCTTCTTCTGCAGCCAGTGCAACAAGAGCTTCCTGTGCAGCTACTCTCTGAAGCAGCACCAGCGGCTGCATGAAGGCCCCTCCAACCTGTGCACCGTCTGTGGGAAGGGCTTCAGCAAGACGGGGATCACCAGACACATGCAGATGCACCGAGGGGAGAAGAACTTCCTGTGCACCACATGTGGGAAGTGCTTCCTGTCCTCCGGGGAGCTAATGCTGCACACCCGTTCCCACACGGGCGAGATGCCCTACACCTGCACCCACTGCGGGAAGGGCTTCTCAACCAAGAGCCACCTGAACGTGCACACACGCTCGCACACCGGGGAGCGCCCCTACCTCTGCTCCGAGTGCCCCAAGCGCTTCCTCACTCTGAACTGCCTGAAGAGACACAAGCTCAGCCACACCGGGCTGAAACCCTTCAAGTGTCCCAGCTGTGAGCGAGAGTTCTCCCAGCAGGGGAACCTGAAGAGGCACCTGGGAACCCACAAACCTGACACGTGATAGCAGAATGTAGTCATCACACCTTTGCACAGAAGCTGTGCAAAGTCAAAATAAACTTTATCATAAACATTTTATTGTTTAATCAGTAACAATTGGAAAGTAAAGTATATGTAATTACTCTGATCTGCCTTTGTTTCTTCATTACTTACAGTTACAAATGTTTTGTTTTTTAATCTAACTTGTGCATTTTAGCAGCCGTTAACCATTACCAAAACTGATGTTGTTTTTCTAGGCTCCTACTTTTCTGCATCCCACTGCGCCTGAGAATCATAAATCATACTTAACTGAGCAAAAAAAAATGTTAATACCCACACACAGCTGAATGTATTAGTAAAGCTGTGATTATGCACAGTAAATATATATATATTTTAAATCTTATGTGGATCACATTTAATAGAAAAATATCATTTATAAGCTGAAAATGCAATGGTACCGTGGCAGTTGAGTATCAGCATTGCTCTGCCAGATACATTATGATGAAGAAGACCTGAAACACAGTGTTAGGGAAGTGGAAAACACAGCTGTAGGAAATGCAATTTATTTGCAATTTTTTAATAACATCATTCCTCAGATAAAAATGCAATGTTACAGGATATACATCAGATATTAATTTAAAACTTGCTTTCAAGGGACCATACAGTCTAAATATACTTTTTCCTTTTTTTATTTACTGGTAGCGTGCGTTATAAGCAAGACAGACTCTGTCACCAATGACAGACTGACAAGTTACAGATACAAACTGTACATTACTTATTTACAAATCAACTTTTTGTTTGGTTTTTCATTTAACTTTTTATTGAAAATAGGAGTAGAAAAGTGATTGAATTAATATTCTGATTTATTTCATTTGTATTCTTTCCCTTTCTAAAATGTAAAATGAAGTGAATGAAGGAAAAAATAATAATCAAGAACTCCTTCAGAACAAAGAAAGAAGCAGAAGAAGAACAAAGGGAGTGTCAGCTGTGAGACCATGCAGTCGTCCCCTAGGAGACAAACGGTTACTGAGGAAACCAAGTGATGTTGGGCCACTTAGCAACCTCAGAACCAATGAAATCCCTCGTAGTGGAGGGGGAGTGGCTTATGTTAAAGAACAGTTACAAAATAACCACCTGCCTCCAAAGCTACTGCAAGTACAAGAACACACTCTGGTTCATTTTCTGACCATAAATAGTGCCGTTATTAAATACTACATTTAACAGTAGCGTCACTAATAATATTACAACAAATTGGTCTCTGTGTTAACACCTCAGACAAATAATAACAGACTTCTCTCTGACAGCACAACAGAAACAATCAGCTCATCCTGTCCAAGGCCCTTTAACACTTTGCATGAACTAAGACAAGAACAAGATCATAAAACACTGCTGACCAGTGGAGGACGGAGCCACGTAGCCATGGCGATAACTCAGGGAATAAGGGACAGAGACCCTGCTGTGAGGATCTGTGGATCCCCTGACAATGAACCATCACCTGCCTCGGTTGAAAGTGTTTAGTTAACGCCTGCAGGCTGTTAAAGAGGCGTTTCCACACCAGCAAGAAACACTACAGGACACTGCTCTCTGATTGGTCAGTTTAGTTAAAGCTGCATTTACACACAGGCATACCTGTTGATTCTAACTATCTGGGTCAAATGGGCTTTCTCAGCAAGACAGAACCACTTGGAGTAAGGTTTGTGGAGATGTGTCAGCGTAGAGTTAAAATCTGACTTTTAAGTTGAAAGCTGAGATTATTGGTAACATTTTATTTTATTCAGGGCTGCTAACAAAGGACATACATCCATACATAAACCAGTAGTCCAACTTTTAAATACAAAATGTGTTAGTAAATGCTAGTACAGCAGTATGAGCATCACTGCGTCTTACATTCCAGATATGATATCATTCGTGGTGCAATGTTAAGGAGCTTTGTGTGTGAATACAAAAAAGAGAATCAATGAGTGATTAAAGTCCCTCCAACAGAATGTTCTCATAGTGTGCTGCTACACAAAGGTAAATAGAGCTATCATTATTTCTAAATCTGTTGGGCAAACAAATCTATTTGGTTCATGTTAGGGCTCATCAGCCCCAGAAACAGGAAGAGGGAAGCAAATAAATAACATTTCTGTTCCTAACCACCATGAACAAATGGCTCTTTCCAACACTATAGCAGACTTTACATGTGTCTATAAGTGGGACTACAGTATGAGCCAGAGTTCTTTGAGATTCTTTCAATACTGGTTAAGGTTTTAACACCTGAATACATTTGACCCCCAAAGTCCTTTCAATAACTTTGAATAAATAATGTTCTTTGAATGGGATTTTTCACATCAAAGAAATAATGAACATAATCTCCTTCTTGATGCCAAATGTCTTGATTATTAATCAAGTTTGAAAATGAATCCATCATGTAATGTAATCCCTAACTCCTGCATTGGCAACACACATACGAGGCTAACACTCACATACAGTGAACCCAAACATCTGGCTCCCATATCAATACTGCCAGCATGTGGAGAGTTTAACACTGTGGCACATCTGGAACTGATTTGGGCATTTTCCCTCAAAGAACAATATTTGTTTTGATCCTCTGCAAACTCCAACTCCAAACAATCATATACTATCATCATATCATTTATATATATGTATATATATAATATCCAAAATAGAAGATACCTGCAATAAAAACGTGTATTTCATAATATATATTCCTTCTATAGCTTTCAGTTCCATATTCGATCATCAATATGCCAAACCAAAATCTGTACAAGAGAAAACTGGGAGAGGATGTTTCTCCAGAAAAGGGAATTCAAGATTGAGATGTATTTAGAATACTACGACAGCAGGATACTCTAGATTTTAAAAGGAAATAAAATCTATATTCAAAATAGTCCTCTTAAAATATCTGTGTCAGGATCAAACAGTGATCAACCAACACTTCGGTTTACAAGAACACTCACACTCTGTGGGTAATAGTAACACATCTGTGTGCATGTACTGATAAATACACAACTATAATACCTTTTTAACTGTGGAAAATACTACGTTTTGTTAAAGCATGTTGGATGAAGTCTTCTCCTGATACTGATGAATGTATTCTGTCATGTACAGCAGCTTTTCCACATAAACATCTTTTTTAACTGATGATCAATTCAACATTTTTGGATCAAATATGCCATAAAATATCTCATACAATGTACTCTTCCAAACCAAACGTTGTCCCATTGCTGCATGAACCCACATACTCCTTAGGTTGCTCAGTAGCTGGACTGATTCCTCCCCTGTCTGCACTACATGAGAGTT
Source organism: Notothenia rossii (assembly GCF_949606895.1). Taxonomy (NCBI): domain Eukaryota; kingdom Metazoa; phylum Chordata; class Actinopteri; order Perciformes; family Nototheniidae; genus Notothenia; species Notothenia rossii. Next base: position 46,278,965 of record NC_136908.1, on the reverse strand, counting down.
TCTACTCATAGAGTTCAAGCTCTCTAATTGTTTTTGGAAGAAGAGAATAGAAGCTACATGATTGACATGGCTCAAAGCATAGAGAGACCTAGTCCTTCGACCGGTGGATTTTTTGGTTTGATGTCTTTGATAGCTTTCAGAATGCATTTGTGTACAGTGTTTGCAGGACTAGTGAAGAGAGACCGGCGTCCCGGCGCTACAGAAGGAAACGTCCAGACTCTGGCTGTGCTGACAGGCTGCTGGTGTTTTCACTTTACCAAAGAACAAAACAAAAGCATGTTGGATTTCAGGTCCCTTTCTGTTCCTTAGTGTCTTCTGAATCTGCACAAATAGCCTCTTTTGGAGTCACAGCATTGGTAATGGTTTTCAGGGGTCTCACCTGAAGGTCATTTGGTTTTTGTGTTATGCAGCTGATGATATTTCAATTGAGTCATATTTGATGGAATGAAGAGCCTCATAGTATGTTGTGAAATGACCTAAAAGCCCAACAAACACTGTTTCCCTCTGTCAGTAGGCCTTTGTAACATATTGTTAGAACCAGCATTTCACAAACTACATTCTCAAAGAAGTGTCCTGCCCTTTACTTCAACATTCTGGTGATTAAATATTATATATTCATATATATCTTGCTATAATATGGTATATGTTGTATAAAAATATACAATCATTGGCTAGTGGTGAGACATAATATACTATCATTCACATTGGACCAATACTTGATATCCCTAGAGAGAGAAACCCATGCACATTTAACATCACTTGATATATAATCCTCCATGTACGAACCTAGACAACCCTGCGATTCAAACATGGAATAACAGTATCAACAATCCCTAAAAACACTCTCCATCTCACATTCCCACTCAGACCAAACACCCTGCCTCCTATTGTCATCAACAGATTGTCACTCTTCAACACACATAATAATGGCCATTCAGCAGTTCCAGATCTACAGCAACTGGCACAGAGTGGGAAAAGGCCAGGATTAAGGTTATTAATGTCACCTGTGCTTTCCTTGCTAATTAGAAACACAATCAGCTGTTCAAAACGTGGCAGACTACAAACTTGTGCCGTGTTCAAATTCCACAGTACACACTATTTTGTATACATTATGACTAGATATCAATCTTTGAAGTAGGTGTTTGCAATGTGTTCACAATAAATCAGCACACTTAAATATGCTGCGCTGTCAAATGTTAAAACGTGACTTTAAAATGACTTCTGTCCAAAGTGTTAAAGTCAGTACTACACAAAGCAACATTCTGTATCTGCCACCATCTATAATTAGGTTCTTAACTGTCAAGGTGCAGAAGTCACGTTGCAGTTTAAAAGATGTAGTAAGATTAGATTTGTTGAATTATGGGAAATGTAGTATTCAAGGTATTTGGGCTTAATCCAGATATGATCACCTATGTTTTTTGACATGCCTTAGATTGTCTGGTATGGAATCAGAACACAGCATAAGTTTATCCTGTGGATTTTAAGTTCATGTTGTCATGTACATTGTTCACTTAAATATAGCCAGTAAGCAGTAAGTGTGTCTGTGCTCTGTCTGTGTTTGTCTGTCCTGAGCCTTGGTTTCAATCAGTCAAAGTGTTTTGTAAAAAACGAATCATTTGGGGTATTTTGGTCCATTTTGTACACATCATTCCCACTGGTCCATCCTCTGAAGACAAGGAACATATATGAGTCAAAGACAGAGACAACACATAAGCAAAGAGTTAGTGACAACTGTCTAAAGTGGGGGGGGAAATACTGCTGTGATATGATACTTAACCTGATCAGAACAAAACAACTGCAAAACCTCCTCATGTAATACTGATGGTAGCTGCATTTCAAAACTAAAACAAGATAAGACGATGCAGTCAAACACATATTGAGTCCTGGAGGAGAAGTTGGTGCTTTTTGATGCAGAATCATTAAAATATCAGCTTGCATTCTGGGAATAAAGAGCAAAACACAACTTCCCCTCCATGTCTCAAAACAAACTTTAGACTGCAGATCCAAATACTCCTTTACTAAACTGCACTGAAATGTACCTGCTTTCAAGTATGTGAGGTTGAAACACTGAGTTTACTTCAAAATGTAACAAACAGACAGATATATATTTTTTGAACTTTCAAAAGTATTTGACTTGGGGAACCTTGTGTACAGTCATAGTTATTGCATATCTTGTTGGATGCAGGATTACACCCACTCATCCGTACACTGCAGCACAACTCACCCTGACCTAAAGGACACATGAACACGGGACACCACAGGCCTCCAGTGAACTTTAACATCCTTCAAACAGACGCATCACAGCCCGTTTGGCACTTCTGATATGCAGGCGGACTCTAAATGTGTCTATAATATGCAAGTGGAATTTTACTAGGAACACAAAAGTAAAGCATTTGGAGTGAATGTAGTTTATGAGTGCATGCATCAATTATCTATGTTCTTTAATCCTCAAAGCATTTATGATTGTGACGGATAACTATGTAAAGCCATACAAATGTAAATCCTCCCATCCTATCTTTCACTGGTCCTGGACTGGTTCTGATCATTATTGATTCATACTATCGTCATTCAATACTCTTAGCATAACTTCCTTCACGTTGACAGCTGTTGAACTGGCAGATGGAAGCAGACAGTTCTCTGTAGCAGCTCGCACACACAAAGTGCTACCTTACTCTACAGGTGTCTGCTGGTTACATTTAGGAGCATTGAGGATTTAATAGATATTAGGTATATCAAGTCAATCGGCATGAATAACCAGGACGACTACTAATTATATATTTTCAATTGATAACTCAATTTTACTAGGGCTGATCCGACAAAGTGTGTAATCAAAAACCAAAACACAAAGTGTGATTTATTTGTATCTTTAAAGTTAGAATGCTAAACACAGATGTTTCCCTGCACACACAAGCTTGACCTGCTTTTCTAACTTTCAGACGTTTTGCTTGACTCATACTGAAACTGATGTGAGCTTATGGTACCAAGCTATTTGAATAAAAGTACTATTTCCATGAGGTGGTGATTTTCGAGTCACAGAAGACAGAAATACTGGAGATGTTTTTTAAAGGAGGAAAGGAAAAGAGAAATCTGAGTATCAGGGGGGGTATTCCTTTGACAACAAAGACTTCCTCAGGGTTTGCAGTATGGTCCGAACCACAAAACAACAATAGCACTGCCACTAAGAACACGTCCAACATTCACATTTAGTTTGCATAATAAAGTCAGAAGTCTGTTACTGGCACAGGATGCAGTGTATGGCAGTGTGTTCATACGTACCCTTCCCTGCCATAAGCTGCTTTGCTCAACATGTAGGAATGAGTCCTCAACGGCAAATGAAAGAGAAAACAAATGGTAATAAATTGACAAGTGACAATGTCTCTGGGATTAAGTGAGATTTTTAGAGATAATATATCGCAAAATATTTGATTTCCTTTAGAACTTATAAGACAATTTCAGTTGAAAAGTACAGTTTTTAACTCAAGATAATGTTGCCTTTCTTACTCTCTGAGGTGTATCTTAGTGTCCAGCTGACATCTGGATTGTGGTGGTGACATCAATACAGTGTTTCCAACATTTCAGTGGCTATAGTATAACTTGTAATATAACATTTCAGAGAAATTAACTTCATTATTTTCAGTTTGTAATACCTTCATGTTGTTTAATAAATGTGACGGTTGGCACCAAGGATGTGTGTGACATAAGGAATGTTTCTTTTTGGAGAAGATACATTACCAAGGTGAGACCTGTGGCCTGTGAACTGAAGTCCAGAACTGTGTACCGTGGTCATTCCTTATCTCATGTGAAACTATAAGTGAGAAAGTTCAGTCAAAAGTTGTCAGCATGCTACCTAAAAGCCATTAGAAGAAAATGAAAACACAAAAATCGCACCAGGGGATAATCCAGGACAAAACGTCTCTCCAAGCTGACAGTAGTTCTCTGATCCAATCATTTAGCACGTTAACCCAACAATTATCACATCTTATCAACTGACAGTAAATGAGCTGTCAAGGAAGCTGTTTTATTTCTGACAATAAGACTAAATCATAATGCTTTGTGATATGAGCAGACAGAAAGAGATGTGTTTCAGAAGTCTTGCAGCATCTGTAAACCAGCCCTAATAGTTCATTTGGAGAAATGAGGAGATCATGTGATAATGGTGTCTTACAGTCGAGCGATCAGGGTGTCACCCCCCCCCCCCCCCCCCCCCCCCCTTCATAATGAGGCGTCCCTGTGGCAGTGTGAATTTGGTGCTTCTACCATTCAGACCTACCATCCACCATAAAGAAGAACAGCAGCAAGTGCCAAAAGGCCTGTTCCCTTTTAGCCAAGCTGCAATGCCCAGATTAATTACCACTGTAAACTGAACTGTCCCTCTCACCCTGCTGGAGACCTGACCGCCTCTAAACACAGACAGAAAGAAACGTTTTTGAATGAGTCATTTTCAACGATAGAGTGGCTGTGCAGCTTGGCGAAAAAGTAAAAACCGTGCTAAAGAAATCACAAAGGAAGCATGCCTGTCCATGGTAACCCTGTGTTAAGGAGGCCCATTATCACTCACACACACACACACCCACACACCCTCACAGAATACCATACTTGTAATGCTACCTTAATTTACTGTCTAGGCTTAAAAGCAGCTTTTTAGAATACATAAGTAACCGCTCGGACACAGGCACGCACAGAAAGAAACGCATATCCTAACACACATTTTTTTCTCTTCTGGGAAAAATAAATAAATAAATAGATACAATCTGTAAAAGGTGCATACTTTTAGAGAGAAAGACCCCCCTTGTAGATACACACACTATCTCACACATTCGTACGTACATACATTCTGTACTAAAACGCAAACACACACCCGCACTCACAAATATAGTTATACACTCGCACGCAAACACTACGCCCTGCTTCAATACTTAAAACCTCTTAAAATTCTCCTAAAATAAACCAAGCAAAAATACATTTATAAGACCAGCACCCCGATTGTGCAAACAAATCAAGGATAAATTAAACCAATAACATCATGAATTTAAAACAAAATAGTCATGGCTAGCCAGTTTTGCACAATATTCAACTGATTAAATACATAGTGGGCGTTTCTGTAGGGAGAGTGTGTGGCAGCAAATCCAATAGGATTCCACGCTGAGAGGAAGAGGAGGGTCTCGGAGAAGGAAGTGAGGTTGATTGATGGACAGATCCTCTGTAGATCCATGCGCAGAGTCAGTTTTCTTTCAATCGGTCACTCCAGCTCTCTCAACCCTCCATCTCTGTTGCCGTGTTCTCACTCACCTCCCCAGGGTGAAAAAAAGCAAAATCCCGGCGTAGGTGCGAGAGGAATGGTAGAATATCCAAAGAGGAGTGAGGAAGGAGAGAGGGAGGAGTGAGGAGCGGTGAGGTATGAGGCAGAAAAGGGGGCTCGCTGTGTCTGCTTAGCCACCAAATGCTCCTCCCATCTCCTCTTTGAGGCAGGAAGTAGGCGTGGCCAAACAAGAAAAGTGGCGGAGGAGGTGGAGCCAGATCAAGGTGAGTTTTTCTCCTGCTGACATCTTACTGACCAGCGGGTGAAAGGGCTGGCTAGCTTCCTGTTGGCCAGAGTGTGCCGCCTAACAGAAGCTCTGTTGTGGCTGTTGGTCCATCCCTCAAATCCTTCCCCCCTTGGCTGGGGGCGGTGTGTCACCCTAATCCCTCCCCCCCCCCCCCCGGGCTGGCAGGGCTGTGCTCCACGGTTCCTTAGCTTTGGAAGAGGAAGAGAAATGAGATTTCAAACAGGGTTTTCCTCGCCCCTGTTTACTCAATACAGCGCTTCATCATCAGTGAACCGAGGAGGAGGAGTTGACCTTTGACCACGAGTGGTGGGTGCGATTTCAATTCTTAACTGACCCCCTCACAGGCTGGTCTGCTGTCCCCTACCTGGCTTCATGGCGGCCAGACAAACAACAATAACACAACACCAAAGTAGGCAGAGGAAATGAAAACAATTACCACATGTTGACTGCAGGAAGTCAATACAAGTACGTCCTGCTTCTGGTCCTGCTTCTGTTGTTTCCTTTCTACCTTTCCCCATCCCTACTTTCCCCTGACCTTTTCTGCTTTTCTTTACTCATCTGCTTTTCACACTTTGAGGACTTGATAAAACTGTGAGGCACTTTAGAGACACACTCAGACACGTGTGGAGAACACACACACTTACGTACAAATAGAGAAAATCATAGATCTCACACACACACACACACACACACACACACACACACACACACACACACACACACACACACACACACACACACACACACACACACACACACACACACACACACACACACACACACACACACACACACACACACAAGCATACACTCAGATAGTATAGAGTATAGTGTGGTATACTTGACTACAAACATTCGCACACATACAGACTAACAGAGTCATAACCCGGTGTTTAAGGTTGCGTCACTGGCCGCCATTGCCCAGAGCGGTTGGTCTGGCAGAGAGGCAGACAGTGTGTGAGTGTGTGGGGGGGGACAGACAGAGCCAGCCTCGGCGCTGTTACCCAGCACTGACAGGCTTCAGTCTCTGATGATTTCAGAGGGGCCAGTTGGCCAATCGAACCGTTCACTATTCCTACAAACTCGTCACACACTCCATATCCTCGTCTTCCAACAGCCCGCTGTTCCTCTGCCGCGCTCCTCCAATCACAACCGAGCTTCTGTGCTGCCCCTCCTCCGCCCCTCCTGCCTCTTCCTCCTCCTCTTGTTGTCCCCTCACACCTGCTAGCAGCTCCTGCCTCTCCTCCTCTGAGGACGGCCCATGGATGGAGCCTCTGCTCCCCCCGGCCTCCCCCCCGGCCTCGCTGAGCGCTCGGTCCCTGTGAGGTGCTGCTGCTGTGTGGAAGGGGAGGAGGTTGCCACTGGGGCTGTGCTGGGAGGTGGAGGAGGTGCTGGATGTGACGTTGGCCGCGGTGTTACCGTTGAGAATGTTGTTGGCCGCCTGCTCCATCTCTTCGATGGTCATGTCGCATGCGTCCGCCAGCTCGGCTTTAGTCACCTCGATGAAAGACGGGTCCTGGGCGAACTGACCCAAACCCTCTGATATTAGCACCTGGGGGGCAGAGGGAGATAGAGAAACCTAAAGAGAAATCTAAACCTCTATGATTTTCTTTTTTGACAGTGTTTCTGAGTTCCAAAGAGTTATAATTCAATAAATAAATCTGTGTAATTTAGCCCTCTGGAGCAGTCCAAATCACACACACTCACCGCCTCCACCAGACTGCCTGCGCTGCCGTGACACAGGGAGCTGGAGTCTCTTCCCAGTAGCGAGGGCACTGTGAGCGACACTGGCCGCGGTGGTCTCTGATTGGACACACTGGGGTTGGGGCTAGGACTTGGCCCTCGGCTGTTCCCATTACTGTCGTTGTACCTAAGAGAAATACATCTGTTTATTAGAGTATCATAAGAATCCTCCTGATTGCCTCTTGGGAAATGACAGTGTTATTTGTAACAGTTATTTTCCAGGTGCATAATCCTACCAGGGCCCACAGTTGACAGAGGGCAGGCTGGTGTTGAGCTTCTCATGGGAGCTCGTGCCCTCCAGCCTCAGAGAAGGCACTCGTCGGTAGGAGGGGTCACTGCCAATGGCTAGAGACAACGACAGAGCAGCAACCATCAGGAGAACAAACCAATCTCATCAAAAACAATACATTTTTTCATCATTAAAAAAAACGGTAAGAGTGCTCGCTCATGATATGCAAAGCCACATTTCTGTTTGAAAAACAGCTGATTTGCATTTAGTGTGAGCACAGGATTGAGGGTACCTGTGGGACTGGCTGGAGGAGTGGAGCACAGCCGACTGAAGAGGGTGGGGGAGTGACTCCTTCTGAGCAGAGGGCTCAGTCCTGCCACTGCCAGAGCCTGGAGGAGGACAGAGCAGAGGGACGGGTCAGAGGAGAGGAGTCTGCAGGACCTAGTTCACATTTACAATTTGTTTATTTGTGAGAGTATCATTGGCCAACTGTTTCTACCTGATGATGTACAAGGTGTAAGGGTACAGAAGTCTTCTGGGAGACGTCCGGCCTTGAATGTCTCCTCAGACACTCCAGATGGAAAGACGATCTCCGCCCTGACACACACCACAAATGTGTAAACACTCAGAATGTAAACATTTGCACATTGTATGAACAAGAAAAGACTAGTTGTACCAATACTTCTGATACATTTTTTTTAGGGATGTGTACTCACCTAGAGAAGTGGGGCAGAGGAAGACTCTCCTGGGAGACTGCCACCCTCCTCCTCCTCTTCTGTCTTCTCCCTCCTCTCCTTCCTCCATTGGAGTCAACTGCTTACATGTTTCATCCTGATATACCAGCCTGAGCACACAGAGACACAGAGAGTAGTTAGAGACAGACCCACCCTGAAACTCATGAAATGTAGAGGTGAAAATGGCTTGGTCTGTACATGTCAGAGGAGAGCGAGTGGTCGTCCTCTAGGTACTTCCTGTTGTCTCCGTAGCTCTCATCGTACGTCTCCTCCGTCGACCCGTCGCCTCGTCGGATGATCGGCAGGCGGCTGTCCGTGGACTCCGAGCTGCCAGCAAACAAACAAGCACACAACCAAAACAAACCAACAAAATGAACAAAACACCGACCACAGATGGAAAAACAGGTAAACACATAAGCGGACAGATGCAAACGTAAACACACAGAAAAAAAAGAAGCAGCTGATTAGCAAAAAAGCTCAGAGAGGAGCTTAGGAGGAGAGACTGAGAAACCCACTGAGGCATGTAGGAGAAGGAAAGAGGAGAAGGGAGGAGAAGAAAAAGAAAAAGCTAGAGAAAAATAAGGAGGAGAAGCAGGTGGGAATAATAACTATTGTATTGTTAAAACAAAAGTGTAAAAGCATCAACTGGAATATGACATCTGATAGCATGACTAAGGTGCAGACATCTTTCAAAACAAAGATAAGGAAAGACAACACTTTGGCTTGTTCAAGCTGTTATTGTTAAGAATACAAGTGTTTGAATGGAAGCCTCACTTTTCCAGCTGTTCTCATCATTTCAAATGAAGGCAAGTCCTGGAATCAGATGCTTTATTTTCTAATGAGTGGTGTAAAGTAAGTAAGTAATGTACTCAAGTACTGTACTTAAGTACAATTTTAAGGTACTTGTACTTCAATTGTTGCTACTTTTACTTTACTACAATCCAGAGTTAAATAGTGTACTTTTACTCCTCAACATTTAATTATCAATCATTATAAAACACATCATATATATTATTCTGAAATGGACCAATCTGCACAATGACTACTTTTACTTTAGCTACTTTAACTATATTTTGACCTTTTACCTGAGTAACATTTTTATTGCAGAACTTTTACTTGTAACACTTCCTACACTCTGGTACTTCTACTTTGACTTAATAAGTACAAGATCTGAGTACTTCTTCCACCCCCATCAGCCTGGGAAAAACGTTGTTAGCAGACAGAAGAAGCCTGAAATGCTGGTCTTATTTTCTTGACGCATTCTTAATCTAAACTGTGCATATACCATGTACTACTTTAAATTGTGTTATTTTTGTAATCAAAGATGTCTTGCCACCCTATCCGTCCACATATGTTTCATACTCCAGACTTAAGCTTTGAGGAGACATCTTGACATCTGACGTTTAACACCATAGTTTGCTTTAGTGTTACAGTAAGTCAAAGCAACTCCAACCATCTGTTTTGTTACAAATAAAAAAAATGCTAATTACCTCTTTTTCTTTTTAAGCAAATCTCTTCTCTTCAGGATTACTCAGTGAAGAAAAATAATAATAAAATCGAAATGTCAAGATGTCCCTTCAATTCAGAGCTAAGTAAGCTGTTCATCAGCAAGTTCTGGGTTAGAACAGCACTTGGTAACAACCTGATTAAGACTGTTCGTAATGACTTTGATCCAGTTCACTCCACTTGGCAGCTGCATCGAGGTTACCCTTCATCAAGGCCAGAAAGCATTGCAAAGTTCAAACTTTGCTTTGCCTATATTGTAGCAAGTATAAATAACTAACTTTCTGAACACATGGAAAGGGAATGAGATGAACCCTCTCTCTGATTAACTATGACTCGGGATCTTAATCTTCAGAGGATCCTGTCCTCCTAGGTTCAAAACATTATTTTAACAAAAAATAGATCAGAGAATAGATAGGTCTAAAGCCCTACTACCTCAGGAGGTAATAACTACACTGAAACAACTGAAACGTGGACTCTAACGAAATGCTTTATGTCAACAGATTTAAAATAACTGTATTAGGTTAGTTGAAGGCAATAATATTAAGTTGAACCTCGTATTTGTTATTTCAACTTAATATTATTGTTTTCAACTAACCTAATACAGTAATGTGAAAGCTGTTGACATAATACATTTAATTAAAGTAAACGTTTCAGCTCTTCTCCTACTCTTTCTCAGAATTAGGGTACACATACTGTATAGGTTTTCCTGAGGCTGGTGCTAATAGTGGGCCAGAGGGGTTAGGATACCGGAAATATTCTTCAACAGGCCATACAAATCTAGAGCAAAGTGTATGGCATAAAGAGCAAAACATAGAAAGAAAGGAGACACTGTGTCTAACCCAGACCTGCCATCCAATAGCAGTAAACAGCAGCAATAGAGCCTTTGATAGCAGAGGTTTGGCCGCACCAAACAGTCTATCCATGGCTTTGTAGCACATTGTACAGTAGCAGCATACAGCCTGGCTTTAGCTTTAGCAACTTAAGCATTATGTGCATAGCAAGTCTTACTATAGCACAGTTGGCCATTTTATGTCGCACTATGAAACCTTTGTCACACGCAGTTAGGGGGACTAACACACACACACACACACACACACACACACACACACACACACACACACACACACACACACACACACACACACACACACACACACACACACACACACACACACACACACACACACACACACACACACACACACACACACACACACACTACTTTCTCTCTTTGTCCCCTGGCAACATACCGCATGAGGGTGTCAAAAAAACACGTCCTGCTTGTCACCAGACGCAAAAGACAGGGAAAGAGGGGAGGAAGGGAAAAAGAAAATGAAGGAAATAGGATAAACATTTATGTCAGTACTGATAGGGTATATGCAGGAATCCTGAAGTCAAATTTAATACCTTTTAAGACCTTTTTTAAGACCCTTTCCATACATCTTAAGACCTCATCGCAACTTTGAGTTCTAACCGGTTACATTGGCAACACACTTTACCTCACATTTACTATATTGATTGTAAGATCGCAAAACTAAACAGAGTGCAGACAGACTACTGAAGCCTCCTTTCCACATGAACTTCAACCTCTCTGTGAAGGTCAGGTTTAATGCAGTATGCTGCTTTTTTGCTTCTGTAGACTCTGTGCTCTTTCATTCCAGTAAAACTCCTCAGAAACCATTAGAAACCAGTATTTGACCAATAAACAAAAAAATTGACAAAACTTTGAACTATGAAATATGTTAAACTTTGGTGAGCTTCAGCGGGGTAATGCCATATAGGAGCTCCCTCACAAATACCCAGGGGTTAAATTGGGCTGGGGCTGTCCGGGGCTAAGCCCTGGCACATAGGACGATGCTCTGACGTCATCACCCTCACACATTTGTCATATGTTTACAAAAAAGGATATGTTAAGACTTTTTTCGTTCTTAATATAGACTATATTTAGGGTCTATATATGTTGACTTTACTTTAAAATAGCAGATCTCTGTGACCGGATATAGTTTGGCTTAGACCCCGGCCCCACGAGGATGCATACGTTAAAACGCATACGCAAGCGCAAAAAAGGCTTCCGTTCACACGTATTCGATTCATTAACGTGTCCGTTCACACTAGACCGCTGGAAATGCTGGAAACGATGTAGTACATATGTCAGGCCTGTAAGTGGCGCTGCTGCCGCCCGAAATACACCAAAAGCAGCGAAGAAGACCCCGGAGCATGGTTGCCATGGTTGCCCTTCTGTTTATTCTCCGCGGTGGACGGCGTGTTCTCCTGCTGTATCTCTCAGGTAGTCCACCAGCAGATGAAAAACACCCACCTCTCCGCCTCTTCCAAGGAACGAGGGGACCGTGCGGCAGAGTTTCCGTAAAAAAAATCTTCCGCCGGGCAACATGTCCGTTAAAGTTTAAATCTTCCGTACAAAATTAGAAAAGTGCCTGTCAGAGGCCTTCTTTGTTATTTATTGAGCTTTAAAAAAAATTGATAACGACTCTGTTCTCTGTATAATAATATAATAATATTTAATAAACGGTGACTGCCTCTCTTTTCCTCCCGCTCTTCTGACAGTCCAGCAGCAGCAGGAGACGTGGGGAGAGGGAGGCGGGCTATTTCATCGTTATCAGAAAATAATCATATAGAGCTTACACACGGAGCCGTTGGACCCCCAGAGCGTTGCGTATGCCGGTCTACCTACCTTGGGACCCGTTACCGTAGTCGTTTAGTGTGTGTGTGTGTGTGTCCCCCCCCCCCCCCCACACACAGAGCGGCGCAAGGCAACAAACTTAAAATAATAAGCAGCATTTTACGGCGCGCTATGCATGGGGCCGCCTTGGGGGGTTTCCCGACATGTCGTTTCAGTAAACTAAAGGGTGTTTCATGTTTTCGTTGCTGTGAACCTTCTTAATACCTTGGAAAAGGCCGTTTAATACTTTTGAATAGCCTTAATTTTTGCTAAATTGATTTATCAACTTTTAATACTTTTTAAGACCCCGCGGACACCCTGATGTCATGTTGTTTATTATCTTTATGGCTAACTACAAAGTGTGATGGTGTTCAGGCAATAATTAATGATAAATTCCTAGTTCAGAATCACAAATATTAGGAAAGCAAATAAGTTCCCAGGACACCAATTCAAAAAAAGTAGTTTGATAATGTTTTTTCTTTGCAATTGTACTGTGCAATTATCACTTTTATGTGAAAAACATATTTGTATAAATGTCCCAATACCGTAGTTTGTTGCTAATGTCACTTTTTTGCTGCTACTAATTGTTAGCCATGGCTGTGTACTTATTTGTCTTTATTTATTTGTTCTATTACTAATGTGTGTTTTGCTTCTCTATATGTAATAAGTTAGTTTACTCTTACTTTCCTTTTTTTACCTGCTAAGCCACTTTGCTGTAACTCTGTAAATGTCCCCGCTGCTGGACTACTAAAGGAATTCTGATTCTGGTTCTGATGTAACCGGATGTCCGGCCTGCACTCACCTCTTTGGAGGAAAGCACCATGCAGATCTTGGCAGTAGGATGGGGGTGAGCGGCTGCCCCGTGTGCCCGTCCACAGTGCTTATTGACGGGCTTGGGAATCGGCTGGTGCCCTGGGGCGGCACCCCGATCATGCTTGTGTTGTTGGCATTGTTGATGTTGGCGTTGGAGCCGGAGGAAGAGTAAGAAGAAGGGGTAAAAGTAGTCGAGTCCATGAGCTTCTCGTGGGACGGGCTCTCGCCTTCACAAGGGGAGCCCTTCTGGCTGATGTGCAAGGGACGCTGGGTAGTGAAGGACTGTGGGAAGGAAGCGTGGCCATCGCTCTGGTTGTAGTAGTTGACGTGGTTGCTGAACAACCCACCTGACCGCTGTGGGTTTAATAAAAAAATGAAGGATGAGCATTGTGGAAAAAGCCAGGAAATAAAAATTCAGTTCAAAGTATCTTAATATGTTACTACACTCAAACAATCAGTCAAAAGTGCTAATGTCACATTCAGCGCTGGCAGCAACAAAACTACTCAGCCAAGATGGAAATGCCAAGCAAAGGCCTCAAGTCACAAACCAAGCAGAGCCTTTATCAGCAATGTGTTCTCAAATTATTTTTTTTAGTAGTAAAATGATAATGAGATAAATTATATTGTTAAACATTATTATACCAGCTACAGCAGGGGTTCACAATACGTTGATCGCGATCGACCAGTCGATCGCAAAGGCAGGGCGGATAGATCGCATGGCATTGAAAAAAAAAAGTTTAAAAAGGTTTAAAGTTAGCCTATGATCCATCCTTACTATGGCCTTTGCCACTTGATTGACGTACAGGTAAGCCAGTCTGAGTTGCATTGTGCCATACGGGTTCATGAAGTTATGAGGGGGCCTCACCTCCTCATCTGAAGCGCAAATGCGGCGCACTATTATGCGCTTATGCCGCGCAATTAGGGTTGCAAAGGGGCGGAAAGTTTCCGGAAAGTTTCCATGGGAAGTTAAGCTGGCGAATTTTGGAAATATTCGATGCAAAATTAAACAAAAAACCATGAATTTAAAAAAAAAAAGTAGAACAGAACAAGTTTTAATTCTTTTATTAAACAATTATTTGTTTAATTGAAGAACGAAAACAGGAATGTTGAGTTAAATATTACTCATCCCCCCAAAGCCCACTCATTAAAAAATGAATAAAAATGCACCCCCCATCCAAAGATCCCCAAAAAGTCCCATTCAAAATGTTAAATGAAAAGAGCCCTTCTCCCTCCAAAAAGTCCCATTAAAGATGCAAATCTTCCTTCAAGCGATCATCTGCATTTTTGCTAAAGCCTTTCAGTCAATGGGCTCTTCCTGGGCCTCATCAACATCCAACTCTGAGTCTTCCTCTTCAGTGTCACTGTCCAGCCTTGTTGAGGATGGCTCTGTGTCAGGCTCAAAGAGCCTTAGGTTTGCCCGAATGCCAACCAGTTTTTCCACTCTCACATTTGTGAGCCTGTTGCGAACCTTTGTGTGGTCTCAATAGCCATGCAGTACGTAGTGCTATGGCATGGATATTCAAGTGTACTTGAATGGCATCTGTTTGTTGTCAAGATTATGCTAAAATATACTTTCCCCAACTATGGTTAAGTTCCCTATGAAGAGCCAACCTTCAATTTTGAAAATTCCCAGTTTATTCCCGTGGAAATTTTCCATCTTTGAAAATTCCCGGAATTTTGCAACCCTAGGCGCAATTAGTGTCATAATTTATCTGCCGTTTAGTCCCCCCCCCCCCCCCCCCGCGCTCGCGACACAGATTGGGCAGGGGCGGTCCTGTAGGTAGATCTTATGTGCTTGGTCATTTTAAAAGTAGCTCCCAAGCTGAAAAAGTGTGGGCACCCCTGAGCTACAGTATATCAGTCCATTTGTGTCACCTACTGTATGCCAAAGGGACAAAATGCAGCAGAATGCAAAACGATGTGCATTAATGAGGCAGTTATATATATACAATGGAGGCTGAACACGAGCATTACTCACCCTTGAGCGAACAAGTGTGTTTGTGTGTGTGCGTGTGTGTGTGTGTGCAGTTTTGTCTGAGTCTCTCAGTTACAGTGATCAACTGTTGTTCTTATTTTGCAATTTGCAGTAAATGGATGTGCTTTATTTATTTTTTAAATGCAAAAGACCAATTATCTAAATCAAATTAAGTGAATGGAAGTCAAGCGGTATGTGATGGAGGACGGGGCTTATTAAATGTTGGTATGAACCTATGAGCAAATGCAAGCATTTCTGTGTATATGCTGGATGCCGACATTCTCTCTCTCTCTCTCTCTCTTTCTGGCTCTCTCTCTGGAGAGTGTGTGAGGGTGTGTGTATCCAACCTTTACCCTGAAGATATCATCCTCGGATGCAGCAGACACAGGCTCCTTCATGCCTTTATCCAGCTCCTCCTCCACGGTCAGGTCTCCGGAGATGGCCCTCCGAATCTCTGGGCCGATGTCATGTAATGTCCGCAGGCCCGCCTACACAAAGACCAACACAATGTAAGCGTTGCACTTTAATAGAATAACAATGTGAAGGACATGTTTATTTAGAGATCGAAAGACTCAAAACAAACCTATTATTTTCTTTCTATGGTTCATTCATAACCAAGGAGCCCAATAAATGCTGTGCAAAATATCACCTTGCATTTCTTTGATTATTTTGGGATCCATCAAAGTCACAATTTGAAAAATGTACTGCCCTCTTCTGACTTTCCTCACAATGCAACAAATGTATAGAGCTTCATGATTAAAGGTAGTGCATGCTTGTGTACCTGCAGAGAAAGCGCTGTTTTGGGGGCCACCTTGGTCACCAGCCCTTGTTCTTTCCTCTTCTTAAACTTGCGGAAATATTCCTGGATGAGGAAGGTGGCGTAGAACTTCCCGACTGTTACCTCATCATCTGCAAGAAATTAAAATATTATAAATAGGATCATTTTTCAACTGTTGCAAGACATGCTGCAACAGCTTTAGGCAAAGTAATAATAAAGGAAAATCAAATCCCTGTTGGTAGATTTTTTGTGTTTATTGTTAGTTATGAAGGCGTGAGTACACTGTTGCAGAGGATACAAACCTCCAGCAGGAGGCACTACTTGATCCAAGAGCTTCATGCTGGTTCTCTTCCAGATCTTCTTCACTATCGCCCTCAGCTCCTCGTTGGCTTGCTCCAGGTTACCTGCATACGCACGAACAGTATACATAAAAAAAAGAAAAGACTAGGACTGGGAAAGATGGTAATACATTTCCATGGGCCGATTTGCCCACCAGTGTGTGTGTGTGTGTGTGTGTGTATCTAGTGTTTGTTTGTGTGTGTCTGTTACCATCCGTCTTGATCCTGAGTGCGGTTCTGACCAGAGCAAACAGTGTGGCGTTAAACATGACGGTTCCATCGCTGTTCAGAGGCATGTTCATCGACACCAGACGCTACACCAGAGAGAACGTTTATTCACATCAACATTTTCAATTAAAACATACACATTTCCTTCATTTTCAACAAACCAAAATAGGTACTGGCAGCTGACAGTGTGTTTAAATGAGCAGACAGTGGTCACTGTTCATTTAATCCTCTAGAGAGACGTTGATGTCTTGATATCTAAAACATTTTCTCTGTACGATCTGTTGTCAATGTGCCATTTGAGTCACTGTGGAAAGTGTTAAAAGCTGTCAATATGTCTTCATATTTATACCCTGAAGACACATCTCTGTATATTTATCACACCTGGAAAAATGTAGAGGATTTAATTCTGTCTAAAAATCACAGCAAAATGTGGAATACTGGAATTTGAAAAGCTGTGATATTTCATTTTTATTCTGTGAGAATTTGCAGTACCACTAGTGTGTGTGTGTGTGTGTGTGTGTGTGTGTGTGTGTGTGTGTGTGTGTGTGTGTGTGTGTGTGTGTGTGTGTGTGTGTGTGTGTGTGTTTACCTTGCAGGCCACCCTATGTGGACAGAGCTTTCCAAAACCCAGAGGAGGCTGGATTCTCCGCAGCAGAGTCACCACGTCCAGGTGCTTTATCCTCCCCCTGGAAACAGCACAGAAGTTACACAGACCATAGGGACTCTCTGCAGATGAATGAAGATTTATTTTGATGACATATATTGTTATTTTGCTATAAACTTACTTAGCTTCTGGGTCATATTCAGCCCAGATCCTCTTGAATTCGTCAAGATGATGTGGCCCCAGGATTGACCAATCACGTGTCAGGTAATCAAAGTTGTCCATGATGACGGCCACAAACAGGTTGATGATCTGGGGAGAATCAGGAATCAGTCAAAGACTACACTAACAATATACAGGCGATTAAACACTACATGTTTCAAGCCATTATGGACAATCTATTGAACATCAAATTCAAGTTTAAAAGTTCTCAAAGTACTAAAAGAAAGTATCAATATCTCTAAACTATTTTTTGAGATTTGAATAACATTTGACGTGGGTTTCCACCTTTTCTTATTGTAATGGAATATGTGAGATAACCAGGCTTGGGGAGTAGCGCATTACATGTAGCGTGATTACGTAATCATTATACAAAGAATAAGTAACTGTATTCCCTTACAGTTACATAGAGAAATATGTAATCAGATTACTGGTACATTTTTGAAAAACAGGGATTACTTGCAGGACTAACATGTATCAACAAAGATCAATATATTAAAGGTAGACGTACTGCCTGAATTCCCTTTTTGGTTTTCCTTTAGGCTACTTTCATTCTTCTTTTATTATACATCTGTATTTAATGCACTAGGTGGACACCTAATTTATTCAAATGAAAATGCTTTTTGTAAGCTCTACTATTCTGTAGGTCTAGACCAAATTTAAGAGGACACATTTTCTATCCTAAATATAAGTTCACATCGTTCTGTTGTCTTGCACAACACACTAAAAAACTTCATATTTCTTTCTCTTTTATTTATTTGCATTGCGTTTGATGTTAAAGGTAATCCTAAAGTCACGAAAAGTGTTAAAACTACAGGTTATAACGGATTAGATTTTTAAAGCAACCCTCACAACCCTGGTGATAATAACTGCAATGTTATCAAATCCTATCTTTCAAAGTGTTTAAAGGGGAGCATTAAAGCTCCTCCTCTCTGTACTCACCAGGAAGGCACAGAGCATGTAAAAGCTGACAAAGTAAATGATGGCGAACTGGCTGCCACAGTCCTCGTGGGCCAAGTTGTTCTCATTGGTCGATCCTTTCTCACACGGCATATTGAGATAGCATGCCAGCATGATCTCCTGCCACGCCTCACCTGTTGCACATCTGATAGATAGACATGCATGCACACACCGGCACAGATATGCACACACGTTGACACAGATATGCATGCAAAGAAACGCACGTAAACAGATACATTAAAGTACACATACAGGCATAGATGTGTGCATGTGCACCAACATGGAGTCACATGGTCATTTATGCATTAACACACACACAGAGACACATAGATGTTGCATACATACGAGCATATATAAAACACACACACACACACACACACACACACACACACACACACACACACACACACACACACACACACACACACACACACACACACACACACACACACACACACACACACACACACACACACACACACACACACACACACACACACACACACACACACACACACACACACATAGATACAAAGACAGAGAGAGGGAGACACATATGCAAAGTGTTAGTTTGAATATAAAAAAGAACAAAAAATCATTTTATCCTAATACACTGAATGTACTGAGCAACAGCAAAGTAATGTCATGTATGCTTTAGTTGAGCTGAAGATCAAGACATGTTCCAAACTGTCTTCCATTCTGAATGCTTCAGTACTGCGGAGCTTTCTCACTTGTTTAAGTTTTGACAGGTGTAACCTTCATTTATCATGTATTGCAACCAGTCTGAAGTATCCTGTCTCTCTGAATGGAAGCATTGCTATGATATTTTCCATGAAGGGGTCAGTAGAAAAAGATGCTTGTTATGATTGTATGGCAACATTCTTACAAAAAAGATTTGGCTGCCAGATCATACTATTGTTGATCATTTCTGAAACATCCTTTTTGTGTTTCTTTTTTGGCCCCTGCATGGAATCTTACCATCATTGCAACCACACAGGACAGAGAGGTTTTTGAGACTGGATCCAGGATGTTTAAATGTATGATCAGTCCTCTGAAAACTTAAGAAGGCTTCATCCTTAGTGGACCAAATTAATTCAGAGATATGTTTACGACAGTTATTAGATTCATACTAGTGTCCAGGTGAACATATAGAATGTGGAGCTGCTAAGAAACTGGTATGACTGTCAGATATTTGGTGATATATTGGCTATGCCTGCTATTGCTGAACTATTATTTCACATTGTGCCATTTATTTAACCCTCTTCAGTTGTAAAATGTCAGTTGTAACCTCTAATGTATAATATAAAAGGCTTTTCACAACAGAGGAAATATAGGAGATCAACAAGATAAAAGTAATTTATATTAATTTACAACTACAGGAACTAATGATGGAAGGAGAAAAAGAGCAGAGCGATGATATAGAAAGAAAAGAAGATGCTGATTTTTACATAAACAAAAGAGTATATATTAAGAGTGGAGAGGAGAGTGAAGATGAGGGAGGAAAGAAGGGGACCAGTGTAGACGATGAGGAGCGTGGGCATCTTCCTCACCTGAAGAGCAGCAGGACTGCCTGAGGGAACGTCTGGAAATTGTTGTTCCTGTTGATCTCTGTGCCATCCCGCAGCGCTATCTTACCAAACATCTATACAGGAGGGGGGAGGAAGTAGTCACAGCAAACAGAATATGACGTCAGCATTTGACAGGTGGTGGAAGTAATTGCTCTTTGGATCAACCAAAATTAGAACCCTCCGCTCTCTCATCATCAGTGATACAAGCAAAAGAACAGGAGGATTGACAGAGACAGACAGAGGAGAGACAACAGCTAGAGGAGGAGAGAGAGAGAGAGAGAGAGAGAGAGAGGGGCGGTGAGACCGAACGGGAACTCCAGGAGGACAGACACAGGACGGAGGCCAGCTGGAGGAGAGAGGAGGAAACACAACAAAGGGGGGGGGGGGGGGGAAACAGGCTGACACGCCATGGCTTACCTGCATGCCGATCACAGCGTATATGAAGAATAGCATCAC